>NW_026067944.1:32451112-32575041 GCF_014885135.2 Alexandromys fortis
TATTAAGAGCCGCAAAGGAAAAAGGCCAAGTTACTTACAAAGGTAAACCTATCAGACTTACACCTGACTTCTCTATGGAAACCATGAAAGCCAGAAGGTCCTGGATAGATGTACTGCAAAAACTAAGAGACCATGGATGCAAGCCCAGACTACTATACCCAGTCTTGCAAATTTTTTTAACTTGATTCTTTTTTAGAACTGAATAGTTTTAGAATGTGTAATATTAAGCAAGATCACACAAACTCAGAAAATGGTCATGTTCTATTTTATGTGGAGAAAATGTAAATAAATGCAAATGTGGGTATATTATAACATGAAGAAAGTGAAAAAGAAAGGCTAAATATAAGATGATGAAGGAGGGTGGAAGTCAGGCAATAGATGAGAGTTTTGAAAGAGTCTTTCTTGTTCCAATTCTATTATGAATTTTGTTGTTGTTGTTTGCTATGGGATAATGGTTTTGTACACTGTAAAAATTAGATATAAAGCAAAGGATAATCAGGCTACAACCCACAACTCCAGAGAAGCTAGGTAACCCTAGCTTAGGTAACGCTAGAAGAGAACCCTAAAAGGGATGTATGGATCCTGGGAAAGGGAAAATAGATAAGATCTCCTGGGTAAACTGCGGACAGGGGTCAGGGTTCCTGGATTAAGGGGAAGAGATGGAGGATGAGAACAGGAGGAAATGGGATGGTCAAGTTGGGGATGGACAGAGATGGAGATGAAAGATATCTCTAGATAGAGGGAGCCATTATGGGATTAGGGAAAAACATGGTGCTAAGGATATTCTGAGAAATCCACAGGAAGACCCCAGCTAAGACTCCTAGCAATAATGGAGAGATTGTGATGGAAGAAGATCATTGGCTAATAAAGAAACTGCCTTGGCCCATTTTATTGGTTAGAACATAGGTGGGTGGAGTAAACAGAACAGAATGCTGGGAGGAAGAGGAAGTGAGCTCAGACTCAACAGCTCTGCTTTCTGGAGAGATGCCATGCTCCCCTCTCCTGGGCAGATGCGATGCAGCCAGCCACCAGGTAAGACATGCTGAATCTTTCCCGGTAAGACTGATGCTACACAGATCACTAAAAATGGGTTAGGCAAAATATGAGAATTAGCCCATAAGAGGCTAGAGCTAGTGGGCCAAGCAGTGTTTAAATGAATAGAGTTTATATGTTGTTATTTCCGGTTTAAAGCTAGCCAGGCGACTAGGAGCTGGGGCGGCAGGAACACAGCCCGCAGCTCCCCACTACAAGATTGCCTGAAGGAGTCTTCTCTAATCAGTTCAGTGATTACTCAAAGTGTCATCATAAAACCTTCATGTAGTAATTGATGGAAGCAAGTGCAAAGATCCATAGTCCAGCAATGGGCCAAACTCCTGGAGTCCATTTCAAGAGAGGGAGGAGGGATTATAGGAGCAACAGGGGTCATGATGGGGAAACACACAGAGACAGCTGACTGGAGAGTTCATGGACTCTGGACTGACAGCTGGGGAGACTGCATGGGACTGAACTAGGCTCTCTGCATATGGGTGACAGTTGTGTGGTTTGGTCTGTTTCGGCAGCCCCTGGCAGTGGAACCAGCATCTATCTCTTGTGCATGAGCTGACTTTCTGGAGTTCATTCCCTATGGTGGGATGCCTTGCTCGGCCTTGGTGCAGGGAGCAGGGACTTGACCCTGCCTCAACTTGATGTGCCAGGCTTTATTGACTTTTGATGAGAGGCCTTTCCCTTTCTGAAGAGTGGATGGAAGTGGGGTAAGGGAGGGAAATGGCCAGAGGGGGCATTTGGAGGAGGGAAGGGAGAGGGAACTGTGGCTGGTATGTACAATGAATAAAAATTTAAATAAAGTGTAAAATTTAATATAAAACTCTACAGCTTTTGTTTCAAATGCTTGTTCTAACAACACAAATTGTACACATTTTGAGTATAGTTATTTTTGGTTTGTGGCATTTTTTATTTATTTGAAATTTGTTAATTTTTAAAAGTATTAAAAAGAAAAGGCTTTAATTGGTTCATAGTATTCGAGGTTCTCATCTGTGACTACTTCCCATTTTGTTTTAAGTTCATGGCAAAACAGCATATGAAGGTGCCAGACTCTCACCCAGGCACTCACTTTGACATTCTACAGCCATGATAGGTAGCTGGATGTAGGCCCCTGATCAAGCAGAATGCACTGTGCCCAAGACCTTCCCTGACCTTGCCCTAGTCACTGAAAGGCCACAAGATAACCCCCACCTGGTAAAGAACCAATCAGAGACGAGGCTATCGGGATCTGGACTTGCTTCACTGATAAGCATGAATGCAGTAACCACAGCAACTGCCACCAGATGTAGCAATTTTCCTGCCTATGAAGTTAACCAATCAACTTAGGACAAGTACCTCCTACCCTGTTCATAGGTCACCAGTTCTGAGGCTTTTACTATGCAACTTGGAGACCTTCATAACCCCCTTTCTCTACCCCTAATAAATTCCCTGCCCTTCTAGCTCGAGGTCTCTTCTGCTCCACTGCTGAGTTAGAGGGAAAAGAGACCTGAGTTCGAAATAGTAATTAAAAAGACTCTGCTTTTGCATTAGATCTGGTCTCTTGGTTGTCGTTGGGGTTCTGGACATTGAGTACAACACGTAGTTTCATTCCCGTTCCTTTGAGAAATATCCTGAGAAAAATTATCATAAGCAATGTAAGGGTTTCCTTGGCTTACAATTGCGGGTTACAGTCGATCATTTTCAGGAAGTCCATGCAAGAACTCAAGTAGCTAGTCATATGACAACCACAGTTAAAAGCAAAGAGAGAATATATACACCCTTGTTTTCAGCTAGTTTTCTATGCTACCATAAAGATAGATCGTCTGCCTAAGAAATAGTTTTTCCAACAGTGGATCAATTTGATGACTAGTCAAGATAACCCCCTACAGATAATTCTATGGGACAACCTGACCTAAATAATTCTTCATTACGACTCTCTTTCTAGGTGATTCTAGATTTTCTTGATTGTTACAAACCAACCAGCACAGGGACAAATTCTAAAACATGTGTGCCATAGGGAGGTATTTCAGATCTGAAATATAGCAGTAAGTGGGCAGAACAGTACTTGAAACATGACACATGCCCTCCAATGGTCGTATTTAGTCAGCTCTCTGTATCACTGGACTTGGCAATCATGAAAAGAACAATTAAAAAAACAGGCTTGAGTTTTCTCTTATTTGAGCTTTTGGCCCTGCATCTTTCTTCTCTGGTGTCTGCAATATGCTTTTATTCCCAAGGTTTGCTAGACTATTCCACATAAGCTTGTTTTGTCTTCCAAACGTATGCATCTCTTGGCTATTGAAATTTTGCTTTCCCAATAAGCCTGAAGTTAATCCACCAGGACATGCCAATCTTACCTACTTAGGTATTCTGCATTATCTGAATTTTGCAATAAGCCTTGGTTTGACACTGATGACCTACTTGTAAGTGGGATATTCTGTCCTGACATCCAGGTCCCAAATAACCAAACAAAAACTTCTTATTAGTTATAGATACTTGACCAATAGCTTAAGCTTGTTAACAACTAGCTCTTGCAAATGAAATTAACCCATATTTTTTATCTTTGTACTACCACGTTGCTGGGTACCTTTTCTTTAGCACAGCAAGTCCATTTTTCTTTGCTCCATATCTCATGTCCACTCTACCCTTCTTCACCTCACACTCTCTTTTTCCCTGTATGCAAATCCCATCTAACATCTTTCTGTCTAGCTATTGACTACTAACTCTTCATTAAACCAATGAGAGCAACACATCTTCCCAGTGCACAAAAAGGCTATTCCATAAGACCTACTACTTCCTAATGGGCTTCGAAGTCACAAAAGCCCATCCTTGCAGGAAGGTCCTGGACATGTTAGCAGCATGATCTCAGACATCTTCCTTGACTGTTGAAGTCTCCTTTCTTCACCTCTAGGAAGATGAGTTTTCTATGAGTTTTAAAACAACCTGAGGGTGTTGGCAAGAGATAATCTAAAAAAAAATAATAATAAAGAGATTAGTCCAGGACTCAGTGTATTATTAATAGTGTTAATATATTTCTTATCTCGCTGAGTAAAAAATTGCCAAATAATGGTAATCGTGATAATAATTATGATAATAAAATACACTTATTTATCTTTTTAAAGGCGGTATGTGTGTTTATTAATGTTTTCTCACTTATCTTTTCAGGTGGTGCGTAGGACTGAAGAAAAGATGTGGAACAGAGAGAGCTGACTTTGGATGCTGATCCTGTTGTTTATTTGATGATCACTTGGAAACCCTTAGTGTATGTATATACACTTATTTATCTTTTTAAAGACGTGTGTGTGTGTGTAGGTGCAAAGCCCTTGAACTAGGGTACCCATGCCACATGATGACTATGGGGGTCCTGCTTTACCACTGTCCACCTTACTTAATCTAGATAGATCACCGAACCTGGCTAGTAGCCAGGAGTCCCAATCAATCCTCTTGTCTCCACCCAGGGTTACAAGCACATGTGACCACACCCAGATTTTTACATGAGTTTTGATCTCATACCCTCAGGATTCTGCAATAATTACTCTTAGTAGTTGAGACACCTCCTTGTGTCTAAAAGAACCTTAATTTCCTCTTTATTATTTTTAATTATGTGTGTGTGTGTGTGGGGGGGTGTATATGTGTATGATTCATGTGCCCGCAGAGACTGGAGATGTTAGATTTCTCCACTGGGGTCACAAGTGGTAGTGAGCTGCCTGATGTGGGTGCTAGGAATTGAACTTGGGTTTTCTGGAAGAGCGGTCCTTTTGTGCTCTTAACTACTGAGCCATCTCTCCAAGAGATCTCCAAGGCAACTCCCAAGTCTTCTTAATTGCAACTGAATCAGAAATTTCTGCAACATAAAATGATGATAGAGTTAGAGTATAGAGTGTAGGAGTTATGTAGCCCTTGAATAATCTAGTTCAAGTTTCACTTTTGAAACTCTTAGCTCTGAGATAGCCATCAAGTTGTTAATCTTTGCTAAGATTTCTTGATCAGATTTAAAGGGGGAATATAATGATACCAAATGTGTCAGTTTTAAAGACTACATGTCAATCTATATAAACATTCAAGAATTATAGCAGAATATAATAAATATACAGGCACTTTCTAGGTATCATAAAAATACAAGTGCCCTAAGCAAAGGCTGGCACAGAACATTCAGTCACCTTTTTATTTTCTTCTTTAACATATTTGTGTCTTTACCGGCTAGTGACACTAACCTTGTATACACTGTACTTCATAAATAGCTGAATGGATGGAGAACCTCAATCACCCTTTTATGTTATTGGTAGTTTATACATGTACATAAATATTATTTTCTAAAAGTACAAAATAATTGCATGTGAGCTAGAGATAGCAAAGCGTTAGTCACAGAGACTGTTTTCCATTTCCCTTGGGCTGGAGGAGAATTCAGGCGTATTTGAAGCAGTTTGAATTTCATTTGTATAAAACTTCCTGGTTTTCAGTCAGGTTGGTCGTCTGCCTAATTCTGATAATTTCAAATTAGAATATCTTTCAAATGAAACTACAGGCCAAGGATGTCTGAAAATGAATTCATGAGAGAGGCAAATATTGTCATAAGCAGCAATAAAAAGATATGAATAGTGCAAAATGCTACAGAAGAAATTCTAGAGCCATAATGAACATAATGTACATTGTGTTTCACTCCTAGTTCTTAAATATAGCCTTCTACCTCCGCTGAGCTGTTTTCATTGTGATTCTAATTTTATTTGACCATTGTTATGATCTGTTCAATCTCTGAGCAAAGTCATTTTTATTTATGAACCCTGGATTTTTCCCTGTTTATCATCCAAACTTTGTTTTGCTTTTGACTTTACTAAATTAAAATGATGTATATTGTGGTTGGTATCTTGTTTTGTGTATTGACAAGGTGAGTGTTTTTAAAAGTCATCTATCCCCATTTTGATGGTGAATTCCATCATGACACTATAGCACATCTTAGATGAGGATGATCCCTGTCTCCCACACTGCACGGCTCAGTCTGGTGACAGTGATGCCTTGTGCTTGTGTACCTCTGAAAGAGGAGGGGTTGTTCTACCAGAGGAAGCCAATGAGTGTCTTCTGAATTGTGAGGAGAAGGATATCAGTTTTCCTGGCAGAAGGTGAAGAAGGAATGCAAATGTCTCAGCAGAGTTCCTAGAATTTCTGCCGAAGGGGAGACTGAGGGAGGAGTACCTTAAACGGAGCCATTAAAGACAAGGAGACAATTCCCAGGTCATCAGTAATGTAAGATCACATAGTAGACCAGAAAAAAAGCCAATGATGGGAAATACTTTTAGACTGAAGTAACAATTTAATTCTATATAGTAAGATCAAAACCCAATGATGGGAAATACTTTTAGACTGAAGTAACAATTTAATTCTATATAGTAAGATCATGTTGAAAGTTTCTAATTATATTAACATTTATCTATTTTCCAATTGTTCCTTTTTTAGCAGGTATGCATTCATACATGTATGTGCACACCTGAGTACAGGTGTGTGTGTAGGGCTGAGGTCAGAGTTGATCATCTTTTTTTTTTATTGCTCTCCACTTTCTTTTTGGAGACATCATCTGACACTTAACTTTGAGCTCACTAGTTAGCTACAGTCCTCCTCGTGTCCACACCTTCTCCAATGCCAGAGTTACGGATGCATACCACTGTGTCCAATATTTATGTACCTGCTTAGATCTGAACTCAGTTCCTTATGCCTGCATGGCAGATACTTTTTCAACTTAGCTATTCCTCCAACCTCCAAAATTAATGTTTCTTTTATTATTTATTTATTTATTAAAGATTTCTGTCTCTTTCCCGCCACCGCCTTCCATTTCCCTCCCCCTCCCCCAATCAAGTCCCCCTCCCTCGTCAGCCCAAAAAGCAATCCGGGTTCCCTGCCCTGTGGGAAGTCCAAGGACCACCTCCATCCAGGTCTAGTAAGGTGAGCATCCAAACTGCCTAGGCTCCCACAAAGCCAGTATGTGCAGTAGGATCAAAAACCCATTGCCATTGTTCTTGAGTTCTCAGTAGTCCTCATTGTCCGCTATGTTCAGCGAGTCCGGTTTTATCCCAGGCTTTTTCAGACCCAGGCCAGCTGGCCTTGGTGAGTTCCCGATAGAACATCCCCATTGTCTCAGTGTGTGGGTGCACCCCTCGCGGTCCTGAGTTCCTTGCTCGTGCTCTCTCTCCTTCTGCTCCTGATTTGGACCTTGAGATTTCAGTCCGGTGCTCCAATGTGGGTCTCTGTCTCTGTCTCCTTTCATCGCCTGATGAAGGTTAATATTCAGGAGGATGCCTATATGTTTTTCTTTGGGTTCTCCTTCTTATTTAGCTTCTCTAAGAACCCGAATTATAGGCTCAATGTCCTTTATTTATGGCTAGAAACCAAATATGAGTGAGTACATCCCATGTTCCTCTTTTTGGGTCTGGCTTACCTCACTTAGGATAGTGTTTTCTATTTCCACAAAATTAATGTTTCTGAAAAAGTAAAACTTTTAATTTTATTTCAACACAATTTACAAATTTGGCTGTGCATGTCCCCTTTTGCAGATATTCACAAATGGTTTTAAAAATGAGAATGTGGATAATTGCAAACCTATGCAGCTTAATGTTAAACTCAGAAATATACTTTAATAATAAAATAACTCAATATGGTAAGGAAAATAATAGTTTTTAATTTTGGAATTTTTCATCTTTGTGTAGCATAGTGTTCTAAAATATTGAGACTGTGTAAGCAATTCTATGTAGTTTTATGCTGATGGGTTGTATTAGCTCCTTGTTCTGCCTAAGAAATCATTCCACAACCTAATAGCAAGGATTAGCAGATGCTTACCGACGGTAAGTATAAAGTCTGTGTATGAGATAGAAGCCAGGACGCAGGGCTGTCTAAGGTGGAAGTCAGGTGTCAGTCACTCTACATTCTTATCTCAGGCTCAGAGTTCTCTTTGAAATATACTCAGACAGTTATGTGAATGCAATTATTTGGTCTCTGGGATGAAGTCCCCATTTTCTTCTTCACTGACAGCTTCAGGAGTGAGAAGTCACTTAGCTCCTATTTTTCTGGTATAGCTCCTCATGTTCGGAATTGTTTCAATGGCAGCACACTTCCTTTGCTCCTGGGGGGGAAATCACTGTAATTTTCAAACAAATACTTTTGTATTATTTTATGTATGTAAAAAGACATGTACATATATTTATAAATATATGATCATACTTTCTACCATCAACACTCTATATATCAATGAAAACAATGAATTCTCAATGACTATATGTTATTCCATGATATGGCTAAACTCTTCTAGGTTTAACTTATTTTTGTTGGATATTTCCCTCATTTTAATTTTTCTATATAACAAATGAATTTTATATTCACATGTATATTTTATATACACATTATGCATTATGGGATAGGGAGTATTTTGTTATTTTGTTTTTTATCTTGAGACAGGGTTTCATGTAGCCCTGACTGATAGGTCAAATGTGCTATGCAGCTGATGAGGGCTTTTAAACTCTTCACCTTTTGTAAGTTGAGACTGTTCATTCATTTTCCAGTCACCCAGACTCAAATAATAACACAGAAACTTTATTAATTCCAACACTGTTTTTCCAATAGCTTAGGCATATTTTTAGCTAACTCTTACATCTCAAACTAACCCATAATTCTTGTCTGTGTTAGCCACACAGCTCGGTACCTTTTATCAATGAAGCAGTTTCATCTTGCTTTTTCTGCATCTAAGTGAGGACTGCAGACTGAGCCTTTTCTCACCCCAGAATTCTCCTGTTCTGATCACCCTGCCTATACTTCCTGCCTGACTACTGGCCAATCAGCATTCTATTAAACCAATACAAATTGTGACAAATCTTTACAGGGTAGAAGGTAGAAGGCCATTGTCCCACAGTAGTCCTTCTGCTTCTGATCCCAAGTAATAAGAATGTGTGTACCACCATGACTGGCTGTAGGGTATGGATGTGAAAAAATTTAAAAGTTAAATTCACTGCAGGTAGGCAGAAGGCAGCACCAAAATATTGTAACCATTACATTAAGGTTAGTCCATTAAGAAATGTCTATATTCACATTGAGATAGATTGCAATATAACTCATAATACCTCTATAAAGTAATTAATATATGTAAAGTTACCGATTTGTGGCAGTGACAAATAGGACATAGAACATAATGCTAATTCTGCAAAACCAGCAAAATATTTTGTTCTTTTGGGTGGAACAAACTAGTGTTTGTTAGTAGGTACATGAATCTCCTAGGCAGATGCAAAGAGTCTAAGAGAATTAGGGGACTTTAGTTTTCTTTTTATAAACATGAAACAAAAACCTCTTGCTACATTGTCTAAATGGTTCTGTGTCTGCTCCCTCATCTATAAAAATGGCTTTAGTTGTATTGTTAGAGAGTTTAGGATCAAAGTCTGGTCTGTTTCAACAAAGTCGGCTTGGCCAGGCATCCCCGGTTTATCAGTTAAAGAGACAGACAACAATAAAAAGCAAAGAAATATTTATGCAATATGGCCTCATTGGGAAAAGGAACAAATGAGCTTCAGTGACCCCAACTCTATTTTGGGGGTACCAACTTGCGACTTTGATTTAAATAGAGGACTGAAGAAGTGTGTGATTAAACAGCACTGCTTCCAATGTGGTCCTGTCCATCATTAATATATCATAGCCTCAGCTGCAGTCTATCTTGCAAGGCAGTCCAATGACAAGCTATCAGAATAATGTGAACTCTCTTCCTGAAAGCAAGTTCCTCCTCTGACTGGCACTAAGGTTTTAGTTCTTTCCCTTCCATCAGCATGAGATTCCTGGGGAGATTTTAATTCTTTGAGTTTACTGTTGCAAGAATCTGATAACCAAAATGAGAGGTAAAATTGTCTCTCATTAGATTGTCTCTCACCAGCCAAGATGGTTTCAGTTGTAAAGTTGAACTGAAACACATTACTGTGCTCACCCATGGCAAAGGCTTCATCAAATATGACTGCCTTTCTCCCTCTCTTCTTCCTAAGAATGTAACGGAATGTAGACTGACTTCCCACGGGTCTCCAAGAGTCAGACAGTCAGATCTTTTGATTGGAGGCCGTATTGATTTGCATGCTGATGATTCCTGAGTGAATTTACTCTGCCCATTGCAGCTGAGCTACTCTTTAAAGTATCTAATCTCAAATGCAGGGAGGGCTACAAAACAACTGCCACATAAGGAGGGAGTGACTGGGATTTTGATAAAACTGTTCTATTGCTCTAAACATGGTTCTGGTTTTGTTTAATGCCATCTCTGGTCATTTCAGGAAAGTGCAGCAACATGCAAGGCATCATCTTCTGGTGCTTATTAATGAGTGGGAGCACAGGTCACGCTTTCCCATGTAAATGCACATATATTTACAAATTATCTTTCTGGAAAATAAATTGAATAAAGAATGTTTTTATTACTGGGTCATCACATAGAAGAAAATGACCCTTAGTTTGACTGAATTAAAACCATTTTGTTGTGCCATAAAATACTGGGATGCAAAATTCTCATTGAAAGGTTAAAAGCATTTAGGTAATTTAACATTCTGCAAAAGCCTATTCCCAGGCACTCTGCTTCTAATTTGATTTTGCTTTGAATAAAGTATTGTTTAAATTGGGTCTTGCTTTTTAACTACTAACACTCATTAGAAATGTCAAATATTATGCTCTTGTCAGTGATACTGTCTTCCCCCTCCCAGGACAGTGAACTATTTCAATTGCATAATTGCTAGATAAAATGGACCTGTTCTTATTGACATGGACTCAGCGGCTGATTGATTGTCCACCAAGTGTTGATATTTGCCTCTCTTGTTTACCTCTTCAATCATCAGCTGGACATTTTCTCCCTCCCCGATGGGAGTTGGCATTACTAAATGAGCATCCAGTAGCAACTCAAAATATTTTTTAGTTTACCTCCTGATTTTTTGTCCATTGCTAGGCTATTGAAGTCAAACCTTTTTCATCCTTGTGTACAAGGTCCTGAGGATGCCAGGATCTACAAATATGAAAGCAGTGACTAGGAACAGAAGACGGACTTAATTAAAACACTTACTGATTAAAAATTGAGTTTGTTTTTACCTTGAACCAGTTATTTTCCTCTTCTCTAAAGCAGCTGCTTCTCCAACTATGAACAAACATTCAACATTTGCTATTCAGGGTTCTCATCTGTATGTAAAGAACATTTATGTTATTTACAATGATCTACCTTGATTAAAACATTTTCTGTCATCTATCTATCTATGGAGGCTGACACCTATTAAGTACTTTGCTCAAGTGTGCGTCAAGGTACCAAAGCAATGAATTTTGAACATCTTGGAAGAGTATGACTTAAAGAAATTTCTATCACATCAATATTGCTTAAGAATCATAAGACAAAACTTAGATATAATGGTGTGTGTGTGTGTGTGTGTGTGTGTGTGTGTGTGAAGTGCATTGCATTTTTTCTGAACATGAAGTATATGTGTGGTCTAGGTGATCTTGTCCCAGACTTCTAGGAAGAACACTTTCACCCATAG
Organism: Alexandromys fortis; assembly: GCF_014885135.2. Classification (NCBI taxonomy): domain Eukaryota; kingdom Metazoa; phylum Chordata; class Mammalia; order Rodentia; family Cricetidae; genus Alexandromys; species Alexandromys fortis. Next base: position 32,462,650 of record NW_026067944.1, read on the forward strand.
ACAACTGAGCAGAATACTTAAGTTGTTCTTGAATGCTGTCCTTTCAGGTATATCTTCAGTTAAACTTAAGAAGTATTGACAGGGTGTGTTTGCCAATAATTGTGTCTACTAAGACAACTTACACAGAGGACAATTTTACTATTGATATAGATGTACATAGGTCTACCATCCTGGTAATTTAAAAAAATCTTGATCACAATACTTCTTTAGTTCTTGACTCTTTTGCTTTTATGTATTTACTTTTTTCTGATAGCCAGATAGTTTTAGTATACCACTTTAAATATTGCGGCACCATTGCTATAGTGTTTGCATTGTTTTATTGATGTTTCTGGGTATTAGGATGAGAGACCTCTCACAGTCTCTCAGACTATGACAGTGGGGGCTCTGTTTCTGCATAAGAAGAATAAACACACATTAACCTTCCTTTGCCATTGAAAGCAATTATGCCTGCTTATGAATAAAGCAAGGTAAAGATTAGAATATAATTACGAAAAGGCATCGGACTTTGAAATACTGTAGGAAGAGCAAAGATGTTTATCATTCTCCACCTCCCTAGGATTCTCAACTTAAATGCAACAGAAATCTTTAACTTGAGCTAAACACTGTCAGGTGGGCAGAGGGAAACTCTGTAGATGTCTTTCAGTTGTGACAAAGATTACAAAACTAAACAAAAGCTCAGAGGGAAAAAGGTCCACTTTGCTTTTTGTCCCCATACTCTCCAATCCTCAAGACCTACGGTGTCTACAGTGACAGTGATGTGGCACTAAGTATAACGAACCCTTCCCTGACCTGGGTGGATTTATCAGTCCACAAGGGCCACAGTAGGCTACAGTCTGCTGTGTTTTATCTTTTCTTACTTGTTCCTGCCCCCACATGGCCTGGGATACAACTGAAAAAATATGACATTTTAAGACAAGGATAGAGAAGAACATCCTAGAAACTGACAGAACTAAATAAATAATGAAAAAGTGGATGTGTGTGCAAGTGAGTCCTGCCTGTCCCAACTAGGATAAGTGATCTTGGTCTTTGTTAGAATATCAAATCTATGACAAGAGAACTCAGGAGGGTGGGTAACTTGTACAACAGACTCTAATAGTGTGGCACACAGGTTAAAAGTCAAGAAGTTTGAATTCAGGATATGCAAAGAATTTTTAGTGTATGGTATATCTTATGCAGTATTTGGCATCCTGTATTTTATTGGTCATCCTTTACTGAAAAAAAAAAAAAACAAAAAAACAGAAAACACTAATAATTGACCTGACTTTGTAACCACAGGACACTGAGACAGAACTAGTAACCTGTGAGCTGAAACAAGTCAGGAGTCCTTGTTAGGAAAACACCAAAACAGATAAAACATTTTGACAGTGTTTAAGTAAAACATAGGCTTGTATATGATACTGTCAAAAAATGCAAAGTTAACAAAGTAAAGATGATCAAGACCTGCCAATGATAAGGTAGACATTATTTGCAAGTAATTTTAAAAAGCTGTTATAAAATGCTTGGAAAGAGATTTGCAAGCATCTTGAAATAAGATGGAATGTATTCTTAAGGAGAAACAAGCAAGGCAGTGGTGGTACAGGTCTTTAATTCCAGCACATGGGAGGCAGACACAGGTGGATCTCTTTGAGATTAAGACCAGCCTGTTTTTAAAGAGTTAATTCCAAGACAGCCAGGAATGTATACAGAGAAACCTTGCCAAGAAGAAGAAAAAGAAGCAGAAGCAGAAGAAGAAGAGGAAGAGGAAGAGGAAGAGGAAGAGGAAGAGGAGGAGGAGGAGGAGAAAGGAATAATAAGAAGAAAATAAGATATAAAGAAGGATCAAATGGAAATTTTACACTGAAAAACATAAGAACTGAAATGTGTCTAAAGCACCAGGAATAAAGAAAGGCAGCCAATTAAGAGATGTAAGACAGATGTCTTGACTTTTCTAAACACTATAATAATAAAACTAGGTGATACTAAATTTTATTAATGTATTTTTCTATTACAGTTAAAAAAATCAAAATTCCATTTTACTTAAATGAAGAGGTAAATATATATATTCTATATTTGCTAGAAAAATTATTAAAAATAAAAGCAAGAATATAATCAAACTCACACTAGACAAGTTAGATACAGAATATTAGAAGTTACTCTTATAGTAATCCCAGTGAAATATTGTATTTTACAATGTTACCTCAGTTAACATAGTGGTTGTGATTCTTATTATGTTAATATAGTTTGACATTATTATATTTATATGTCGCTATCATTTTAATATGATGTTAATATTTTGGCTTTTAAACACCATATGATGCTGAACGACACTAAGAGAAGAAAAACCTTTGGTTATTTATCTGATGCATTTACCTATGGAAGATGGCAAATCTTATAGCTTGTGCCAAATCCTAAGAAATGAATTACAGTTCTTCCTAGCAAGGTTGCAAAGTCAGGGAAACATCATCGAAGCTTTAGGAACTTTCTTTTTTGGTAAAGCCTTAGGTATTTTTGATAACACCTCAGGTATTTTTGGCAATACCTTAGGTATTTTTGAAGGAAGGTACAAAGGTGGTAAGATGGAAGTGATACAAAGTGCAATGAGATGTGGACAAAAGCTAGATGGTGAAGAATTTGTGTGATGTTCCGATTTATTTTGGTATGGGAGAATTGTCTGTATTCTGTCAATCATGTTTCAAATAAATGCTGATTGGCCAGGCAGAAAATGTGGGCGGGAAAACCAGACAGGAAGTAGAAATGATGTAATGAGAACAGGAGAATTCTGGGAAGGAGGAAGTTGATTCCTCCCACTCCTGTTCAGACCACCGAAGCTGCAGGATATGATCTGCCCCACAAAAAAGGTACTGAGCCACATGGCTAACATAGATAAAAAAAAATGGGTTAATCAAGATGTGAGAGTTAGCCAGTGAGACGCTAGAGCTAATGGGCCAATCAGCTTTATAACTTATAGAGATCTATGTGTGATTTTCTTTGGGGCTAAACAGTTGAGGGGCACCAGGAGAGACAGAAAACAACAAACAAGCAGTCCTGGCCCCCCTCCATGTTACATATTTCTTCTGATAAGTTTATAAAACAACAATCTGAGAGTTCCATGAAGTTAATAATTCTCAAACTCGCTCAGGGTTACCATCCTGTCAGTTAGCAAAGCACCAGGTGTATCCGATTTATATCAAATATTGACAAATGAGTAAGTGAAATGAGTGCTTTGAACAAAGATACCTTTCCTGTCCCATTTATAGTCACTGCCCTCTGTGGACACACACATTTCTTCTGCTCACACCCCTTCCTCCATGCAGTCTTTTGGACCCTGTGCCTCTGAACATCTCTGTTCTCTAGGGTTAGGTGTGTTCTGATAGAACAGGGCATGTTCTTGGGAACCAGTATGCAGCTGGCATATTTACCTTCCCTGTTGGGGTTTGATACCCACTGTTGATGTAGGCTTGATAATATTCTATATTTTCATTTTCATACAAAGTGGCAAAGCTCAAATGCCTGCCTCATCTACACTTCCCCATCTTTATAAATGTACAGCAAACTCCTCCCTCTTAGGTATTACTGTGTTGTACTTCAGAGCAGCTGATTTGGGAAGACAGGCACAGAAACTAGTTTTGATATAGATCTGGAAAGTCACAAGTTCATCTTAGGATAGGAATTCCTTTATCCTTATAATGTATTTCATGATTTGTAAAATTGAATTTATTATTTTTATATATTCCCCCAACATAATTTTATTTTTCAAGATGAGATCTTTATTCTCCTTATGAATTGAATCTCATAGACCCTAAGTAAATCCATGAACAAAAACTGAGGTTTGAAGAACATTATAAAGTCTGGCTTCAAATTAATGGGGACCACAGGCCGACTTAGAAGTTCAATGGCCTTTGCAGGGAAGTACAACTCTTGTCACCACTTTACTGCTACCACCTGGTACATGATAGTGAAATAAAAGAAAGAGGAGCATTGAAAGTCATTTTCCTTTGAATTTCAGGATTGAAAACAACAGAGGAGACTCCACTAAAAACAGGTCTTTGGTCCTTTAAATGTGACTTATTGCAATTTTAATATTTTATGGTTACATTTTAACAAGTATTTCATAAATTAAAGATTAACAGTCATGCCTAAACTAGAATATTTTATCCACTTACAAAAACACATTGACTAGCACTAATTAAATTTGCTTAATCAAGCTTAACAATGCTACATGCTGTTACTCATCACAAAGTAAGGAGCATACATATTTCCTAAAGTGCTGACGCTAGAATACCAGAGGGGTTTATTCTACTGGGGTATCCAAGGGTTCAGCCATCTGTTATTTACTTTAATTTTTAACAAAAAGTTATTATTCATCTTTATTGCTAATCATTTGCCTTACAAACAGAACACATCTGAGATTCTTGTTATCATTTTAACCCGCATATAGGCAGAGACACAAAGGAAATGGTTTGCTTCCACTTGTACCACCTTAATGCTTACAGATATCTTGATGTAAGTAATACCAAATATTAAATTATATGCAGCACTACTTAGACACATTGAAACACTGATCTCAACACAATGACTTTCCCTACACACAAAACATAGGAAAATGTGAACACACTTAGCACCCTCAAGGACAAACCAGTGCTGTGTTGTTCTCTATCACATTTTGCTTTTGTTCATAGCTAACCCCATTTTGACCTTTTTAACTCAGATCCTGCCGATATATACTAAATCATACCTGATAGAGCATGACGAAAACCTGTTGATGGGATTGCCTTCAAGCTGCAATGAACACAGAAAAAATCCAGGGATTGAGAGAGGGTCAACTTCAGAATAGAGGTGAATGAAGTTCTGCTTACAGAAAAAAAAATTGTCCATTAAATATACTTAGTGAGAAATTGCAGGGCAGCGTCTCCAAGGGTAACCTCCCATGACTTGAATCAAAGGCAAACAGCTACAGTATGACATTTAAGATAGAATTCAGGAAGGGTCTTTCTGTTGTTGAAGAGGGGTCTGATCACTAAAACCTACGCAGTGAGTGGATCAGGTCACGACAATGCCTAATGTTTGCTAACTGTTATTATAGACATGACCTTGCATTAGGCACCTGGTGATGAGTCACCTCACGTTCCAGTTGATCCTCTGCAGCAACCACTTTCACACACCTTTTTCAAAATGGGCCAGACTGAGAGGAGTAAGTGCTTTCTTTAGTCAAGGTCATGTGAAATTGAGATTTATAGCTTTTCAGTCTGAAGCTGGGTTCTCATTCACTTTGGTATTCAAAGGGGCTACCAAGGAGAGCAAGTCATCAACCAAAATGTTCTGTGCTAATTGAAGAGAAACAACAGCTTCTATGACATATGCTTCATGGTTGTTCTTCTGGAGAGTGAGTAAATAGATTCTGAATTAAATATATTTAATATAATTAAGTAATATATTTGATATAATTAAGTAATATTAATTTACTAACATTTATTTCAGAAATTATGAATATTTGGAACTCTGGAAATTACCTGCTGTCTTGACTGATCCTTTTGATAAGGCCAGAGTGATTGTGAGTTCTCAATTTTAGGAATAGCATTTATTATGAATGGGGATGTGTTTTCCCAAATATTTGGGGCAAGAGGTTAATTATGTACAGTGAAAGATTGGTAATAGTTGGGCTCTTTTTCCCTCTTTGCTAGTGTTGAAGAAGAGCTAAATTTATTCTTATAATCTGGTGCAGCATTAGGTAGTAAGTAAGCTCTCCCAAGAGACACCACATAAGTGCCATAGCAGAGAAGCCCCAGTGCTGCTAAGGAGACATGCAGGAAATAGACAGAGCTATTGCTGGAGATTCTTTTTAAGAACCATCTGGGCATTTCATAGACTGACCCATAGAAACTGAAGGTATGTCTGAATATGGGTCACTCTTAACTGACTTAATGGTGTCTTATCCTATTCTACATAACCAGTAAAGCTGTAATGGCAGTATCTATTTAAGTTACTAACATTTGTAAAATATTTTTAATTAATCATATTTATATATGAGCATGTATGATGTGTGTATCCCAGTAAAATGACTATAAGTCAGTGGACAAGCTCAGGTGTTGATCCTTGCTTTTCCAATTTGTTTGAGACGGGTCTCTCTTCTGTTATTAGCTTTTGTGTATGCCGTTCAGGTACCCTGTTTCTAACTTTCATCTTTCCATAGAAAGACTGGGATTGCAGGAGTTTGTTATCACTCCCGATTAATGTGGAATCTAGGGATTTGAACCTGGTTCTCACACCTGCACAGCAAGTGCTTTACATGCCGAACCGCCTCCCTAACCCACGAACCATTTCTCTAAGAAGATGCTATATATCCAATACTGAGGGAAGTAGTGAGTGTAAAGTAGGAAGGGAAGAGATTGTCTTCTGACCTCCTCCCTAAAGAGTCAGCATTTTGTGAGTATGAGATGTCAGAACCACACCACTCACCTTAGGAAGCTAATGATTAGCTAGGGTGGCAGGGTAGTAAAACCAAGCAACTTTAGCATAAACAATAAACAGTTGTCCCCACATTTTATTCACGAAAACTTTCCAAGTTTGTTTTGCTGTAGAATTTCACTCTTTTCGTAGATAGCTCTTATTCAGAGGGCTTGGAGCTTTTCCCAGGTTTTCGACAGTTTAATTTTTACTTTTGTCAGTGGAGCACTTTTCATTCAGGTTTTCTTCTCTTTTTCTTTAGTTTTCTAGCTTCCCAGAGCAGCTCGCTCTCATCACAGTACTGTACACGTACAGTGACTGTAATACTCACTGTTTTCTTTGTGTGGCATTAACATACATCAAATGTTAATCTTCGCAGGAAAACATGCATATCCTAAACTCTGGTCTCCCCTTAAGGGGCTGAATCTAGAGGCTTCTAAAATTAGAGATGGTTCCACATCTCTTATCTTCCCCTACTGGAAATGCCTTTTATCCTTTGAGTTGCAGTACTGAAAGGAAGTTTGGGAAACACTCTTTATAGACCCACATCATATTTTAGCTAAGGGCTGGGGTTTCCAGAAGCCAACCTGAATTGGACCTCCTGTCTGACATTTCTTACCAGGGTTGGATGCTGGGAAAGTTTTTCTTTGTTTCAGACTTGGAACTAACAAGCAAGGACCCTGATTTCTCCTTGGAGTGGTGTGCACATTCAATAGGATTATATATCTAGTAAAGCTGTAATTATTTATGGGTATTATGACATTTATATGACAGCCAGTAAGTCAACATGTACAAGTAATGTGGGAGAATCATCTGAGATTTCTTTAGAGTTCTATCAGGTACATCTAGACTATGGTACTAATCCTCCTTTTTTTTCCCTAGTGATCCCAATGTTAATTGATGTTGCTATGCACGCCAGGCATATTAATTTTCTCCTGTGTTTGCTTACATGGTTCACTGGACATTAATAGTAAGGAAAATGCTTCTTGGTTTTCCATGCATAGCAAATACAGACCAAACCCACTTAAGAGGAGAAGGAAAAAAATTTAATGTCTGCTCTTTAAAGCGATAGCTACTGGAATGGAAAAGGCTTGTCCTTGTTAACTATGTGCACTCAAAGCCATAAATACATGGAAAAATGCAGACTTTTTAAAAACAGAACCTCAACTTTGAGTTCTTTAAAAAAAAAATGATGGCATCATTGCCCAGAGAAGCATTTCCAGAAGACAGTATTTATAGAAGCGATAAGTCAGCTAGCCCAGCTGTCATTATCACCATGGCTTCTGAGTATTAACTTTCCAGAGCATCCACAAGTGAGGAGAATTATAATTATATAAATAAAATTAACTGTGTATTTTAAATGTGTATATGCTTAAGTATATTCGAGCCCTTAATAGTTGTTTTGCCTGGAGACGTAACACAGTGGTTGAATGTTGCCCTAGTATTCACGTGTTCACGAGGCAGTGAGCTCAGTGCTCAGCACTGAAAACGAATCAACAAAAGCCAGCACTAAGCAACCATGATGACTTGAGGTGATGTTGACGGAGATGCTTGGAGAAGATTATAATTCAAAACTCCAGCGTCCACTAAACTTGATGTGGGAACAAAGGTTCGTAAGGCATTTCACCAGGGAACACTTTCTACCCAAAATGTTTATCACTTTTTAGGTTGCTATATAAGGTCGGTTAGAAGTCACTGTACAAGATAAGGCTGCTTGATCTTGGATAAGGATCATGCTCTGGAAACCTCCAATCCAGTATTTTTTAAGAAAATTTTTTTTCATTTATTTTACATACCAAACACAGTTTTCCTTACAGGTTCTCCTCGTATTCCCTTCCTCCATCCCCATTCACTCCTCCTCCATCTCCATTCAGAAAGGAGCAGGCCTCCCATGGGCCAGAACAAAGCATGACACATCAAGTTGAGGCAGGACCAAGCTCCTCCCTTGCATTAATCTGCATTGGTAGTATAGTGGGGTCAACCAAACTGTCTTCCAACCTAGTTTTCACCTCCATTTAGGAGACCTTGGCTTGTGTGTCTGCATAATTATTAAAAATTTTTGTTACCTTTTCAAATTAGCATACCAAATGGTGTACTTCACTATGAAAGTTTCATATATCCGATGTCTCTTTTGGTCTTCCTTACCTTCCATCCCATTCCTGACCTTTCCTGCACTTCTTTACGTCCTCCAATGACCAAATGTATTCTACTCTCTTTCTTCCTGAGATTCATATAGCTTCACAAGGTCAGCTGCAAGTTTCAGTGTTTCAGGAAATATATAAAAAAAAGTCTGGTCTGTTTTGAATTGAGGAAAACAGATATGATTTCATTTTTTTGGCATATGTATATGCCAAAATGGAATATTTTCCAGGAACCATTTATTGAAGATGCTCTTTTTTTTTTCTAAAATATATTGCTGATACCCTTTCTCAAAATATTGTATCTTTACAGCTGTGTTCTCTATTCTGGGGCCTCTTTTTTGTTCCCTTAGTCTGCTTGTCTGTTTTTGTGGCTAGTATTATTGTATCTTTGTCAGTATGGACCTTTGGTATAATTTGAGGCCAGTCTTTTGATACCATCAGCATTTTTTCTTCTTCTTAGTGTTCCTTTGGCAGCTCAGTCTTTTGTAACCCCATGTGAATATATTTTTCGAGTTCTGCGAACACTGTCATTTGAGTTTTGATCCGGATTGTGTTGAGTTTGTAGACTGCTCTCAGTAACGTAGCCATTGGTACACTATGCATTCTGCTAATGTATGAGTAGAGATGCTATTTTTCTCCCAGTTTCATCTTCAAGTTCTAGTTTCAGCAGTTGAACCTTCATTGTAGAGGTCTCTTACCTCCTTTGTTAGGCTTAGTTTTGTGGTGTTTTAAAAACTATTTTGAATGCCTCCTCTTAATTTTTTTCTCAGTTTATTTTTGATAGGTATAAAATTTATTTTTTTGAGGTTGATTTTTATATACTACTACCTGCTAAAAGTAATTATCATGTCTTTGACTTTTCTGCTGGAATATTTAATTGTTCAAGTAGAGAATCATGTCATAGGAATATGGCAAAACTTACATTTCTTCTTTTCTTGTTAGTATCCACTATATTTCTCTCTGTTGTCTGATTGCTTTAGATAAGACCTAGAGCACTATGCTTATAAAAAATGGCAAAATACTTTCCCATCATTCACCTAAGTATAACCCTGACTTACTCAGTCAAAATGAGGAGTCAAGAATCTAATTGGTGATTGGATGATAGAAAAGCCTAAAATTTAAAGTAAAAGCCATCATCTGGGGCCTGTGTACTCCATCCCTGTCTTGGATCTCATCTACAGTTTTCTACACTGTCATCTAACCATTCTGTGTTCTTGACTTGTCTTTAAAATGGTTCTTAGAGATGTGCTGATTTACAGAAGGTAAAAACTCGATTGCCAAAGAGAGTCAAGCCAACTATGAAAAACTTGGTACTTTGACACTGCTGCTCCCAGATGTAGCTGAATCCTGACTAGAACCTCAATCTTCATTGAGAATGTGGCCTCCTCAGCTGACACTTCCACAGAAGAGCAAGGAATATAAAAGCACTGTACTTGACTGGGCCTTTAGCATCTGACAATGTGTCCAGAAGAACTCCTACAGATTAACTCTGTAGTACCCAGGACAAAAACTTAATTGAAGAGTTTCACTCTTGACTTCCTGCTCTTCCCACTTAACTAGCCCTCTGAAGTTACCTTGCTTGTCTGTTTACATGTTTCAGCTCTTCACCTGCCTTTATTTTTTTTGACAGTATGGTACAATCAAACTAATTGGCCTTCAGACAACTATAATCAGTTTCAATCTATCCACCAGAGTGGTAAATAGAAGCAACCTGCACCTCTATTGGTGGAGGCTGCTTGTTCATTTCCTGGCTGCCCAGTCACACAGAAATCTGTTTTAATTGCAATACTGTTTGACAGATAGCTTAAATGTATTTCTGGCTAACTCTTATATCTTAAATTAACCCATTTCTATTAATCTGTGTATTGCCATGTGGCTATGGCTTACTGACAAGGTTCCGCTACATCTGTTTCATGAGTACAGCTACATGGCTTCTCTCTGAATCTGCCTACTTTCTCTATATATCTTTTCCAGACTGGTTATATTTTGTTAAGCCATTGATCAAAAGCAGCTTCTTTATTAACCAATAGCAATAAAAAATATTCATAGCATACAGAGGGGACTCCCACATCACACCTCACATTAGATTACTAAAACTAAAAATTTACAACAGGAAAGACCACACTTCATATTCCTTGATCACAAACACTTTCAGAAAATCAGCTTGTCTCAGTGTGTGGGTGCACCCCTCGCGGTCCTGAGTTCCTTGCTTGTGCTCTCTCTCTTTCTGCTCCTGATTTGGACCTTGAGATTTCAGTCCGGTGCTCCAATGTGGGTCTCTGTCTCTGTCTCCTTTCATCGCCTAATGAAGGTCAATATTCAGGAGGATGCCTATATGATTTTCTTTGGGTTCTCCTTATTTATCTTCTCTAAGAACCCGAATTATAGGCTCAATGTCCTTTATTTATGGATGTTCTATCGGGAACTCACCAAGGCCAGCTGGCCTGGGTCTGAAAAAGCCTGGGTTAAAACCGGTCTCGCTGAACATAGCGGACAATGAGGACTATTGAGACCTAAGAACAATGGCAATGGGTTTTTGATCCTACTGTTCCTGTTGGTTTCGTGGGAGCCTAGGCAGTTTGGATGCTCACCTTACTAGACCTGGATGGAGGTGGGTGGTCCTTGGACTTCCCACAGGGCAGGGAACCCTGATTGCTCTTTGGGCTGACGAGGGAGGGGGACTTGATTGAGGGAGGGGGAGGGAAAGGGGAGGCGGTGGTGGGGAAGAGACAGAAATATTTAATAAATAAAAAAATAAAAAAGAAAAAAAATTGCAGACTATCAGAGCTAAAAAAAAAAAAAAAAAGAAAATCAGCTTGCTAATTTCCAACACCTGAAACATTTATCTGATTTCACAGGTCTATGGCAGGTTAAAACAGAGTACATTCTTTTCTATGGTAGCTAAGAAATGAGTCTGTTACCAGGATTCAAAATAGAAGTTCAGCTTGACAAAAGACAATAAAACAACACCAGAAGTTCACTACTGAACTTTATTTGCCACTGATTCCAACAAATTTACAGACCTGCTCCTCAAGTAGGAGGGTGGTTATACCGCTTTACATCACCGATAGTGTGGGAGTCTAGGACAAACATGACTTGAACAGAAATTGTTTCATGTTTCCTAGAGTATGACAATAATTAACATATCCATTTAAGTAAAATATAGTTTTCTTGAGTCCAGGTTATATATATCCCTCTTGGTTATTTTTAGAATTTGATTACCAAAAAAGAAACAATGTCAGCTGTTGTCAGTAAACTTTAAGGACAAAGGTTAAGCAACCAGTCTCTAATCTTATCTTAGATGTTGGTTGTTTTCTATTGCCTAGAATCCATTCCCACTCATTATAAAAAATTCCTGATGTTTCGTGGAAACATCTCTTTCAATTTTCAATACCGATAGTTTGGATAACACTATTGAATCTTGTGCTGGGCATGTTACTCCAGCCTCATCTATCAGCAAAGTCAATTTTGATCCTAGTGGCTGGTTCAGGATGGCTGCATGATTCAAGTTTCTCCAGCGATAAATAACCCAAAGTTTTACGCAGTTATGGAGAAGTTCCCTATACTCAGGCATTCTAGCTTATAGGAGAAAAGCTGAAACAAGCAGGCCCTGAAGGATCTAGGCAGAAATGAAAACAATGCAGAAAGAAATAGTCAAAAGAGGGAGAGACTTGATTTCTGATGACAAGGTTTATACCTTTGGATCCAGCTGTGGCTGATGCTAGTAATATATCATCTGCACATTGCATTTATGTTAACCAATAGATAACCCTTTTGTTTGAGATATTTTGAGTCGGTTTTATATTTCCAGAAAGCAAGTCTTAACTAATAACAGTATCTACCAACAATGAAACTTGACATATTTCAAATTAAGGGTCATAGCCACACTGAAATTATTTTCTAAAAGAAAAACAGAAGCTAAGAATAAGATACTACAAACACATAAAAATTACTGGTAGAAAATTCAACCAAAGAAAATCCATGTAATTGTTAAAATAGATGAGGTACATTATTTGTGAATGAACATGGGAAAAATGTCCATAGAAATTTGTAGAATGGAGTCATCTATCTATCTATCTATCTATCTATCTATCTATCTATCTATCTACCTACCTATCTATCTATCTATCTATCTATCTATCTATCATCTATCTATCTATCTTCTATTTTTCAATTGAAAATAGATTCTTCTCTTATATCATATATTCCAACTACAGTTTCCCCTACTCCTTCTCCTCCTAGCTCCCCTCTCCCTCAAATCCACTCCTCTTCCTTTTCAGAAAAGAACATTTCTCCAAAAGATGATAATCAAACAGGACAAAACAAGATACAGTAAGACAATATGAAATTCCTCATATTGAGGCTAAACAAAGCAACCCAACAGGAGGAAAAGAGTCACAAGAGTATCCAAAAAGTCAGGAACACCTGCACTCACTGTTGGAAGTCCCACAAAAACACCAAGCTAACAGACATAACATAAACACAGAGGACGTGGTATGAAAACATGCAAGCTCCATGATGGCCATATCAGTCTCTGTGTTTACCTTTGAAAATGCATAGAAAAGTCCATTACTGCTTTTTTTTTTTTTAAAAAAAAAACAGGGTAGATTACAGGATTCACAACTGTTGTATTTGACTATATTAAACTACAATGTTACTTTTAAATTTTGTTTAAAAATAATAAACTGTAAAACGTTGAAATGTGAATAGAAAGCATAAAAACCATTTTTCGTCTTTATTTTAAACAATATTTCTCCTTTTCCCATTACTATAATGTTTGCTATAGGTTTACCTTCTATAGCCTTTATGATTAGATGTCTATTTCTTCTATTCATTCCCAGTTTTATCAGGACATTTATCATAATGTTGTTGAGATTTGTCAAATGCCTCATGTCTACTGAGATGATATAATTTCTGTCCTTTAAAATCTATTTATATGTTGTATTAGAGTTATGTTGCCTTTCTTTTTAATGTTTGTTTCATGAAATCAAGGACATTAACTCTTGCCACAAAACTATTTATAATTGTAATTTCTTGATTATTCCTTTTTAAAATTAAAAATAGATTCTTTTTACATCCAGCACATCCTAACCACAGTTTCCCTTCCCTCCACTTCTCTCAACTTTTCTCCAACCTCCCTTCTTCCCCAAATCCACTCCTATTCCGTTTCCCTTTAAAAATAGTAGACTTCCAATAGACAAAAACCAAACATGACAAAACAAGATACAATAAGCAAAAGTGATCTATATTTCTTTTGGTCAGTTTTAATTTGAAGTCTACTTTATCAAATACCAGAGTAATAATTCCAATTTGATTTATCTTCCATTGCTTAATAATAGGTTATTTTTTTTTTACCCTTTCGCTCAAAGTTTATAACTTTCTTTGCAAATGAGGTGTGGTTTTTGGCAGCAAAAGATAGTTTGACACTGCTTATAATAAGCCATTCTGCTCCTTTAAATAACATATTGAGAGTTTCGCCTTAAAAGTTATTGAAAGGAGTCTGCTTATGTTTACGTTTTTGGTGGTGGTTGTTTTGGCTGGGTGGGTTATTGATACTTTTTTCCCTCTTAGTATTGGCGTTTTGCTGATTTCTATGTTGGGTATGCTATGGTATTCCCTGGCTCCTGTTTGTGCTTTTATTCCTCTCATGATATGTATTCTTTCCTGTGCACTTGTGGATGAGATTTTCTTCTTCCTTTGTATACAGGATTTCTCTTAAATATTTTGTGTATTATTGCCTTGGTTCATCCTTGTTTTGAAACATTCATGTTTCTTTATCAGTTTTAAGACATAATTTTGTTGTGTATAGCAATCTTGGTTAGCCTCTGTTAACTTTCAGGGCTGGAAATACATCATTTCCTGCCTTCCTAGGTAAGAGAGAAATATGACGCTATTCTGTTAGGCAGCTATGGAGGGATTAGTCTCATTGAATTCTGCAGTATACTCCAAGTTCAGAGCAAGTCAGATGTATTTATTATTATTATTTTATCACCACTAAAGATGTAGCATTGTTTTAGAAATAGGAGGAAGAGCAAGAGGAAATTTGGGAATAGAAACAGAGCCCTTTAACACCGAGCCAAATTTATCATCACAAAATATGTTACCTAAGAACTTTGAGAGTCTAACATAGCACCTACTACTACTTTTTATAGATAATTCTAGTAATCATGTTGCACACAAGCCTCAGAAAACAACTAAAGATTAATGAGCATCTTTTCAAATGTTTCTTTAACTGATTCAAAGCCTTCAAAATTTGGTTAACTCTATGCATCTGACTCCTCTTTCTTATCTTATCAATGCCAAGTTAGTAATACCTGTGTTACAGAATGTTAACAATGACAGCCCACAAGCCATTTTACAAAACGTAAGTAAAATATAAAGGCAATCATTACTAGTGTTAGGTTTACATGGAAGAATGATGTGTTTTAGAAAGGTTAGAAATGTGTCTAAGCATATCTGTTCTAACCATCTTTAAAAATCTCTTAGGTTCTGCAAGTGTTTTTGAGATACATATGGAGACACTAGGAAGTGGAGGAGCTAGCCCTCCATGAATTCTTTTGTTTTCTGCTGTGGGACAATGGTTTTACTCTGTAAAAATTTGTTTCTTGTACTTGTTTAATAATGCTGTTTGGCTCGAAGCCAGGCAGGAAATATACATGGGGCGACCAGGCAGGAAGTAGAGGTGGGGCAATGAGAACAGGGGAATTCTGGGAAGAGGAAAGAGGTAGCCTTCAGCCATCACCCAGATGCAGAGGAAGCAAGATGTGACTGCCTCACTGAAAAAGGTACCAAGCCACGTGACTAACACAGATAAGAATTATGGGCTTATATAAGTTATAAGAGTTAAAAAGATGCCTGAGCTAATAGGCCAACCAGTTTATAATTAATGTAGGCCTTTGTGTATTTCTTTAGAACTGAGTGACTGCGGGACTGGGCAGTACATAAATCTTGGCCAACAAAAAGCCACATAGCTAACACAGACAAGAATAATGGGTTAATGTATGATGCAAGGATTAATTAATAAGATACCTGAGGTACTAAGCCAATCAGTTTATAATTAATATAGACCTCTGTGTGTTTCTTTGGGACTAAATGGCTGTGGGATCAGGTGGGACAGAAATCTCTGTCAACAGAAACTTCATCAACACTTTTAATAATTTTGGAGTTCAGGCTTTTGCCCTTCTTTCACCCCGAGGCTCAGCAACTCAGCCAAATTTGCAAATTATCTAGAGATTTGACTGCTCAAAACTGGAAATCCACGACAGCCACTTAGTCGGCATAGGGCTGGTATTGTGCTCCTGCTGACCATAGCAAGTTTCCTTATGGGATTCTGATGCTAATGCATGCCCCACACACATAGAAGAAAACAGGAGGCTGGGAGGAAATCTGCTTGTGGTGCAGAAAAGAGCAGGAGAGATTAAGAGGCCAACCGCACTGTACTCTCCTTATCTCAAGGTTAGTCAAGAATGCCTCTGTCTGACAGGCAGGATCACAGAAGGCACCATGTCTGTCTTTTGATCTCTGAGAACAAAAAACAATGTCCTGGTTTATTTCTACAACTTGTAAAATGATAGGGAGATAAATCTCTCTTTGTGTTGGGGGCATAGAGTCAGGTCCTGGAATTGCAAATGTTTTTCTAATGCTTTTTTCCAATATGGAAGACATCCTGATTCTCTTGGTTTTGATTGAAATTGTCATAAAACATAATGTATGTGAAATATGGACAGTGGACAATTATTGATGTATGTTTATTGAATTGGAGTGCATTTTACTTAATGAATAATTGATTTCTAAGAAATATTTCAGAACTATACATTAAAATCAAGGAAGGTGAATAAAGACTTATTCATGCAAGGCAAGCTCCCTGCTTTCCTCCGAATATGACCACAATTGCCAGATACAAGTCTTTAAAACAATGAGAGGGCACCTTCTTTTTCCACTGTGCTGTGCCTGCCCTGATGATTTTGGCTGATGCTATTCTTACACAGTGAAATAAGGACTGGTTTGAAAATGCTCCATCACCCACAGGCAGGACTGAAGACAATGGGACAATGTGAAAAAAAGTCAGATCTCTTCACAAAATAATGAGTAAAAACTTTCCACACACAGATAAAAGAAAATCTAAATTGATTGGTTGAAAAAGTCAATACTGTATTTATCAAGTCTTCCACTTAGTATGTTATTTGTTAATTAATTTAATTTTCTCCTTATAAGGTATTTATTATTGGGTCTTCAATTTTAATGTCAATTTATATTAGAGATAAAGAGAAGAAAAAGACATGAATGGTGCTTACTTACCCAAGAAATTCACCCTGGTGGAAGAGACAGACATATTAACTAGTAATCGTATATATGGGATCTGTGCAGGTAGCTAAAAGGTACAGGGCATGTAGTGAGGAGCTGCGGGCTGCTTCCCTGCAGCCCCAGCTCCCGGCCGCCAGCTAACTCTAGCTTATGCCCGAAATAATTACACGGAAACTGTATTCTTTTAAACACTGCCTGGCCAGTTATCTGTAGCCTCTTACTGGATAGCTCTTACATATTAATCTAACCCATTTCTAATAATCTGTATAGCCCACGAGGTGGCTTACCAGAGAAGATCTTAACCTGCGTCTGTCTGGAGTGGGAGAATCATGGCGACTCTCTGATTCAGCTTCTTTCTCCCAGCATTCTGTTCTGTTTTCTCGGCCTACCTAAGGGTTGGCCTATCAAATGGGCCTAGGCAGTTTCTTTATTAATAAGAAATCACTCCCACATCAAGGGCAGAACTGGATTCCTGCTCCCACCTCTGGTATAAACATAGAGTAGACCAAGAAAAATGACAGAGGTCATGATGTGAGTGATGGTTCAAGGATATGTAGAAATATTCACTGAGAGACTTAATAACGTGCATCCTGTGACCCCATGGTTTTGTTTCAACATAATCAGCACAGATATTCTAAGAAGGTAATAAATACCCTAAGAAGGTTTATATATGGGTATGATGTATAAGAACAGAAAATTTTTGCAGTAGAGCCCTTACTAAATAAATTTTGGTACAGTATTAATTTAACTGTTAACATTATGCTACTGAAGATATGAGGAAGTCTTTATTGTGTGATGTGAAGCAAAGTTAATTGTAAGCCTGTGCATTTATTTAGATTCCAAGTGTGTATGTTTGTATTCGTGTTTCAACAAATACATAATGAGAAATGCTGCTTATCTTTGTATGATGGATAATTCCCACTGTAATTTGTCTTCTTTCCTAATTTTTTTTGGATGAATCACTTTGCTAATCAGAACAAATTACAGAGAAACAAAAGTTTTGCTAATACTTTCAGCTCCCAGGGAGTGCTGCTGTTTGCCTGGCATTTGAATTCTCTTCTTGCATTCTGCTATAATCACATGAACTTAAACTATGTAATAAAATTCCCACATAATGGGCCTCTATTTCAGCTATCAGATAAGATTTCTCTTATGATCTGGCTGTATTCATATTATAGGTGACTTAATAAATGGCAAAAATTATGAATCTTCCTACACAGTACACCAAGTTCTGTTTACTTCTTGCTAGTAACATTTTCACCTCAGTCACAGAAGAAGTGTGTCTGTCTGAACACCTTTGGGATACCATCAATGGTCATTTTCAAACATGTCTCCCTGGGTAAGCTTCTTTGTTGTCCCTTAAGATAACTCCATTCTTGAACACCCTTTGCCCTATACAGCAGGGAAAGGGCTCTGAAGATAGGCTTATATTAAGGATCTTGAGATGGGAGATTTTCTTGTATTTTCTTGCTGTGTCCCCAGTGTTATTACAGAAGTAGATAAAAGAGAAGCAGGAGGGAGGGATGGATGAGAAAACAGAGAATGGGATGCAATGGTAACAGAGAGACATTTGAAGGTACCGAGCTGCTAGCTTTGAAGATGGAGGATGGGGGCAGTGAGTCAAGAACTACAATTCTAGGAAACAGAAAAAGGAAGAAGGACATCTCATACCCCCAGTCCCAGAGGTGCACTGCCTACTAGACATTTTACTGAAATCACATTTCATACTTCTGGCTTCAAGGATGCTGGAAGAATAACTTTTTTGGTGCCTCATTTTATGGTAACTTGTACCATATTTGGTTGATATCCCTCAGAGCCCTGCTCTTTTCTGGGGGACAATGGGGCCAGGAGTGGATCTAGGGGAGAGGAGAGGTGAGATAAGGGTTGGGAGTAGTGGAGGGATGTAAACAGAGACCGTGCTTTTGCTTCCTGAACACACAAACCCAAATAATCACACAAAACTATATTAATTCCAACACTGTTGGCCAACAGTTCAGGCATTTGCCTAGCTAGCTCTTATGTCTTAAATTAACCCATTTCTATTAATATGTGTGTTGCTATGAGGCTACAACTTGCCAGTAAGTTTCCAGTGTCCTTCTCCCTTGTCAGTTATGTGGCTTCTGCCTGACTCTACTTTTTTTCTCCCTACATTCAGTTTAGTTTTTCCATCTACCTATATTCTGCCCTGTCATAGGCCAAATTAGCTTCTTTATTAACCAATGGTAATAAAACATATTCACAGCATACAAAGGGGAATCCCGCATCTGAGGGAGGGGAAGCTGTGGCCAAGATGTACTGTATGAGAGAAGAATAAGTAAATATTTATTTATTTGTTTGTTCAGTTGGTTGGTTTTGGTTTTTCGAGACAGGGTTTCTCTATATAAATGCCATGGTTGTCTTTTAACTCCTTTTATAAACTAAGATGGAATAAACAATTTTTAAAGTATGTAACAATGAGAAAAAAGAACAACTATTTGTTACTCTTTTGCCTCAGAAGACTCATTTGGACTTTAAGCTTCATGATTCCTAGAAACTTTGGTATAAGGCATTGTTGACAACACTTAGTATAATAAATATCTTGAAGAGATTACACCACATAATCACCCTGACTTTCTCACGTGCAATAGTTTTATTTGAGACAGGTTCTCCTATAGCCTGGGCTGGGCTCCGACTCGCTATGTAGTCAAGGCTGGCTTTGACTTCCATCTTGCCTCTATCTCAGAAGTGCTAAGTTTATAAACATGTGTTCAGGTACATGGCTTAATGGCTGCTTCACACATAGTCTTCTTAGAATCCTATGCTTTGTTGATTGCTTCTGCTCACCTATAATTCCTATCTCACTAGTTTTAGCTTCTTCTCAAAAGATTATTTTTAAATAATGCTTTTTTTTTCTTTGAAAATCTTGTCAATTTCATTATGTAATACAAAGTAACAGCAAGGCTGGAAGCTTGGGCAGCACAAGTACTAGCCTTACAGTTGGGGAAGGTTAGAACTTTGAAGTTTTATGCATTTCTATCATGGTATATAAGTGAGTCTGTTTGCATTGTCTTTAACTTCTTGCTCTTTGGCTATGCAGATATCTTGGAAGAGTTGTCTGTGTGTCATGGGTCTCTGTTTCCTCACCTCCATTTCCTTTACAAAGTCTGAAATGCAAAACAATTCTGCTTTCTTTCTCTATGATGTTGGCATTGGTTGCTACTGATCAGCAGAGCATGACCTTCCTAAAATCAATATGATTGTTCACAACCTGCTTCCTCTGAGGGAAAAAATTCCTTGAGAAATTATAATTGTGACATTTATTTTCTATGGAAGAACAGCAACTTGATCTCTAAGGAGAATCAACAGCAGAGAGCATGGTGTTTTCTGTGTGATCCAGCCCTAGGTAGTTGTGAACAGTGCAGAGAGAGTGCAGTCTGACAATGTCATCCATGTCCCCGACCCTTTGCTTTCTTCCTAAATCTGTGCAATATCAGAGGTCAGTGTGACCATCTTCTCAGCCTGTGGCATCTTGTACTGTCTTTTCTTTCCCAGTGGTGCTTCTACATTCTTTCCTGAGTTTCAACAATTGAACCAAATAAACACCAAACCTAGTGTATTTTCTTTATGACTATTTTGAGAATATTGTGCCTCTATAAAAAAAAAACCCACAGATACAAATAAACAAACAAAACCAACCAAACAAACAACCCCCCCAAAACAAACAAACAAAAACTTCAATGGCAATTTCTTTTATGGAAAAAAAAAAGAGTTTCAAAAATACACTTCTTCCTTTGAAAATGACTTTAATTAAAATTTTTTTAAATAAATGAAAATTACATAAGTTAATCCAGTTTTTGCTTGGGCTATGGGGAAGCTTAAGGGAAAACAGTGGATTGTTTAATTTAGCTGCTACTTGCTTTTTATGACCAAAGTATGGGGTTATGGGGAAGTTTCATCCTACACAACAATCCTAATCAATTATGGTTGGTTGGCTCTCCCACTGGGAAGATGGTGCCTTGCATGCTTACAGAGTGCTGGGATGGAATTCTTCTTCTATGCCAGAGACACACAAGTATTGAGGGCTGGCACTGACAGGCACATATGTTAGCCATCGCCTGGCTAGTTGTTTGTTTATTTTGCATTTATTGTTGTTTAACACTTCTTTCTTTAGGCTTTTAGATCCTTTCTAACCTTGTAATTCATGCAATTTTGTATCAAATTTCCAAAGCAAATTGTTTTGTGAATTATTTTAGGGAAACAGAAACAACATCTTAAATCTCTGGGTAACAAGAGTAACAGAGGAAATAGTCTTTCCACAAAAAATAATACTAAGAAGCTTAATAAGAATACACACATACACATATGCACACACATACATACATTACACAAATGTATATGTGTATATATACCAGACATTTATCAGGCATATGCAGATATTCATAATATCTGGAGCTTGGGAACTGCTTTAGTCATTAAAGTCTTACACTGAACAGGCATAAAGACCATAGTTTAATCCTGAGGACACATGCAGAAACTGGGCACAGCAGCATGTGCTTATAATTGTAGTAATGGGAATATGGAGACATGGTGCCAGTGGACAAGCTTGTGGGCATCTTCTTAAATATTGATGTGGAAGGGCTCAGGTCACTGTGGGCAGTATCACCAAAGAAGCTGGGGCTCCTAGGTACTATAAGAAAGGCTTCAGGACCACGAGGGGTGCACCCAACCACGGAGACAGTGGGGCTGATCTATTGTGAGCTCACCAAGGCCAGCTGGACTACGACTGAAAAAACATGGGATAAAACCGGACTCTCTGAATATGGCGGACAATGACGGCTGCTGAGAAGCCAAGGACAATGCCACTGGGTTTTGATCCTACTTCATGTTCTGGCTTTGTGGGAGCCTAGCCAGTTTGGATGTCCACCTTCCTAGACCAGGATGGAGCGGGGAGGACTTTGGACTTTCCACGGGGCAGGGAACCCTGACTGCCCCTCAGACTGGAGAGGGAGGGGAAGAGGAATGGGGGGAGGGGGAGAGGAGAAGGAGGAGGGGGGAAAAGGGAGACGGGGAGGGAAATGGGAGGCGGGGAGGAGGCGGAAAAATTTTTTTTAAAAAAAAAACAATATTTAAAAAAAAAAGAAAGGCTTAGCAAGTCTGGGAGAAAAAGCCAGTTAGTATCAATCCTCAGTTACCTCTGCATCAATTTTGCCTCCAGGTTTTTGCCTTGTTTGAGTTCCTGCTCTGACTTCCCTCAGTGTTGGACTAAAAATTAATAGTGTAAGATACCTCCCCCATGTTGCTTATTATGGTCATGGTATTTCATCATAGCAATAGAAGCCCTAGCTAAGACAGAAAAAGGGATTCCTCTATCCTGCATAAAGTCTAACATGTCCACTTACTCAAATAATACCTTCTTGTTCTCTTTTCTTATGTCCCCCTATTTAACATGTCCATACTAAGATATTTCATTTTCTCGTCAACATTATTTCTCTTCAACATAGATAATATTCTATCAAATATCCACCAAGACAAAGAGACACTTTATTTTTGTCTATGAAACACAGATCTATTAAGTACATGGGGCTATGTAAGGCTCCTGGAAGCTAATAATGGATTCAGCATGAACCTTTTACATTAAATCATTCTCCCTTCCCTTCTCTCTGACGGTCTTTCCATAGCCTTTCTCATCCCTTCCCACTTATATTACTTGATAAGACCCATGTCAGTGGGACAGATTTAAATTCTTTGTGAAAGTAAGCCTTTAGCCAAGCCTTCATTTTTGGTATTTCCATCAGTTGCTGCCTGACTTTGCCCCTAGAGAGAAACCATAGAATGTGTTGCCCTACACAGTGATGACAACTTTTCCTTGAAAGTGTGGAGTCAGAGCTAATTAATGCTCTGATGGCTAGGGGCACTGCTTCTCTCACAGCAATTATGCTGAACTTGGTCACTGTGGTTTCTGCTTGAAGCCAGGAGGCTCTTTTTTTTAAAAAAAAAAAAGCAGCAAAAATGTGATTCATTAAAACATTTGAAACCAGAAATTTAATAATAAAAAAATGCCTTAACATCTTATTAAACTTTGATGGTATTCCCTTAGGCTTAGGGATTTTTCTACTCTAAATCTCTGCCCAAGAGCTTCTGAAAAACACTTCATGCAGCTGGGGATTGTTGTTGATGGGACATTGAGAGATGCTTGTTTTGGGAGAGTTGATCTTCTATAGGTTTTTTTTTTCCCTTCCGTGTCTGAATTAAATGTGTGAGAAACAGATTATTTAATGAGTTTTGAACTGCTGAAAACCTTTGAAGCCTGACCAAATAAGTCCTGGCCGTAGGAACCACGAAACCTTTCCCTAGTCCCTCAGCAACAGACAGAGATGCAGAAAGTGGTATATCTTACCTCCAAAGGTTAGCATCCTTACAGTCCCCATCACTTATTAAGCATCATTATGAGACTCTCCAGATTGGCTCCTGTAACCTTTGCTGGTGTGAACTAGGAATTTGTCCAGTTCATCATTACTGCTTCAGAATGAGGCTGGCTTTCAGCTTCATTGGCTCTATTGGTGAATACTAAAGAGCAGAGTAGTGATTTAATCATTTGGGCTCCTGTAGCCCAAAGTCCTACTTTGTTTTTCTGTAATTCTTGAATGAAACCTCTGAGGTTTGCTCCTTTCTCTCAAATGCTTTCACAGTTGTGTATTTTTTCAGCAGAAGGTGTACACATCTCCTACTGTAAAGCAAAGTGACCTTCAACAACATGTGATACGAATTTCAGGTTAACGTGCCAGTTCTGGAAACTATTAGTTTTTGCTAACAGCTTTGATTTTAGTGCACCCCCACCCCACTTTTCCATAGTCTTCATAATTGAAGAAATGTGAAAGGCTTTGTAATTCTGCCTGACCCAAGTCCATGGCTTCAGGAAGGTTCCAGCCTAACTATGCGTTGTATTCCAGAAGCACTTTTCAGGATCTGCCACCCCTAAGGGTGACTTCTAACAGCACTACAGGGGAATGGGTAAACATCAAAGGAAATTACATTTATCTTTGAGATCTTTCGACTTCCCACCCAAGACCATGTCTTCCTGTCTTACCTCCACATCCCTATCCCTTCATGGTATGTGGTCTTCTTAAAATGAGAGCCGCCTGTTGTCTGTTCTCTTAAGCCTACACTTTCTCTTCTTTCTGTCACTGAGGTTCCAAGTTTTAAGTGATAGTGTGTATCGGAATTAAAGGAACTCAGGATGAAGATTACATCTGGAGAAGATGGATGTGAGCAGAGAGGTAGAATATAGGAAAAAAAATATAATTTTGAAAATAATAAAAAGGTGAAAAATGTGTCTTCATAAGATAAATATGGAAAATACGTAATCAAAATATGTATGTCATAAGTAGAGATGAGAAAAACGTGGATTAAAATCATGAGGGTATATTAACAACTGCCTATCAGAATGGCTAAAATGAAATACATAATAATATCTCTTTTAGTTTCTTTTTCGTTGTCATGACTTTATAAGAGAAGTATTCCATCTGGAGCTTACAGTTTCAGAGGGTTAGAATCCATGACCATCCTGGGCTTTGTGGGGATCATGGCAATAGGTAAACAGGCGGGCAGTCATGGCACTGGAGAAGTAACAAAGCGCTAACATCTGAGCCACACATATGAGGCCCAGAGAAAGAACTAATTTGAATGGTGTGGGCTTTTTATCCTCAACGCCCATCCCCTTCAAGCAATTTGCAAGAGACCCATGGATATCTGATTAACTAATTAACTTTAGTAGCATAATTAAATACCCAGCATGTATTTCCAGTGGGAGAAGTAGCTCCAATGTAAAAAGAATTTGCTCAGGTATTCCGTATTCATGTCCCGAGTTATAGCCCCACCCTAAAATTCATTTTGGGTTCCCAGAATAGAGAGAGATTTATGATACTTTTCTTTTTTTCTCTCTTTCTTTCTTCTTTATTTTTTCTATTTTCTTTCATTCTTTTCTTTTTTAGGTTATAATTTAACCTAAAATTATATATTTATAAGTATATATCATATATTATATATTATATAATTATAAAATTATAATGGCAACGTTTCTCCCTTCCTTTTCCTCCTTCCAAACCCTCCCATACATTCCTCCCCATGTTCCTTTAAATTTATGGCCTCTTCTTTTGTTTCTTTGTTTGTTTCTTCCAGTTTTCTGGTTATAGCTTTACTTTCTCCCCCTTTTCTTTTTTAAAAATCAAGAATCATTGGTTTTCTTTTTCCAATATATTACTTGAATATTTTTGCTACGCTAATTGTAAATGCTTTCTCATAAATCTTTTCTTACTATGAAAGTTTGCATTGGTGTTATGTTAGCTAATATAAGTAAGGAGGTATTCTTAATTTTTAATATTATTTAGAAAGGGTGAATTGGGTCAATAATTCCTTGTGATTCCTTTATGTTTGTTGGTAGCCCTGAGTTACCAAGGTTTTATGTATAAATACATAAATTTTAAGCACATTGTTTTAAAAGAGTGGGTGTGAGCTTTGTTGACTTAACCATCAACTTAAGATCATGAACCGGTTGTCACAGGAAAATGGCTTCTGTGGAATTTTCAACTCTGTGCTTTAGTTTTATTATACACAAATTTCCCAGTGTAGTAATTTAAGTTTTCATTTTAATCACTGATAAATTACAAGAAATATATCTTCAACCCTAAAGGCACGTGAAGAAAAATAATCTACTTTAAGGTGACCCTACAAAGCTCGGGAAAAAGGCTCCCCAGCCAAGTGTGGTACCATTTGGTGGTATTAGAGTTTTCCAGATCCTGAGTTAACTTAGTGTGGAGACTTACTATTCTGGCTCTTAAGAAACCCAGATGGGCTGTACAGTCTTAACAAGTTTAACATTTTGTGACCTTCTGTGGTTGAAAGGGAATTGGACAAGAAGCCAGAATTCGTGGGTTCTAATCTTGGCTCTGGCACTAACCA
Organism: Alexandromys fortis; assembly: GCF_014885135.2. Taxonomy (NCBI): domain Eukaryota; kingdom Metazoa; phylum Chordata; class Mammalia; order Rodentia; family Cricetidae; genus Alexandromys; species Alexandromys fortis. The sequence goes on from NW_026067944.1 coordinate 32,488,455, forward strand.
GCTGCGCAAATTTGAAAGTTAGTTTTCTCCTGTGATTCAGAATCATTGCCTTTTATAAAATTATAAGTTAGGCTAAGTGATTTCACAGGTCGCCTCCCTCTGTAACAAGTAAACTCTTGGCTCATAACACAGACATACTACCCGAGGTTACCTGATTAAATTGATTTCGCTGATCCACATTTTTATTGCTAGTAAAATGACTTGGCTAATAGCAGAGTATGAGGAATAGATGAGCCAGTTCCTGTGCAAAGATTAGCATATAATGAATGGATGGTCAGTGAAGATTAGCCATTGTTTCTATGAGTCTGAGGCTAGCAATCTGAATACAGACAATGGCTCTCTTACAATGGCTCAGATTACAATGGACAGCCTTTACCACGGTGGGAAATAATACACATTCAGTAGAAACTGTGTTTTCAGTTGTGAATGTACAACTGCTACTAGTCTAGTGATATGTGGTCTTCAGTGCTCTTGTTACTGAGCAGGTGCAGCAATCTACAGCTTTTGGTCAGCCATGACTCCATCGTGCTAAGCAAATGGCCCTTGTACTGCACTGTATTGTATAAGACATAATTTCTTTTTTATATAATATGCACTTTTCCTAAGTTCTCTGATAATTTGCAAAATATGATTCTTTTATTTCTGTTTTTCAGGACCTCAAAAATGCCCAACAGGTACTCTGTTACAAAGCTTCATTCCAAGGTCTCCCCATTATAGGAGGGAGGGGATAAGGGAGCAGGGTTTGGGGAAAGGGAAGAGAGGGGGAGAGACAGTAAAAGCAATGTGAATTTAATCTGGGTGTGATGGCTCTTCTAGTCTCAAACTGATTGGGCCTGTGGGACACTGACAGACTGATAGCTTTGAGTTCAAAACCAGTCTGGATTACATAGCAAATTCCAAACTAGCTGAGTTACAAAGCAAGACCTTGTCAAAAACAAAATAAAAACAAAAACAAAAAACTGCAACAAAAAAACCCAACCAACCAAACAAACAAAAAAAATCACTTATCAACAACAGCAAACCACCTTCTCACATATAAACAAAACATCTAGGCTTGTATGAAGTCACTGTTCTTACTCTCTTAAACACATTTCTTTGTTGGGCCTGTATCTTGCTGGAATCACAGTTTCATTGTAAAGGCTAAGTGGGGATGGTTAGACATGTGAATTGATCTGTAGATTTTTAAGAAGCAGGTGCTAACTGGTTGTACCTCCAACTTCAGTCTAAGATCAACAGCCATTACTAAAAGTAAGAGATCTACAAATCTTAATGGTACACTCCAACCTTGAACGAAGTAAAAAGTTCCTGATGTTGGCAGACTCTCAGCAAGCGACTCTGGAGAGCTCTCTCAGGTTCTGCTTTAGTTGGAGCTATCTGTCTGAATTGCTCTTGAAGGTACAGAACAAATAGGCGAGAACAGTGTTGGAATCATCTAGTCCCATGGGCACTTTATAAAATCAAATAACATAAAAAAAAAGGTTGTAACAGAAAAGTATATAGTCCCTTATTCTTTCCTTCCCTTATCTCAGCTCCATTTTTCAGAATCAACTATCTCCGGTGGTTCTATTTAGTTCATCTAGGGATTGATCTCCAGTCTATAAGACATGCTACTGTAACGACTATTCCACATGCAAATATTAGAAATCACCTTTCAACTTCTCTCATATGATAAGAAGTACAGGATTCTCAGTATTATCACTCTAATTTATTGTTCATAAACTTCTACTTAAATAATTTAAATGTTCATCTCTTATTCTCTCAGTTATATACTTTGGTATTTCTACTCTGGGAAATGAAGCCCATTTTCCACTTAAGTGTTCTCTTATATTTTCCTGAGAACTTATAATAATGTCTACAAAGTTAATATTGATGAATCTTGTCTATGGACTAATTTAAAACTATATATAATTTATAAATACACACATGTAAAAATATGTATAGGTAGCAACAATCAAAGGAAAAGAGGGCATCAATTTGAAAGGGAAGTGGTGCAGAACATGAGTGAGATTAGAGGGAGAAAAGGGAGAGAAAAAGTGATATAATTATATTTTAACTTAAAAGTTCAGGGGCTGGAGAGATGGCTCAGTGGTTAAGAGCATTGCCTGCTCTTCCAAAGGTCCTGAGTTCAATTCCCAGCAACCACATGGTGGCTCACAACCATCTGTAATGAGGTCTAGTGCCCTCTTCTGGCCTGCAGGCATACATGCAGACAGAATATTGTATACATAATAAATAAAAGTTCAAAATAAATGTACGTTCATTTCCAGCAGACACAGGCTGTGCTGTATAGTCCAGTTGTTTGTTACAGCTGCACTCACTTTCCTGCAATATGAACATCACCACTATGCCACCTAACGTATCAGCTTATTCTAGTAACAAGCTTATCAGTTTCTATATAATTTACCTCTCACTCAAACTTCTGAACTGTATATACTCATTATTCATTTGGATTACATGTTTCATGTTTCTTGTATGGTTGCATTTATTGTCCTTCTAGGAGTTCTGTTTGTATCATTTGATTCCTTTTCAGGTTGCACTTAGAGAATCATATATTGAGGTGTCCTAGGTACTCATCAGAAGTCTGGTATTCCCTTGGCCAGAGGTCCTGTGGCTATCTTTCAAAGTATCACACTAAGATCACTAACACAAAGTAAGAAAAACTAGTGTCTTAGTGCTCTGGCAACCGGATTCTGAAGAAGGCCAGAGGCCAGGGTTTGAACAAGGAGTGGGAGCAGTGCCTGAATCCCAGGCTTCCCTTTGCGTCTTGTTGTCAAGACAACAAACATTGCATTTACTGCTGTGGACACCATCACCACGCCGCCTATCAAAGGCTTTGTAACACAGAGCCACTCAACCTTGAGAAGATGGAGATGAAAAGAAATATTTTGAAACACTTGTGAAATTTTTGATGTCAGGGCAGAGGTACTTAGAAGGTACTTCCTCCTCCACACAATGTGTTTTGTCAATATTTTTGATGCTCGGGACTCGTGAATGCTAATTACTTTGGACTGAACCTTGGGAAACAAATTTACCTCTGATCTGAGATGTCTGATTCATCCCAAATCTTTCTAGAATGTCTAATTGAATGATCTCTGAGAAGGTGGCAATGAATGGGAAAAGATCACAGCTGGCTGAGGCATAATTGCCACTTGATTTGAGGGATATTCAAATATATTTCAAGCCGCCAGATGGTACGTGGTTCCGACTGCTATGCTGTGGGATCAATGGGGATGAAAACAGTGGCTGTTTCCTGACTGCGTGATGGGGAGTGTCAGGGAGTGGGCATGGGCTTCAAGGCGTTCTAAAATATTTCCAAATGCAATGACTTCAGCAAGATATAAATGTGCTGACCTTTAAAAAGATGTACTGTTTCTCTCCCTCAGTATGGCCTGGGATGTTCACAAGGGGTTTCAGCATCGGGGAGTAGACACTTCTTTCTCTTTCTGAAGGAAGGTCCTTGCCAGACAAAGGCTTCTTAGTCATTAAATGCCAACCTTTGGAGAGAACAATGCAGAACAGGGAGAGAGAATGCCATAGTCCATCTAACAGCCCATTGGGCTGAACTCCAACATCGACACAGTAGGAATCACAGCTACCAGAGCCTGTTCAATGTACTGCCCAATGAATCCTTGCATGCAAACTCATTCACAAGGAAAAACTTTAAAATAGAATATATCTTCCTCTCTGAGTAGGTTCAGTGAAGTTTTATCAAGTGTGTCAGAAAGAATAGTATTGCTAAGGTCTCCAGGTTCTAAGTAGTTTGGGTGCTATGCATGTATGGCAGGATTTTGCAGACCTCTAGGAAGGATTTTAACAAGGAGTCCTGACTTCCCTTAGGTCTGGAGAGAAAGTTTTAAAGATGTATTTGGCAGCCACTGAGGTCTTGCAATGCTCAGTCTAGCCATTATCCCACAAATGGCTCAATTCCATGTCAAAATCTATTCTACTTAAAGAAAAGTTAAGTAAACCTATCTTAGGAAATAAAATTCCATGGGCTTAGAACAACCAAACAGACTAGATACTTTTTTATAATGTTTTCTGGGCAATGGGTAAGATTATTATTCTGTTTCAGCTCTTTTTGCCTATCTGAGAGACTTCCTTGTGGAAAAGGGTTTTGACTTATTAGTGGTAGCTTCAGGAAATAAAAGCCAGATCAATGAGTAGGCACTAAAACTCTCAGAGGCAATTCAATATCCAATTCTAAGCAAATCTATAAAATCAAGGAAGTCTTTTATGTAATAATTTAGTTCCCAATTTTATTTTCCTTTCAATTTTGTCTAATTTCTTCACTTGCTTAATTTAACTCTATCCTATTTAACGGCATGCATTTTCTCCAAGCAATGAGACAGCATTAAACAGACAAATAATCAATGAAACTACAGCATGGAAGTATTCAACATATTTGAAAAAAGTAAGGTAAAATCTGAGTTCCTGTAACAGACAAGGTAAGTTGTCAGTCAGTGTATAATGACCACAGTGACACGCATATTGGGGGTTCTGCCATTTGGGGATGTTCACAGATTTAACAGTCTCTTCCAAGATGATAAAAGGCTATAAAGAGACTCTATTTCTTGTGAATTTGTGGGATACTGGGAAGAAATGAAGATCATTTGTCTTGTAAAAGAGCAGGATATAAAGACTAGACATGCCATCAAGATTCCATCCTGAACATGAAGGCTAATTTGTGTTGCTTCTGCTAAAAACGGAAGGATAAAACTGACTTTTTTTCAGCCGCTTGAAAAATGCCTGTAGAACAATCAGAAATGATTATGCTTCGGGCTTGGAAGACAGCTGCTTTATAGGGAACGTGCCTCAAATCAGTTCTTTTAGGTTTTGGGCTAAAAATTGAGGCAGAAAAAGCAGAAGGGTTTGGCCACAGTGGTAACCAATCAGCAGCCAAGACAGGAAATCAATCTTAACTTCTTATCATTTGGTACAATTTGCCTGTCACCTCAATATGCTCACAATGACACGAATGAAGGTGTGATCAAGTTGTAGCTTTATACATAGCCAGCCGGGTCATTTTGATAAGCATTTCTCAAAACAAGCCGAATTCAAGCACTCTCTACAATTGCAGCTAATGGAAGTCATGTAATCTCACTCCAAGCTGCTGTTCAGTGGGCCACACAGAGGGCCTGCATACAGCTATAGAAAGATATTCAGCTTAAAAATAAATCCAATCTGAGCCCTGCCTTAGATGTAATCATAGTATAATCCTGACATAATTATTGTATTTTCTGATACTCCTTTTGGAGATAAACAGCTATTTGTCATCCTTGTGAGTTTTCCTGTTTCCCATTAGTTTTGAGTTAATAACTGGTATAGGAAGCTCATGGTCCCAATTTATTGAGAGAAAAAGACATTTGCTGTTTCCCAAGGGATGAGGGATGCAGTGATCCAGCTAGCAGGCAGAGATCCTCCAGTTGTAGTCACTTATATTCATAGGGTTTTCAGAAATGTCAGAAACTCGATATCAGAGAATCTGGACCAATATGTAAAGTTTCAAGGGCAAAAATCCTCTAGTTTTATTTATTTTTTTTTAAATGTGATGTTATTTTATCCAAATAAACCTTGATAATGTATTTATCATTCAAAGTGAATTTGTACTACAACTTTGATATTTGAATATAAGCGAAGGTTATGAAGAGTGAGCTACATTTTTAAACAACTGTTCCTTCCCTAAATTTTAAATACTGCTACATATAACCATCCCACACAGATCATGGCTGTTTGGTTTTTCAATGCATTGACCTCTTGCTTGTTTAATCATGAAATTTCCAGAGCCAATGTCATGAGTGCTGGTGTATAGATGTGAGTCAGTTCTCCAGAGAAATAACCTTGACAACCTGCAGCAGTGGGGAGCCCAACAATGCATTTATGATGATTTGACATGCTTAGAAAATAATGAATTAGATAAGACTGTTTAGAGCACCAAACTCTGGGCATGTGTCTCCTGGATGCAGACAAGCTAGTTTAGATCCCTGGGTTTGGCCCTGGAAAGCCTCTTTTCTCTTAGTGGTCATCCAAAGTAAGCCATTAGTCCTGAAATGATCAAGCCTAATCTGCATTTCAATGCACAGCCTATTGGTATTCATCTTCATTTGTGAAGAACTGAAATTAAAATTGCTGTCATGCCTGTCTCTTTCTTCAGTTAAGAAGTTAAATTGACTGTACAAGTCGCATGAAGCATTTTATTTTGGGCCACAGCACATGGCTTACCAAGTAGGACACGTTGTTCTTAGAGTGACTGCAGCGAAGGTAGACTATGTATGGCTCAACAGAAGGCAGGGACACCTTGCGACCAATCAGTTGCTTTTTTTAAGAGTCAAGAACAAAAGAAAGAATGGAGCTGAACACTGTGAATACCTTACCCATGAGCCCGAATGTTTGCATCGTCTCAAGGTCTCAAGCTGTCCGTGTGCTCTGAAAAAGGTTATTGCAGTCGTAGAAGCTCTCTTGGATGCCATAATGGCACCAGCTCAAACTACCATTTTATCTCAACTTCTTTTGTTAACAGTGTGAATTTGTTATTATTTCCTGTTGTTGGGTTTTTGTTTGTTTGTTTGTTTGTTTGTTTTTTGAGACAGGATTTCTTTGTGTAACTTTGGAACCTGTCCTGGAACTCACTCAGGCTGGCCTCAACCTTACAGAGATCTACCTTCCTCTGCCTCTGGAATGCTGGAATTAAAGGTGTGTGCCACCACCACTTGGCTATTGATGTAAATTTGGTATTTAAAAAAATGTCTTAACCTCAGTTAATGTATGGTACTAACTCTTTTGTGATAGACAGGGTTATTTTTTATTTTTTTCACTTCTGCCATTCAGTCTTCTGAAGGTGGTCGTTGGTAGAGGGTTTCACTATCAGCCATGAATCTGAACTTCATTGCAGGAATAACTCCAGTGATAGGATGAAAAGGAAGTCAGCACTGGGCCAGTCCTTGGGTCAGTTTGTTCATTCTTTCATTTGCAAGTTTGTTCCTTCCTTCATTTCTTCCTTCTTTTAAACTTCCCTCCCAAGTCTTTTGTACTGTAGACTGGCATTGACTTTGTTATAAAGCTAAAGAGTAACTGTGAACCTCTTATTGTTCTGCTTCAAACCCACCTCTCCTAAGTCCTGGATTATAGGTAGATGTGCCACACTCATTTGACCTGGAGAAGACTTGAAACTAACTTTTGCACTCCTGTGATATGTCATGAAATACAAATCCATTGTCCCCAGGAATTCAGTGTCTTATTAACATAGAATTATCTAGAATAATATATTAATATATAATATTTACATGTATGCCTATGATTATATTAATATATAAAAATATATAATAAAGCATGTTATATATTATAGAGACCCAGATTATTCTATGTATGTTTTCAACTCTACACATATCTATACATCGTGTGCCTATATGATGGAAATATCATACGGATTTTGAAAATTTGACTTCAGGTTGAAGCAGAGACTGCGTTGGCAACATATAAACCAGCTGGGTAGAAAATGAACTTTGCATGAAAGATTATTTCAGTAACAAGACATGACTGATTTATTAGGTGGTACTTCTGCTATAGTAGGTGTGAAAAATCACTAGCTCTCTCCTTAAATATTTCAACACTTGTGATTGTTTGAATGATAAGTATAAATTGTACAGAGGAGGTGAAAGTGGATAAAATTGGGTAATGTATCTCAGCTGTTAAAGGAGAGATGGAGAGTGGGGAGGAATGTCAGGAGAGTACATATGAATACATGGGTGTTCAGAGATGAGAAAGGACAAGTGGGGATATTAGGGCCCTTAAAAGGACACTGGATAATGAAATTACAGCAAAGGATCATTATAGTAGAAAATCCGAAGGCATTAAAGAAGCAATTCTTGAACGCAAAAATTAAAACACTCTTTGGGAACTGTTTCGCTCACATTTTATTTACTCTGCTCAGCTCCTTTGGCTGCATGAAGACTTTAAAGGCAGGAGTTTATAAGCTCACTGGGAAGATAAGACCCACAGCCATACAAGCAAACAGTAATTACACCTCACAGCCAGCACAGCAAATGAGAGAAAATGCACAAAGCACCTGGCCACTGTCTCACGCACAGCAAATGTCTAATACAATCTGCTTGCTTTCCTCCTGGCTTGACACACAAATACTGGTGACTCTTCCCAGGCCAGGGATAATGGTGTGTCTTTGCCTGCTTGACTGTGACTTCATAAGGGTGGAGTCAGTACTTCCATACTAGCTCACTCTCAGCACTCTGCATGAGATATAGGCAGGTACAGAAAGAACTCTTTCTTGTCATTTAAGAACGAACACTGAAGGCGAATAGACAAATGCTCCTCAACTCTTCAGCTCACTCACTTTTATTTATCCATCCTTGGCTCTCCTTAATATACCACCCAGAGAGACTGTGGAATCTATTAACCTTGTTTTTGACACTTGCAGTCAGCCTGCTGAACATTTCTGCTTCTTCATGCTGAACTTCACCTTCTTGTCAAATTAACAAGAAATCTATTCATTAATGGGAAAAGTCCTTTAAATAAATACAGGGATTATTTGCTTCATTGATTTCCGTGATTTTTACCTAGAGGAGAAAAGATTGAATGAGTCTGGATTCTTGCCTCATGCATTCCAAAAGGAGAAGGCAGACCCCTTTGGCTTTGCCATGAACAGTCCTCTAAGGTACTTTCAAGCAGGCAAGTGAGGGTGTGTGTGTGATCTGCAGAGGACACTGGGAAGGATTAGGTACTCTCCCTGCTTTCAAAGAGGTTACTGTCTAGAAAAGAAGTCAAACAAACCAAAAGCAGAACATTAATGTAAAGGCCTCAGATGACATTTAGTCACAGAAAGTGTTTTGCATTCCGGAAGGTCTCAGAGAAACCATGTGCCTGCTGTCAAATAAAACCAGGAGGAGGAGAGAATTCGTGGCTTAGAGTAACACCTGAAAACTTGGCCAATGCCAAGTATGAAAGTTCCATCTTGAAAAAGGATTTTCTTAGTGGGTAGAGTCTACACAGTAAAAACGAAGTGTTTTCTACATGCCTTAACAACCGAAGGGGGTATTATTCTATGTGTTAATCAGTCTTCTAGAAGTTTCCCCAAGCATCACACAGTACAAGAGTTTCAGGGTATTCCACACTACTGTCCTGGACCTGGACTTAGTAATTAGGAGAGTTTACATCTAGTTGTGAGGAGAGCTCTAGGAAGCTTCTGGAGTCAGAGCTGTGGAGTCCAGAGGTTGCTTGTTGGAAAGCTGAGCACCTTCTGGTTCCCCATGACAATCACAGAGGAACGATAATTATCGATCCCAGAAGTAGGTGACTTTAATGGTTGGTGTTTAAACAGGTGACATTTCATATGGTCTCTTGTTAAGTGTCATTTTCCTTCCTCCAAACTGCTTGTCTGTATCTCCTTTGCGCTACAATTTTCTCAGTAGATAATGCAAAGCAATACTGTATTTTAAGAATCATACAATTTTAGCTCTATATTTATGAAACTTGTGATAGATTAGAATTTTATATAAAACACTTTTTTCATGGTGGGGAGTCAAAGCACATTTTAAAACAATATCTTTAAAAATATCTACAAATATCATATAAGCACATGGGAGTAAAATAGATAAATGCAAAAAAAGAATGCCATTGCCACATAATAAAGCTGTGTATTTCCTTCCTCTAACTTTAGTTTTCTTTTGCTATTCCTTTCAGTTTGTGTCTAACTCCAGTCTAGAAGTAGCTTTGATAAAATATTTTCCAGCAGGGGTAGGAGCTTGGTACTGCTGTGTCATGCCTTGTTGACTCCTGTGGGAGACCTGTCCCTTTCTGAATTGAGACAGGGAAGGTTTGAATGGGGGAGGAGTATAGAAAGTGGAGGTAATGAGAGGAGAGAAGGGAGGGGAAACTAAAAAAAAACATGGTAACTGTTTCCATGAAATTATATCTGAACAACATGTGCTGAGTTTAGCTAACACAGGCCTACAGAGCTGATAGCAATCTTTTAGGTAATATATATATATATACAATATATATATATATATATATATATACAATATATATATATATATACCAGTTGTTAATCACAATTATCATTGTAAATTAGATCACATAGATTTAAAGATAAAATGAATAACTCTAAAAGCAAAGGATAGTAATCCCTAATATCAATCACTTTCTAACTATTTGGCTTATTCTTTGAGGTATTTACACCTTTGAATGTACAGTTGTAGGTATTTTTTAATTCATATGTGCATGTGACATGTATGTGTGTTTGTGCATGTGAGAGTTTGTTTGTGCTACAGCTCCTGAATGGAAGTCAGAGGACAAACTGACTTGTCAGTTCTTTCCTTGGGTTTTATTTGATATGAGGAGTTTTGTTTACTGCAACATAAGTCACGCTAGCTGGCCTATGAGCTACCAGAGATGTCCCGGGTCCAACTCCCTTGTTGCTATAGAAATACTGGGATTGCAGATGACTGTTACCATATCCAGTTTTACATGGGTTCCAGGGATCTGAACCCAGATCCTCGTGCTGTTACTCACTGAGACACATCCCCAACCCTGCAGACAGTGTTTATCATGAAGCTTCTGTATATGTCTTTCTAACATATGATTGATGTTACTTTGGCAGACTAAGGTTAACCATGGTGAGGGCATTGTGCCATAGGGATCTGCAAATGCTTTGATAAGAGTTTGATTTATTATTTTGTTGATTGACTAGACTTAGACAATGATGAAAGTGGTAATAATGAAGATGAAACTTAATCATATGTCATGTTTAGTGCTGGAGCTGAAATTTATATTTAATGGATATAATTTGTAGAAAAATGAGAACTAGTTAAATCATAGACCACATATTATGTGAAGTGATAATACACTTATTGATAAAATAATAACTATATGGGATGATATTCTAATTGCCAAATCATGATTGAATTGTACCATAGATTAACTACAGATAAAAGAATGCAGCATTTTAAAACAGTAAAAAGTTAATGAGAATGTTCAATGCCAATAAATTGGTACATGGAACTTAGAATAGATAGTCTTGTGCTATGTTGTGTTTTATAAGCTCTGTGATACAAATATTTTGTATTATTAAAATTATAATAAGGTGAGGCACACACACATTTATTTTTTACCAGAGAACTGGATGTTAAACATTTACTAGTAACTATTCCACGGGAAAATAAAATTATTTTCTCGCCCTAAATAGTAAATACTTGAAATAAGACAGGTCTTACCCAGACATTATTTAGCTAGAGAATTCTTTTACTGTATTTTTTTTTTTTTTTTTTGGTACTGGGAAAAATGTAAAGCATAAGAGAGCAAGACACTAATCAGTAGACTTAAAACAGTACTTGGTAAGCGTTGAACCAGTGACATTTGAAGGCACTTAGTTCTTCACTAAGTCCCATGACATGGGCCAGCTCAAGGGTGACATGATTGCAAATTAAATCAGCACAAGTGTGTTCAAATATTTACTGTTTTTCCTGCAACTCAGGGCTTTAAGAGTTTTGGATTTTCGCACTCTTTGGGTTGGAGTCAAAGATTTTAGGCTTAGCATGGAATTAGAAAGCATGAGGGAGCTTCTTTCATCTCCAACATGGAGGCATGTGGGGATGCTGATATCCCTGCTTCAGATCCAACAAGCAAACAAACAACAACAAAACCTAAACTCCACAATAACTAAAACAATGGTAGGCAGAAGACATTTTTAGGCAAAGTAATCAATATGGAATTGAGGTAGTGATACTCTATTGTTTTGTTAATTCTGAGGAACACCTAACATCTGGTCTATGTCTGAAACTACCCAGAAATCCCAAGGTAACTGTCAATATATAGGTTGTTAGTGCTATCATTGATATGCATAGGTTAAGCTTTAAAAATTACTTTTAGGTAGTGGTTTTGGAGGCAAAGGTGATATGAGCAAAACTTCATTTAGATTTAATACAGCACTGAATCGATCTCTCAGTGGACAGAAAACCCAGTTTGTAAACTAGTGGCTCAGAACAAGGATGTCTGTTTCCTGGTCTATATGATGCTCATGCTGCTCTGTGCGCCCTGAGGTCATTCATACTCCTTACTGTTTTGTGTGTTGCCTGGGCTAGAGCTGAAGGGTCTACTTTATCCTCATTCTTGTGTTCCAGGCATTGGTGACATGGTGAAAGGTGAGGACTGTCATCTCCATGGAACCTGTCATCAATCTATAGTTCTTCCTACACTATCTTTCTCACTAACTTATGCCATTCCTTAGAGTAAAAGAACTTAAAAAGCCCTTGAAGTTCTTATACTGAAACAAATACTGAATTACTGCTGCCACATTTTATTGGTCAAAGGAGGCACACATTCCGTACATACAGAGGAAGGATATGAATTCCCGTTGATGGAAAGAACTTCAAAGTTTCATGGCAATATTATGGGAAAATTTCCACTTTGGCTTACATCTATTGACCTCAGTTACAGCTCTGTGAATTCTCTGAAGAACATTTGATAACCCACATTTGCACATTTGTGTTGTCTGTTCTGTTTTTAGAATTAGACACCAACCCTGTAAAAGAGCACATTAAATAATCTAACTTCCAATACTTAAAACATACAATATATTTAAGATGAATTTTTGGGACCAATAATGATCACCTCAAATAAGTATGAAGTGTACATTATATTGATTTTTGGAATTGCTGGCATCAATGATACTGGCAAAGCATCAATCAGTGATTTTTTGGTTAACTCCCAGACTGGAATACTATTAGTGACCCAAACTTCTTGTTGTGTCTACATTGGAATTTACTCACAATTATTTCCTTTTCTAAAAATCAAATCTCCTGACCTGTTAATAAGAGGGGGCTGAAACATGTATTATAGACTGCACTGGTGGATGCATAGTGTGTAATTTTTCTTCTCAAAATTAAATAAGCAGAAGCCAGCAACCTCCACAAGAGTAGGCCTGAGACAGCAACCTCCATGAGACCAGGCCCAGTCAAGCAGCCTCTGTTGGAAAAGGTCCAAGACAGGGACACCTGCAGGAGCAGTCCCTAGCCAGCAACCTCAACTGGAGCAGGCCTGAGCCAGCTACCTCAGCAGGAGAAGATGTGAAGGAGTGACCTCCAAGGGAACAGGCCTGAGCCAGCGAACTCTGTGGAACTGCCCTGAGCAAGTGACCTCTGTAGGAGCATCCCTACTGACCTCCGTGGGAGCTGGCCTGACAAGCGACCTCTGTAGGAGTAGGCTCAAGCCAGCAACCTCCATGGTAGCAGGCACTTATGACTGCCAGGATTGCAGAGTGATCTCTAAGAGCACCGAGCAACATCCAAGAATGTCAAGTGACCTCCAGGGTAACTGGAAGTATGGCCCCAACTTTTCCGAGAATAAAAACTATCTGATCCTTGTATCTACTGGCACCTGGAAGAGTGATCACCAGAGGCAGAGCCCCAACTACACCAATCAGAGGAAAAGATGGGTAGACAAGGTAAAATCATACTCAACACCACAAAGAACAACACGACAGCAAAACATGGCATGACAACAAAAACTAGTTGCTTTAAAACAGCAAGACTTAAACACACCAGTACAGATGAAGCAAAAGAAAATGACCTAAAAAATAACTTTAGGAAAATGTTTAAGGTCCTTAAAGAGGAGATGAAAAATTCTCTCCAAGAAATAGAGGAAAAGACAAACAAAAAGTTGGAAGAAATCAACAAATCCTTTAAAGAAAACCAAGAAAAACCAATCAAACAGATGAAATAAATTATTTAAGACTTAAAAATCAGAATTGAGACGATAAAAAATACAAACTAAGGGAATTCTGGATAGGTAAAATATGAAAAAAATTATCAAGAACCACAAATGCAAGCATAAACAGCAAATACAAGAGTTGGAAGAGAGAATCTCAAGAATTGAAGATACAAAAGAGGAAATAGACTCTTCAGCCAAAGAAAATGTTAAAATCAAACAAAAGTTTAACATGAAATATCCGGGAAATATGGAATGCCATGAAAAGACCGAAAATAAGAATAATAGGGATAGAAGTAGAAGAAGTTCAACTCAAAAGCACAGAAAATATATTCAACAAAATCACAGAAGAAAACTTTCCCAACCTAAACATAAATGTGCATATGAAGATACAAGAAGCCTACAGAACACCAATAGACTGTTAACACAATTAGTAAATGCAACCTCCTGAATTTGAGAAGTTCTGTAAATCAAAGGACACAGTCAACAAGACAAAATGGCAGTTTACAGAATGAGAAAACATCTCCACCAATCTCACATTAGAGAGAGGACTAATCTCCAAAATATAAAAATAACTCAAGAAATTGGTCATCAAAAGAACAAATATTCCAATAAAAAATGGGTTAAAGACCCAAACAGAGAACTCTCAATAGACAAATCTCAAATGGCTGCAAGACACTTAAGGAAATACTTAGCTATCAGAGAAATGCATATCAAAACAACTCCATCTTAAACCTGTAAGAATGACCAAGATCAAAATCACTGATGACAGTTTATGCTAGAGAGGATATGACATAAAAGGAACACTTCTCCATTGCTGATGAGAGCACAAGCTGGTATATATAGCTGCTTTGAAAATCAGGATGATGATTTCTCAGAAAATTAGGAAACAACCTACCTCAAGACCCAGCAATACAACTTTTGGGTATATACCCAAAGGGTGATCACTTATATCACAAAGACATGTTCTTAACTATGTTCATAGCAGCATTGTTTGTTATAGACAGAACCTGAAAACAATCTAAATGCCCCTTGACTGAAGAATAGATAAGGAAAATGTGGTACATTTACACAATGGAATACTACCCAGCATTAAAAAAAAATAATGACATCTTGAAATTTGAGACAAATGGATGGATCTAGAAAACATCATATTGAGTGAGGTAACCTGATGTGGGATTCCCCTCTGTATGCTATGAATATTATTGGCTAATAAAGGAACTTCTTTATGCCTATAGCAGAGCTATAGGGGAACAGAGCTAGGTGTGGGGAAAACTAAACTGAATGCTGGGAGAAAGGAGGCAGAGTCAGAGAGAAGCCATGTAGCCCCACCAGAGAGTGATGCTGGAACATTAGCCAGCAAACCACAGTCATGTGTTGATACACAGATTAATAGAAATGGGTTAAATTAATATGTGTTAGTCAATAGAAGCTACAGTTAATGGGCCAAGCAGTGTTTTAATATAGTTTTGTGTGATTAATTTTGGACTGAGCAGCCCAGAACTAACAAGTAGTCCCTCCCAAAAGAAACCCAGATTAAGAAAAACAAATATAATATGAACACATATGAACACACTAATAAGTGGCTTTTAAACATAAAACAAAGAAAAACCAGCCTACAATTCACAATCCCAGGGAGCCTAGACAACAGGGAGGACCCTAAGAGAGACATACATGGATTTAATTTACATGGAAAGTAGAAAAAAACAAGATTTCCTGAATAAATTGGAAGCTTGGGGATCATAGGATACAGTTGAACAGGAGGGAGGAGGAAGGGAAGAGAGCAGAGAAAAATATATAGCTCAATAAAAACAATAAAAAATTAAATAATCAAAAGAAAAGACTGGAGGTAGAAGGATATTATTTGAGATCATAAGAAAAGTTGGGATCATGAGCACCTAGTTATATCAGCCTTGGTCAAATTGTTTAATTTATCATGATCTGAAGATAATAAATTCTAATTACCACCTCAAAGCATTTTCATGAAGATAAAATAACTTGCTTTCAGGAATTGGTACACTGATTAGTGCCATTAAGTTCTAAAGAGCTGGAAGTTATAGGTACTGTAATTAAACATTAACAAGAAGAAAAAAAAAACATGTTCTTTACAAAATGTAAGCCAAACAGAGCTCAAAAGGAAACCACTACAATGAATTTATGAGGTATGCATTATACAACATATATTTATACATGCTTTTTTAGTTTTTATTTACGACATTCATCTATAGCACCTCAATTTCCATTGCTGTAGTGGAGCTAGGTTGGAAAAGAGAAAAAGAAAGTTATCACACTTGCTGTAAATTCTGAATATCTTATTTAACTACAAGTCAATGCAGTACTTTTATGCATCAGAATGACCCGTACAGTTCAGGGCCTGTACCAAAGGATAAGTGTGAATGACGTAAGTCTTTGGATCCCATTCATTTCGTAGAAAGAGTTGTGTTCTTTTCTGCATCTCTCCTGTGGAAGCTTTCAATTATTTTCCAGTTGTCTGGTGTAGCATCCTCTAGTTTATGCTTTTTATAGTTCTATAAAGCATAAATATTTTTTCCTGTAACCCACTCATCTTGTCCCCAGTAAATGGGCTTTTTGTACAGGGTATTGAAATTTCCCAAATCTCTTCTTTTGTAGCCCCACAACCCTCGTAAAGTACTTTTCTGACAGCAAAATTTCTCCCTTAAAGCGTTTTTTATTATTTGTATTGCTTGGCCACCTGCCCTTTATCAAATGACAAAGAATGAAACCGCAGTCCCCTACACGCTTCTCTTTCAGAGGTGGTTTATAAAATACAGTGGATGGAGATCTGGCCTGGGGTTGGAGTTTTTAAGTCAGTCCTCTTTTCGTCTTCTCTCTGAAATGATGGGCCAGATCCTCATCTGCAGCCCCAGCCCACAGGCATGTTTTCACTGAGCTATAATGCCTGCACCCAAGAAATCTGCTAGGACGAGGTTTAGAGTTGTATGATAAAGGTGATAGCCTGGTGCCGCAAGCGGCTTCCGTCGCTCCATATTTGGAAATATCTACAACAAAAGGTAAGAACCTGTTGTCAGGAAGCAATATACAGTATTGGGACGGCTTACTCTTGGACTTGATGTTCCCAGGACTACGTAGAATAAGGGATGTCAGCATCTGCCTCAGATCTGTAAGGAAAGACATGTGGCGGATGAAAGAGCATCGCTGCTGCTACAAATGCAGCCATTTGCAAACACTGGCCTATGGCAAAAACAGCATTTCCTTTGCTTACTTTCTTTTTTCTACATTGTGGCAGGATCTGCCAGGAGCTCTGCTCCGCTGTTTGACTAAATGTCGTCTGGGCAGCTGCATTGCCGAGAGCTGGAATTTTAAAGTCTTTCTTTGCGTAGTTAGCAATCAATGTGGAATGTAGATGAAAATAATAGGCGGCGCTGGTGGTTGGAAAACCTCCATGCTTTCTCCATATGGCTGGTGCTTTCTCCCAAGATTGTGGCTGGGATCTGAGTAGAGAATCTGATGGGAGAGAGCCAGAAGAGAGCTGCATCCACATCACAGTTTTGTCTTAATATATTGCTTGAAACCATAGGAAGACTGCTCAAGTTCAAGGAACTAGTTAAGGATAGGTAGCGGGGAGGGGTATGTGTCACCAAAAGTAAAGCTATGGCCAGTTTATGCAAATAAAATAGTTCAAAGGACTCTAGGCTTTGCAGGACATCTCTGGACATCGTAGTTAAACAGTTTAGTGTAAGGACTTGACAAGGGCATGAAAGATGTAACTTTCTTGTGTAGTGGTCCTAGAAGTGCTTCCCTTTCCACCCATCTTATCCCAGAGAAGGCAGCATAGAAAGCAGGAAAAGAAGAATGCCAGGCTCACACCTCCTGGCACTCTAGGAATCCCTGAAATGTTGGAGGCATTTATGAGAACAAAGGCTGTTTTGTGGAAATGTATGTATCAAGCCAGATCTGAACTCATCTGTGTTTACTAGGCTGATAAGGCTAAGGGCAAAACAGGGTAAGAAAAGTATCCAATAATCACAAAAGGTAACTTCAATCAGGTGGTATCTCTCTCTAATGACATTCTCTTTACAAAAACATGGAATCATTTTTTTATTTCTAAATATATCTTTAAGTGGGATCTTTCTTGAAATAGACAGACTATATTGTATTGAATCATTTTTAAATCAGCGAGCATTGCCTTTATTATAACCTTATAAAAATTAATAACCTTTAAAGTTTTATATTTAAACTACTTTTTATGTTATGAATGTATTCTTATCTTCACTCTTATCTATATATAGACATTATGTCTTCTATTAATCTGTCCATGTCCCAAAGGACATTACTTTCCTTGTTATGACCTAACTCATTGTCACTGAAAGACATGACAGTCTGACTGATCGTACTGGCTCATAACACTTCCCTTTTTATTCAAATTTAATACATTATTATATGGTCTCCTCCTTGTGAAGGAGAGGCAGTTCATGACACCAGAGTATGCTGGAAACTGTTGTTAGTACTGAACATGTCATCTGTTTATTTTTTCCTATAAAAGGATAGTATATACCTTATAAAGTTTAGTAGATAGTATTACTTAATAATGAAAAAAGCAAATAATTTTAACAAACATATATGAATATGGTAGTGCATGCTTTTAATTCCAGTACTCGAGAGCAAAGGTAGATGGGCATAGTGACTGCCATGTCAGCCAAGACTTCACATGAGACCTTGTCTCAAAAAATAAGAATTTACTATTGTGTGACATGCTTTTCCTGGGGGAGACACAACATACATGCATGTCTGATCATCCAATATTGGGAACCCAAGAACGAATATAGTACAGATACCATGAAAGTATGACTTGAGGAACCCATGGGTTTTATTGAGGTTTATTAAATGAATATGGGGCAGAGGTTAATACAGGATCAGAAATGACTCAAAGTCAGTTACAGGGGCAAAAGAAACCATTTCACAGAAGGTGGAAACCTGGAGCACAGTGCACAACTTGCAGGCAGCTCAATAGGTGAAGACTGTCCTTTCCAGTTGGCTCAATTGGCGATGGTCTCTTCTGGACAGCTTGGCTGGTCTCTACCTCTTTCCAGGTTACTGGGTGTATCTGAGAGTATTCTTTGTAGCTAGGCTTACCTGAACATGACTCTCTGTATCTTTGCTTGTTTACGTGGTCATGGAGAGTCTAGTGAGCTCATCAGTTTCAGGGACTTCCTGAAGCCATTTTGAGTTGTTTAGTTTCTGCCTTAAGACAGAAACTTCCCTACAGTATGGAATGTTTCAATTTCAGTGGAAACCTGGCGCTCAACACTATTATGATAAAACTTGGATCACAGTTAACTAAAATAAGGGTTAAGCACAAACATTGATACTATGAGAATTGACTTAATAACCCAAAATGACTTCTAAATGGTTAAAAGAAATCTGGGAATGTAAAACAGTTGGTAGAGTGTTTGCCCTGCATATGTAAAATCCTCATTCAATTCTTAGTACCAAAAATCAGTACATATGAATGTAATGCCAGTACCTGGAGGGGGAGAGAGAAGGACCAGAAGTTTTTAAGTCATCCTCAGTATTACAGCTAGTTCGAGGCTAGTTAGAGAAAGAAACCTTGTCTAAAATAAATAAATAAATAAATAAATAAATAAATAAATAAATAAAACATGAAGGCTAATTGGTGATATATAGGAAGAGGTCAGTATTCTAGAAAAAAGAATAATTTATACCCCAGTAGGAAAAGAAAGGAACCACAAAAGATTTTACTATATGACTCATAGCATAAAATTTAAACTGTATAAATCATATATTTCCAGAATTTTCCAAGTGGTTTCAGGCTCTGGTTGTCTGAAGTTATACAAAACTATAGTGAATAAAACTGTAGTTACAGGAGGGTTCTCAAATATTGAACAATACCAGACTAATACCTGATACAAGGAGTCTAATCACCTTCTTCTCTTCAGCCCTAGTATCGAACAACGTGCCTTCCATTGGGTTTACTGGATCAACACAAGTCAGCACTCTTTCCTCTATCCTTTCATTGTTCTTCCTACTAATGTTTGCTTATAAAAATGTTTCAAGAAGCTTTGCCAAAGACTTGAGTAAATTATACCCACTGGGTCCCATGTTTCTTCTGCAAAGTAGGGAGAGAATTAATCAGTTAAGAACAGAGAGTTGTTCATTTGGCTGTTTAAGCTTCAGACTATAGGCATATGGTTTTCTGTAATTAAATCCTTAACCAAACCACCCAAGAATTAATCATTAGCCTAATTAGGGCATGGATTCTCACATTTGCTTTCTGAGTTCCCAAATTTGTTATTATATGTGATATATTAATGATGGTTTTCAGGGTTATTTATTGATTGTGAGTTTGAGTTACAAAACATAATGACCTAAGTTACATAGGAATGAGTCTTATAGAGTAGAAATACGTACGTGAGGTTACCCTGTGCTCATGCTGACTGTCATTCCTAAGTATACCATATAAATTTACTAAAGAATATTGAAATTAAAGAAAAGTTGTCATTCATCCCTCATAATAATGTTTTGAGATAAACGCTAAAACTCAAGTGTAATAGTAAATGGAGCATTAGGACT
This sequence comes from Alexandromys fortis, assembly GCF_014885135.2. Classification (NCBI taxonomy): domain Eukaryota; kingdom Metazoa; phylum Chordata; class Mammalia; order Rodentia; family Cricetidae; genus Alexandromys; species Alexandromys fortis. The sequence goes on from NW_026067944.1 coordinate 32,508,741, forward strand.
TTGAGCACTATAACCTAANCCCCCCCCCCCCCCCCCGCCCCATTGTTCCCACTAAGATAGTGCACAGGCTTAGGGAGGCAGGTAATCTTGCCTTGGCAGCATCAACCATATGCAGTGGTCCCTGATTCAGAAGCATGAGGCTAGAACAGCAGGTGTTGAGTTGCTTTTTTAGTCAAGTCCTCTCTCAGATGCCCTGATTCTTTCTGTCTGTCCCAGTTCTTTATTCTAGAAGACTATGGATAGTGCCCCCTTCCAGGTTCTAACATAGTCTGGGTGCTGCGCTCAAGGCAATTGCTTTAACTAAAGTTATGACCCATTTCTTAACAGGGCCTCTAGTGGCACAATTGGTATCAATTGATACCTGAGTCACTGGGCTGCTAAATTGTCTTAGGGCCTTCTTTTTCAATATGCTCTCGCTTATCTGTTTCAAACAGACTCAGCATCATTTGCCTGTTCCATCACCAGCACTCTGCCTGATTTGTAAGTGGACAGGTTTTTTTTTTCGTTATTAGACCTGTACTGAGCTGCTTCTAAGCCAGTCTCTTGACATTAACCAGAATATGAGGTACTGAGCCTAAATGAGAAGAGGAATGGTCATACCAAATGAGAGTCCATGGAAATAGGATGTGTATGAACTGGAGAGGTTGGAGCTAAATCTGAGACTAGGGTACAGTCAAGATTCATGTAGTAGGGAGCTGCGGGCCGTTTCCCACCGCCCAGCTCCCGCATGGCTAGCTTTACCCCAAATAATTACATGGAAACTGTATTATTTTAAACAATGCTTAGCCCATTAGCTCTAGCCTCTTACTGGCTAACTCTCACATCTTGATTAACCCATTTCGATTAATGTGTGTAGCACCACGAGGTGGTGGCTTACCAGGAAGGATCTTTAACCTGCATCCATCTTGGAGAGGAGAGCTATAGTGTCTGCCTCACTGCCTTCTTCCACCCAGCATTCTGTTCTGTCTACTTCACCTATCTAAGTTCTGCCTTATCAGGCCAAGCAGTTTTCTTTATTAATTAACCAATGAAAGCAACAGATACACAGATGACCCTCCTCCATCAGATTCAAGTAAGGGAGGTATGAATCAAAGTATCCAAAACAGAAACAGACCAACTGATATCTGCAAAGGCCTGCTATCTAGGGCTGTAGACCTTGATGGCTAAGCAAGGGAAAGCTCTGCTTTCTGGTTGAGCGGTTTGGATGGGTCCTGCACCACAATACAGACAGCATCCCAGCTGCATCTTTGCTGTACATACAACCTTCAGTGAATAAATATTCTTCTAGGTTTTCTTTTCTTTGTAAACGTGCAGTCACAGTACTTGCTTAGAATCCATTATAAAGAATAGAAAGTCACTAACTGGTGCAGCCTGCATAAGTTTTTACCATATAGTGGCTAGCCTTCGTAAAGCTGTCTGTGCTTGAGAGCTTCATCATCCTAAATAATTCACTTCACATTTGACCTTTAGTATCTGGTCTAACAAAAAGTCAACTAGATCCCCTTTAATACCTCATGCAATGGCAGCACCCTAAAATCTATTCTAACCTCACAACTGGCAAAGATAATTCTAAGAATATCTTCTAGCTACTCTGTAACTTAAGACCAAATTCACAAATTTTATTAAATCCCATTATTAACAAAAAGTACTTTCAAAATATTAAGGCCTACTATATGTTTAAATAACCTCATCAAATTTACTTCCCCTGCAGAGGGCTTTTCATTATTCTTTTTCATTAAAATAAAATATACCTCTGGTTGACTTTCTAAATATGTTTTCCTCCGGCCTTCAGCCTGTTGTTAGCCATTATTAACCTAATATTAATCCCTGTCCTCCTGAAGCTCAGTGCTCTGATACCCCCTGAGAAGTCACCTGTGATGATGGCAGAGCAGGCATTTTTGCATGCTAAATGATAATAACAGAAAGTTTAAATGTATAGTGAACCTGGCGACCCAACAGGAGTCTGTCACTCACTCTCTTTAGCAGTAATTTTCACTCTGAAATTCTGTGTTGAAAAGGGTGGGGAAAGAACCCAACAAGGCAAATGTCTTCAGGCTCCAGGCTGTGGTAAATAGGGTATCTAATATCCAGAAAATGAATATGCAGCCTCCAGGGAGACATAGGCAATGAAGTGAAATGGATTTTCAGATTAGAAAATCTAGCGCTAGGGAAGAAAGGAAACTAAAGAATAGATGTAGTTGGTTTCTACCCTACTGACACACCGCCCCTCGATAGCTTTCCCTCTTCTTTTGATCTTAAGTTACAACAGACAAGGGTTTCCTGTTCCTTTGTGTTCTGATAAGCAGTCCTTCACTCTATGAACTAATTACTTTCAGATTTGCTTTGATATATAATTCAGGCAGTAAATTCTGGATTTATTGCACCCATAATGTAAAATTCAAATGTAATCATTCTTGTAAAAGGTGATAACATAAAGTTATTTCCTCTTCATCAAAAGTCTGATGTGTGATACCATTTTCATGTTGTTGAGGCAGTTTTCCATGCTTCAAACCCAGTCCACATTCTATGGACTGATTTTGTTTTTGTTCTTTGTGCTTTTCTTTTTAAACTGAAGAAGAGTTTTTAATACTCTAGTGACATTTTTATTTATTTGCAATATGATTTTGCCTGTTTTACCTATGATCTGATAATCATCAGTCAACGCATGCTAGTGATGTTAGAGTAGGGCTTATAAGGTCAATAACTTGTAGTCAAGTCTACTTGTCCACTGTCAATTTTGTTACTTCAGTTCTTTGGCTACAAAGTATTCTTTCATCTTCTTGTCTGAACAAGTTGGGTCTATAAATTAAACTTCTCTTAGAACCTATGAAAGTCATGTGTTCAAAGTCAAGAGTATTTTAAGAATGGAAGACATGTTCAGGATTTCTCCTTACTTTGCTACTGTAGAAACATAATTCACTATCTAGCTGTCTTTAGAAAAGAACTCATTCACTGCATGGTGGTGGCACACTCCTTTAATCCCAACACTTGTGAGGCAGAGGGAGACAGATTTCTGCCAGCCTGATCTACAAAATGAGTTCCAGGGCAACCAAGGCTACAGAGAAACCCTGTCTTGAAAAACAAAACAAAACACAGAATCAAAAGAAAGAAAAGAAAAAAAAAGAAAAGAAAAAAGGAAAAGGGCACACAAATTTTCAAAGTCACATGGAAGTGAGTCTGTGGTTTTCCAAATGGTTCCATAAACTGAAAGATAATCTGACAGCTGAGCATATTTTCTTGAAAGTTCCTTGTATTACCATTGCCACCTTACCTCCCTTTTTTCTCGACCCCTTTTATCTCTCCGCTTAAGTGTATGTGTGGGCTGTGCCCCTGTTCTCCTCCAACTGCACACTGGATCTAGACATAAAAGGGATACCACGAGGTCAGAGTTCTAAAGCATATAGATCTTTTAGGAATTTCTCCCCTCTTTACACACCCTGAGCAGCTTTTAAAACTCTAGGCTCAGAGAGACAGCAGTCCATGAGATTAGTTTATCTCTTCATTTAACAGAATTTTAGTGTACACTACAGCTTGTCATAGAAAGACTTAACCATCAATCTGAAGAATATATAGGTCTTAAGAATTTACTCTCATCTGTTTATTCTTTTTTTTTTTCGAGACAGGGTTTCTCTGTGGCTTTGGAGCCTGTCCTGGAACTAGCTCTGTAGACCAGGCTGGTCTCGAACTCACAGAGATCCACCTGCCTCCTGAGTGCTGGGATTAAAGGCGTGCACCACCATCGCCCGGCTTCATCTGTTTATTGTTATTTTTCTTGTACTGTATAACAGGAAAACATTTCCATAACTTTTCGCCTGATATTGTAAGTCATCCATGCAATTTTAGAAATAAGGAATTTGAACCATATGAGATAACTCAGCAGGGAAAGGTGTTTGCAGCCCCAGAATGCAGGCTGAACAGTCTGTATTCAATCGATGGAACCCACATAAACATGGAAGGAGAGAATCAACTCTGTGTTCTGTGCCATGCTTCCTTTGTATACATGTATACAACACACACACACATTCATAGTAGTAGTAGAAGTTGTAATAAACATAACAAAAATTGTTAGAATAAAATTGCCATTTTCCTGTGCTTCTTTTATCAGTCAGGGCATTGGAACAAAGTGACTTTGGCCTCCCTTTTTGAGTCAGAAGCTTGCCAATGATTAACTTTCCAGAAGGTAAACTTCAGAAGGCCGTGAGGAAGCTGTAGGCCAGGGAACCTGTTAAACAAACTGCCTTGCTCTTTTGTCAGAGGAAAAGAATGAGTGAATTGTGCTCTGGTCTTAGTTGTAAAGGGGTTGGTAAAGGGTTCCTGGTTTACAAATATGATTGGGATCTGGTACAGTACAGATGAAACAGCTTTTGAATTTTCAAAGTATTGTACTTAAGAGAGTAGCATTATATTTCTTTGTAAACAAGGAGGCACTAAAAATGCAACGGCTGTAGGTTTTTAAAGTTATAGACGACGTCTGCCCTTTATGAAAACTGACCTCTTTCCTTTACTTTCAAGTTCAATGCATAGTACCTCCAGCGTGCTTCTTCTGCCTTCACAGAACAGCAAATCAAAATTCTTGAGCCAGGCAGACTGCAGTCTTGGAGTATGGCCCACTGCAAAATAATTTTGATAGCAACACCCTCACCACCCCCATTTGTTAGTATTTGGTGTTTTCAGCAATCTATTCAGATTATTGTCAGCATTCCTGGTCTGTCTCCTAGGTCCTGTCCAACCATACAAGGGTCAACCATAGAAGAGGGGACCAGAGCATCAGCAGCCTGGCTCCCTAAGGTCTTTCCTCTCCTGCAGAGGCCATCCATAGTAGATGGGGATGCTGCATCCCCAACCTTGTTCATCAGGGCTTGTCCTGTCCTGTCCAGGGGAGTCCAGAAGTCTATGAGGGATCACAACTTCCCTGGCCTGGCAGGCCCTGGCGTGGTTATCCTTGAAAGAGGAAGCCCAGTTTCCTGACCTCGTTCCCTAGGGCCTGTCCTGATATGCCAAGCCCAGTCATGGAAGAAGGTTCTGTCCTGGGGAGGTTAGCCCTGAAAGATGGGGATGCAGCTTCACCAGCCTGCCTCCCCTGGGCCTGTCCAGACATTTGAAGGCCTTCTGAAGAAGAGGGAGATGCAGCTTCACTGGCCTGGCTCCTCTGGGCCTGAGAGGCTTTACAGAGCTCAACTGTGGAACAGTGAAGCATGGCATGCCTGGCATGCCTCCGCAGGGCCTGTTCAGCCTTGGGAAGGCTAGCTATGGAAGAGGGGATACAAATTCCCCAGCCTGGCTTACCAGTGCATGGCCAACCCTGGAGAGGACAGTTGAGGAGTATGGTGGAAAGGATCCAGGAGGATACTTGGAGTCAACCTCTAGTCTCTACATAAATCCAAACAAGTATGTCCCTGGCCATGCAAACATACATACACATAAAATATATGCGTATATGTGCCATACACATATGCAACAAAGGCTAATATTTGCAATGTTTTTATGTGTTTTACATAATTCAGCTTACTGAACTCTAATATAAAGCCTGTGAAATAAGTAATGTTGATCTCTATATTTTACAGAGGAAGAAGTTGAAGCATTAAAAAGCTGTAAAACATTTTCATGCTTACTTACTGTGGGGGTCTGAATGAGAATGGATCTCAATAGCTCATATTTTGCTTAATTCTCTGGTGGTGGAACTGTTTGAAGTAGATGTGGCCTTATTGGAGGCGGTGTGTCTACATCATTCCCAGTTCTCTCTCTTTCTCTCTCTCTGTCCTCTGCCTCATGTTTGCTGACCCAGATGTGAGCTCTCAGCTGTCTTTCCTGCACCAAGATGTACTCTAACCCTCTGAAACTGACAATCTAATTAACTGTCTTTTATAAGTTTCCTGTTTATGTTTTTTTTATTATGGTATTAGAAAGATAACCAATTCACTATTCATTCTTACAACAGCCCATTGTGTAGAATGTCCTATCAGAAAGGAGGAAACTGAAGCTCAAAATGTGATTTAATGTGTACTCTCTAACAACCTTTATTCTCAAAAGGAGAAGTGCGCTGATATTTATTAGTTGTCATTCATTTCTATTTTATTTTATTTTTCTTTATTTTTATTTCTTTATAAATAATATCCTTTAAAATTTCCACTTACTCCCCTTTTCCCATTTCCCTCCTGCTCCCCCACTCACCCTCCCCCCTGCCCCTCCAGTCCTAAGGGAAGGCAGGGTACCCTGCCCTGTGGGAAGTCCAAGGCCCTCCCCCCTCTCCATGCAGGCCTAGGAAGGTATGCATCCAAGTAGAATAGGATCCCAAAAAGCCAGTACATGGAGTAGAGACAAATCCCAGTGCCATTATCATTGGCTTCTCAGTCTTCCCCAATTGTAAGTCACATTCAGAGGGTCCAGTTTGATCCATGATGGTTCAGTTCCAGTCCAACTGGCTTTGGTGAGCTCCCATCAGATCAGGCACACTGTCTCAGTGTGTGAACTAACCCCTCACAGTCCTACATGTATGTATGTATGTATGTATGTATGTATGTATGTATGTATGTATGTATTTATGTATGCATGCATATATATTTATTGCCTGTGTGGTTCATGTGGATACCAGAAAAGGATGTTAGATCCCTTGGAATTGCATATATGAACAGTTTTAAGCCTCCTGATGTGGGAGTGTCATATATCAATCTGTTGATTTCATTGGTTAAGCAATAAAGAAACTCCTTGGCCCTGATAGGCTAAAACATAAATGGGAGGAGTAAACAGAATAGGATGCTGGGAGGAAGAGGAAGTGAGCTCAGACTCAACAGCTCTGCTCTCTGGAGCAGAGGCCCTGCTTCACTCTCCTGGGCATATGCGATGAAGCATCCTGGGATGGACATAGGCTAGAATCTTCCCGGTAAGCGCACCTTGGGGTACTTACACACATTATTAGAAATGGGCTAAATTAATATGTGAGAATTAGCCTAGAAGAGGCTAGGTAGAAATGGTCCAAGCAGTCTCTAAATGAATACAGTTTGTGTGTTGTTATTTCGGGCATAAGCTAGCAGGCGGCTGGGGTGCTGGGGACGCAGCCCCGCCGCTCTTATTTCAACAGCCTCCATATTGGACCTCTGCAAGGATAAAAAGCATTCTAAATATCTGAGATATATTTCTAGTCCTATCATTTGTTTCTTAAAGAAGAGCGGAAAAATCAGATTTGAATATGTTTCTAGACCTATAGCTACTGACCAGTTCAGTTGGAGGAAACAACTGTAGAAAGATGTATGGTTTATCTGAGAGAGAAGGTCCTGAAACGTTTGTGATTCTTTAGTAACATACTTGGAAATTATGTTTGTAATCTTCCTAGCATGGCTAGTAACTGGATAGGAGCTAGTTACAGTGCAAAGATGTTCTGAGAAGGGTCTCTGTGGTCAGAGTAATGCACCCTGGGCTAGTCTCAACTTGCATGCCATGAAGGAAGTAAAGAATAAGACTAAGGTGTAACCATGTGGCAAAACACAGGCTTACCATGCTTCAGGTCCTTGGATCAAGCTCTGGTACCCAACATAAACAGTATAGGTGTCAAGATCAAGAATTCTTTTCTTCCTGAGGGTCACAGCCAACAAGGGAGCCATTCAGATGTTACTGGCTAGACCAAAGAACAGATAGAGCAGTAAAAGGATAACCAGAGTTAGGCAGGTATAAGAAGGGGAAGACATAAAAGTACAGAGAGGAGAAAAGGAGACACAGGAAAGAAATCAGTCAAGTGTTGGGATTTCCTTCCTATGAGAGGGGGAAAAAGTTGGCTTACATCCCTCCAAATGCAAGGTGCTTCTTGATCCCCCACTCCTATTTGGGAAGGTTTTCCTCTCCCCTAGGGCTATGAATCCTCCACCAGCCAAAAACATCGATTTGAAAAATTAAATTAAGTCTGAGATGCAAGCACCCACTAAAAGACCTTGGAGGTCAGAACAATCAGGATTCAAATTAATTGCTTAATGGAAAAAAAAAAATTTCTTAGAACAATGCCGATAATTTGTTAAACCAGGGTATGTTTGTAGCTCTTTGAAATGAATTGAATTGTTGGTTACAAGAATTAATGTTTATAGGGAAATTGTGATTGAAATCCCCAAAGTTAAGTATTAATTCCTTAAAGCAATTGGTAATTAGTGAAGAATTGTGCACTCAGAGTCAGTATCACATTCAGCACTTAATTATATACTGTCTCAAGTTGTTTTCTAGCTGTTGCATGAATGTTAAGCTTGTCTCCCGAGTTGATCATAAACCCAGGGAGAATAAGTGCTAGATTTTCTTCTTTTATTGGAACATCACAGTTGTATAAACACAGAGCTGAGTAGGGGAATACTCAAAAGTTGATGGATGCCTATTCAAGTAAATCAATGAGCTTAGAAAAAGGTTTTTTTTTTTTTTTTTGAGGAAAATTGGTTTAGTTATCCCAGCATGCCAAGAGCAAGGACACGTTTCATGGGAGAGTCAAAAAAGTGGGCACATTATGTAACTGAGATCACATATGGTAAATGGAGCCGGGAATGTGAAAATAAAGGCCCTATTTGAGTAAAAAAAAAATGGAGCTGGCTTGAGGTCAGGGACTTGCAGATTGATGTGAGTTTGCATTCATACATTTTACACAGACTGAAAATAGTCATACGTTTTAGATGGGGGCTTGAAGCAGGATTTTGGCTCTGTATCTGCCTGAAAACGTTTTTCTATATATAGATATATAGTGTATCCCAAAGATTTTGCTGCTATTAACACACACACACACACACACACACACACACACACACACACACACATATCTTGTGATGGGATGGAAAGATGTAGACAAATTTCCTGTACAATAAGTGTAAAGTAAGTAGGCAGTGAATTCCAGGGAATTCTCTAATGTCAAGGGAAAGGACCTCTATGAAGCTGTTTGTGCTGGTTTTCAAAGCTTTTCCCCATTCCTCAAATTTCACCTTATACTCAAATCACTTTTCCTTGCTTGTGGTTCCCTGAACACAGCATATTTATTAGTGTTGTGAGTTTTGTTGATTTGAAAGGTACTTCTTACTTTCCCCTTCATTACTTATTTAAGATTTCTCTGGAGCAATTCTAAAGGATGCCCATCTCCCTATATCTTTAGATTATATTCAGTGCTTTAATGACAAATTCTTGCACTTTAGACACCCAGCATGCCTCAAACTCTACCCATATTTTGTATTAAATATCACATTATATATCTATTGTATTAAATATCACATTATATATCTATTACCTCCACTAATATGCACATCCCTTTTCTCTGCATACTCTTCTTTCTTTCTCTTTCCTCTGCTTCTAAGTTCCAAGTTCCACGAGGCTCCAGTTCCAAGAAGCATAGAAAACATACATAATAAATTTTTGTGGTCCTTAGTGAAGTTGTTATGATGGGTTGAAAATGAACTTCTGCTCAGTCAAGACGAACAAGATCATACAATAATATTTTTTCCAAGTTTGGAAGAGTAAACGTTTCCCCTCACATCTGGTGTGTGTATATTACTTTGTCCAAGATTACATATGTTCAATATTTTTGCCTAACAGGATTCTAGAGAAAATAATGTCATTTGAATTTTTGATCATGAATATGCTGGAATTTGCAAACTTTTAAAATATATCTTACTTGAAACATTCATTTGATCATTCACAAAATTTTGTAGTGTACTATTCAATTTAAATATGAGATAATGAAACATAACAACTAAGGTTAATCAATTACCAAAGAATTCTTTATATATCTTCAAAATGTGGTATGACCACTAAGTTTTCCAAATCAAACAGCAGGATATTGCTGAAGGAGCCCTGAAGTAAGATTCAGATGCCTTCAAATATTTTTAACTCACTATATGAGTTTTCATAAGTTGGATAACCTCAGAAAGACCCTGAATCTTATCTCAGAGTAAGGGAAGTCATCAACTGTTATTTTAAATTCTACTCTGAGTGTCTTCTAGAAACTATAAGTTCATATTAGAGATTGTTAAACTAATATAAATAATATACAAATGCATGAAAGAAGAAAAAGACTATAGAGTCTGTCTCAACAAAGAAAGTGCCTGGAAAGGAGCAAAGTTACAATTTAATGTTGAAGGAGGATGTGAGGGGAAGGTCTAGACTGGATTATAAACTTACTGGAACTACCTCTGTTTTTTTTTTTTTCCATCCTTGCGTGTCTCTCATCTGTGGGCAGAAGAAGAAACAGAAGAGGAAAACCTGATGTTCCAGTATTAGTAATCAAGGGTAGAAGGTAAAGGAGAGAGTGGGATGACAAAAGTGGGCTTTACAAGGGATGGAATAATGTTTGTATCTTTGTTTCATTCCTAACTCTTTGAAAAGTTTAATAGCATATGTAATTATTTATATTCATATATATGTATATGTATATAGGTGTATAAAGAGAGACAGGGGTGTAATTCAGTCTGCTAGCCACTCTCTCTATCATTGATTTATACCCCTTGAACTGTCAAGTTCCTAATCCCTTTAAAATTTTTAATGTATAATTTCCTCCCCCCTCTCTCGTGTGTGTGTGTGTGTGTGTGTGTGTGTGTGTGTGTGTGTGTGTGCATGTTCATGTGTATGGATGCAGACATGCTTTCCACTGAGGTGGTATGGAAATTGGAGCACCACCTCAGCTGCTGGTCTTTGCTTGAGACAAGGTCACTTGCTGTCCACTGATGCAGAACCAGACTGCAGGGCCACAGTGTCTCAGGGCTTTCCTGTCTCTGCTCCACGTCTCCAGAATGATAGGATGACAGACATACTCTGTGCCTGGCTTTCTGTGTGTTCTGGTGAGCTAAAGTCAAGCCTCATGCTTTCACAACAGATGTTGATCCACTTATCCATCATCTCAGCCCCTAATCCTCCTCTTTTTTTTATTGTTCATTTTAAGAGGACTCTAATGCCTGGCTCTGCAATTTGCATTTAATAATCCAAATCTTCTGCTAATAGATTTGTCTATCCACACAGAGTTCCTCCATTAGCAAATTATGTTTGTAAATAGCTCCTAAGCCTATGAGGTTTCATAAAGGTCTTTGACATACTCCAGCTTTCTCTTCTTCTCTATCTCCCCACCTCCAGGCAAATCTTTAACCCTGATTACTCCCCATCTTCTTCTTTCATACTGCATGTGTCCTACCATCTTATCTGATGACATTTTAAACTGCCTCGCAAAATAATAGCTATCCATATGGCCTAGGGGAGGAAAACACCAATGGTCTTATCCATGGATAGATCTTGCATGCACCAATCGCATCCTGAAGGACACTGTACCCACTGATGCCATAGTCTCACAGTGGTTGTGGAGTAATTCACCACTTTCTGTTATATTCGAGGAAAGCTTCACGAAAGAGAATTCATACCTGATACTGCAAATACAGTAAAAAGCCCATAACTGGTGAGGTCATAGGTCCTCAGGGAAACCTGTTATTGTTATTTTACCACATAGTTATGTTGTCAAAATACCTTCCAGATATTTGTGTTTATACCGATAGATCTGGGTGCTTTCATCCTTGGTCAGAGAATATTTTGGCAATGAATAGCAGTAAATACAGATACTCATAATTTGCCAAAAGACTGAAAATTAGTAACTACGAGTCCTAAATGAGCTATCTATATCACCCTGACCCCTCAAATACTCAGAGACCACCACAGAGAAGGCTGTTGAAAGAACACAACACGAGAGCTGGAAAATGACGAGGTGAGCTGTGAAATGCCGCCTTCTGATGTGACATGGCCATTAGCCTTCTGAATTCACAAAAACTGTGGTTAACTTCAGAAGTAAAAAAAAAAAAAATAGATGCAGGAGAGGAAACTGAGGCCCCACCCCAAGCAGTGGAGATAGTGTTAGTTATGGAAGCTGGAGGTCGGATGACCATTTCTCTTGGGTGTTTTGGCCACTGGTAAGCTGTTCACGCTCTAGTGGATGACCCCATGCCCTGTGTACTCATGGGAAACACTATTTGAATACAATGAGATATTTTAATAAAAGAGGACATAAAGTTGAAGACATCTGTGAAGTTGAAGGAGAAATGCAGGGGGTGGATATGATCATAATCTATTGAATACATATATAAATTCTCAAAGAATAAATAAAATATTAAAAAAATAAATGCCTGCTTTGCTTTGATTCCATTTCCTTGGGAAATTTTTGGTTAGAGTTTTATTGAATAGGTTTTCTCTGCCTTCAGTTTTTATGTTGGTCCTAGAATTCTGTGCATTCTTGTCTTATTTCCCAGAGTGCCTAGAATTGTGATTATGCCTGTATATTGTGACTTTATTAGCTGTTAATTTATGGATATAGTATTTTCTAAACCTTATGTTTTTCTCTAATTTTTTAGGTAGTTTTATGATAATGCTTTCCACTTTTTATTTTTAAAATGTTATTTTTTTTCTATTTTCTCATTTATTTTTCAGATTTTTTTCTTTGTTGTTGGTCTACTTATATATTGCCTGAATTGCATTTCTTACTTCATTCATCTTCTTCCCTGTTTAAAGTCATAGATCATTTTGAAAAGTAAACACGACTTTTTTCTCAGTAGTTTAGCTGCTCAGTTGTTTATTCAACATGAGATTTAGTAATTTAGGAGTTACAATATATGGAGGTATCAAATAATCTTACAATTTTGTTTTGCTTGTCTTTGTTTGTTGAAGTTTGTACTCTTGATTTAGATACCTTTTCTTTCTTATTTGGCAGTATCTATAATGGATACACTTGTCCAGAAAGTTCAGCTTCCAATACTACTCAGGGAAGAGAACCCACATAGATTTGGGATGAGACTTCTATTTCTCTTCCTCAGCCAGGGAGCCTTGTCCACTCACTGCTTTCTTCTCTAATGCTGTTCTGATTCTGTACACTCTTCAGGACATTACCTCTCACCTTGTGTGGTCCTTTTTTTATCTTTATCTCTTTGTAACAGAGTCTATTTTGCTGACCAACTCTTGTCATCCACCAATTTCAAATTGTCCATCTTACCCTCAAAGTGTCATGAATTCTTCTTGATATTATTCTTTCTCAAAGAAAGAATTCTTCCTCTTTTCTGTACTTCTTTCCTGGTGACTCAAATCCTTACCTGATCTAATGTTTGTTTCTTTTGTTCTTCTTTCTTCTCATCTTCCCAGAGACCACCCCTTTTCTTCTTATCTACTGCATATTCAGGGCGATGATGACAAATGCATCAGAATTGGCTTAAAAATAAATGTTAGTTTAAAAAGCATAATTAGCTATAAATGGCTTCATTTTTCTTACATCTGTTGTGTTTCCTTTTATACTGTAAGCTGCTTAAATACACGTATTCAAATATATGAGACGCTTTGACTTTTCTAACCCAGTAACAACAAAGAAGAGAGTGTTTTATGTATAGGGAGGGAGAGAAAGTTATTTTAGCATTGATGCGATCCACAAAAGGGAAACAAAATTATAGGATTTTGGACTCATTTTCTTTCTTTTAGAAAAGATAAAATCAAAACTTTTAAGAGAATGTGCTGTTGTGTCTTTTGAAAATGAGAATACGGAGCATAATATGTTGCTTACAAATTACAACACATGTTGTAAAAGTTTCCAAGATGGTTTGGTTATTTTAAAGATGAAAGAAACAAAGGAAAACTTGTTATGTGAGAGGGAGATAGAATGATGGCCATGCACAGCAGAGTGCAGGAAAGAAAGCATGGCATGATGGGAAGAATTGCTCCTAGCATGCAGTGGTGTTAGATTGCATGCACCAAGCAACAGTATTCTGGCCACTTCAACATCAGTTTTCCTATTTATGGCTAGAGGATTAATTAATAATGAATAAGTTAATATTTTACTATTACTAGCATGATTAAAGGAATTAAGAATTTGGGGGGAGGGAGACAGCTTAGCTGTGCAAACCCAATGACCTAAATTCCATTACCAGAATCCGTAGTAGAAGAAGAAAATTTGCCCCCTGACCTCCATATGTGTGACGTGTGTACCTACTCTTACCTACAATCCTACATATAACATGCAATAGTTTTAAAATATACATCTCCAAGTATGTTCTAAGTCTTTGCAGTATGAACTGGTTTCTGTCACTCATTTGTTTCTAGTCCCTAACCAACTTTTTAATCAATATTTAATCTATGATTAGTACATTTTCCCTCTCTCATAGCCTGAATTTTGAATTTATGCTACTTTGAATAAAGATGCCAAGATAGAGTGGGAGATGTTAAATGAATGGAGACATGCCTAAGGTGCACAGGGAGAGACCAATCTTGCCCATAATGACAGAGGAGGAAATAGACACAGAAAATGTGTCTGCTCAGTCTTTCGACTCAACGTTTTGAAAGCTGCATTCCCCTTTCCCAAGCATTAGCTATATAACAATAATCTTTCTGTCTCCAGCTGTGTGTGGATGGATGTGTGTGGATATGAAATCTAGTCAACCTGGTGATTTTCTATGATGGCTGAAGGGAGGCAATGCCATTAGATGAGTGGTTACAGAATATCTTGGGGTGGTTTGCTGTTGTTTTTATCTGACCTAATGTTTCAGATACCATCTCAACAATGACTGCATCTGCCAGAATGAGATTATCAGTATAGCAATAACATGCATTTGTCAATCAAAATTTCAAACTTTGTGCTACATTCCATCTATTTCTGTCTTTCAATATGCCACCGTAATCTCAAATTCTTTGATGGCCTTCTTAAGGTAGAACATTACCTGTACCAAAAAATTAAAATAAATAAATGGAGGAAGATCTGAGCAATTAGATTATGTTGGAATTTGAAGTCAAACTGGGCTTATTAATATTTATAACATGAAGTATGTCCTTTTTGCATAACAGATTCCAGTGTGATATTTAATTATTAAATAATTTGATTTCTTTAGTTATTTAAACACAATGGCTTGTATCTTTGTTATTTAAAGAAAAACAATTTCCTGAAAACTCAATTTATAACTTGTAATTTATCCCCCCCTCCTTTTAGGCTAATAATGCTTCATGTACATGTTTGCTTATCTTTAGATCTAGTTTAAGTATGTGATTAAGGTAAAACTGAAAAAAAATCATGATACTTTGCTATCGTAGTTTGATATGTTCCAAAGTGTAAGGGTCAATGAAATGAAGGTGCTCTGCCAAGGCAGATGTGCAGCACCTGGCAAGCTCTGTGGCTAGTAGGAGTGTGACTGTGGCAGATGATCTCTGCAGTGTCCTAACCTCAGGTAAGCCTGAGGAATCTACCTTAAAAAGATATTTCTGCTTATATGGGGGCAATAGTTCCTCTTATACATCATTTGAAATGAATTTTGTAACTTCTTTGACACATATCATTTCATTTCAAACACTCAGCTGCCAACCTCAACATCCACCTCATCTATGAACTGTTGGAGCAAGAGAAGGGGACAAACCTACAGACCCAAAGCAGCAGAGTCTCTATGATACAGGACAACAGCAGGCTATCCAAGAAGAGCCCCAGTGAGAACCCATTATTGGTGGTATAGCAGAATCCAAAGACCAGACCAAGGTCTCATAGCAACCAACGCTTACAAGTTAAGATGAACAGATTAAAGGGTAAGTGGTGTCTCAACAGGCCACCTTACAGCTTCCTCAAGGTTCTTCTTTTTTGTTTTGGTTGGTTTGCTAGTTTTGGTTTTTGTTTTCTTTTCAACTATGGCTTTCTTTTGGGAAAGAGGAGGCTTCAAGGGTAGAGGGCAGATGAGAGGGGGCAGGGAGATAAGTGGGACTGGAATTCATGATCTGTAATCCACAGAGAATAAATAAAAGTCAAAAAGAAAAATAATATACTGATCCTATGAAATTTTGTACATCTATAAATTGTTGTCACTAACCACTGTGAAGTCTGTTGAGAATATGTGAAATATGAATTCAGAGAGATTCAATGTCAGGGTGCTTGGGCTATCTCAATTCCTTTGAGGCATGCTATAGCATATCCAGACCAAAAAAAATGGCTACATCCAGAAGATCTGTCACAGGCTATCAAACTACATGAGGAACTGCCCTACTTTTCCTGTTAGCTTCACCTTGACACATGTCTTTTTCATAACCGTCCCATCAATCTGAGAATCTAAGATTATAAGCCATATAAATGAGTTAAGCAATCACACTGATTATAAAATTTAGGGGATTGATGAGCAATTTACAGATTGATCTTCTTAGTGTATAACATGGGTAGCTTCTTTCATGTTTCCACGTACTTAGTGTTTGTAGCTGGATTTCTTTCTAGAATATTTTCTAGCCTAAAAGTATCCCACAAAAGGCATTCTCTTAGATCTCTTACCATTGCTGTCTATTTATCCTTTGGTTATCACAAAGAGTAAGGAATGATCTGACCTTATTCTTCCTCATCACTAACAATCCTAGGTTCTGCTCATCTGGTAAAACAGCTCTGGAGCTCTATTCCCACAGTTTCCATTCATAGACATTTCATAAATGTCTATTTGCTCAAATTCTTCTTAAACACACTTTCCTGTTTAGTTTTCCCTTCCTCTAATTTGTGTGTTCATACAATCGTTTCTGTCCTGACTCCTTAGATGACTTCCCTTTTAAGTTTCTTTAGTGTCAGCCATGCTAGCCAGACAATTTAAATTTTGCATCTTTTTCCATCAACCATCCTTTGGTAGGCTGCCTTTTGTATTTTGTTGGTTATGAGCACTTTGGGGACATTCCCAAAAGCTTCTGATCAGGCACATGTCATTGTTTCTAAATATTATTTTACTCAAAATTGTTATTTGGGCTGTGGTTATTTTTGCCACAGCCAGGAGTTTCTGGGGTTTTCATCCCTTACTCCAAAAAGCATCAGTACTGAGCCTTCAGCTTTCCAGTGTCTTGGAGGCTTCTCTCATAAAAACTGGAAAGTACAATAACATCTGGGTGCTTTGGTATCATCACAACTGTATAGAGTCAAATTCAATTTAAGAAAATGTCAAAATGCTATAGAATTCAGAATGGAAACCTTTTATATATACAACCCCATGAATGCCATGCATGTGTAAATACAAATGTATACAGTGATGTTCATTGTTCTTGGGAACAAGTGACTTGTGTTTGTCAAAATGCTATAGGATTCAGAATGGAAACCTTTTAGATATACAACCCCATGAATGCCATGCATGTATAAATACAAAATGTACACAATGATGTTCATTGTTATTGGGAACGAGTGACTTGCGTTTAAATGGCATTAAGACATGTTGGACACTATGCCATCTTGAAAATTTCCTCACTAAATACATTAGTCCTTCACTTTGGAACTCGGCACCACCAATGTTCACAGGGCACAGACAACATACAGCTAGGTTACTTGTCAAAATAAAACATGAAATACTTCTATTCCAGTTCTCAGTAGAGTCCTTGCTCCCTGCTGAAACCTCATGAGCTAGGTCTCCATTGTCTGCATATCTCATGGTGTTCTGATATCCTAAGCTGTTCATTAAATGCAGCTTATAATACTCTAGCCCACATATTAAAACTCTTTTATGCACTCTCTGCAAACCAAGTCCAGATGCCAATGAACCACCATGTAAGGTGTATTACAGCAACAGTTCCACCCTTTGGTGCAGACTCTCAGATTTGGCTATTTCTCTTAATGCTTGAGACAATATTTTGCATAAGCAACCAAATAAAGGAAGGGTTTATTGTAGCTCTTGATATCATGGTGCCATCATATTGGAGAAGTCATAGCTGAAGAAGCATGAAGTCCCTGGTCACATTGTGTTTGTAGTCAGAAAGCAGAGAGAAAATAATAATAGTATTTAGCTTACTTAAAAACAAACAAACAAAACAAAAGAAAAACAAAAAAGCATATAGTCCTGGACCCCAGTCCATGAGGTAATGTCACCCTGATTCAGGATGAGTTTTCCTCTTCAGTTAATGGAAACAGCCTATTAAACACATGCAGTGATTCTAAATCAAGTTGACATTGAAGACGGACCATCATTCCTATGCAAAAATTTTCTTACATTTGATTTTTGAAATTTTATGTTTTTAGAAAAACACAAATAAAATCAATCAATAAAGTAATAATGTTGAATTCTAAGTTAAGGCATAATATGAGAAAATTCTTATTTTAAAATCATTGCTTCATATAACGTAGGTCTAGTTGTACTGGTTCATACTGTTTCAAGCAGTCTTACTCAAGGCTGTAATTTCATTTATCAAGCATAAAGAGAGGGAAGTTCATGGTGCACACCAAAAGCTTTTCATTCACAGTTCAAATGAATGTTAAACTGGCAAGAACCATTGTTGTCTAAAGTAACACAACAATCTAACAAAATCTCACCCTGTTGAACTTGTTAACTGACAACATACATCAACCAAGCAACTGTTTTACTATTGAATTCTGCTCAACCAAGCTTGAAATG
Organism: Alexandromys fortis; assembly: GCF_014885135.2. Lineage (NCBI taxonomy): Eukaryota > Metazoa > Chordata > Mammalia > Rodentia > Cricetidae > Alexandromys > Alexandromys fortis. The sequence continues at coordinate 32,527,079 of NW_026067944.1, forward strand.
ATAAAACCAGGTTCACCTGTTTACTACCATTTCATGTCTAATGTCTTTATACTTTTATATACATAAGACTAAGGCTGGCATAATACTCTCTGTATATTGACTAAGTATGTTACCTTCTATAACTGACACACATGAAATCATGAAAGATCATGATTTCATTAACATGTTTAAAAGTTGAACTGGGCTAACCCCTGCCACCCACACCCACACTGAAGACTAGTCTGTTGAGAAAATACATGTTCTTTTCTCGTTTTGTGATTGTTTTGAGGAACATGGTGGATGAAGGATTAGAGATACTGGTTTCTTATTTATATGGGTAGAAAGTTGAGTTATCCCGACTTGTCCTTGGTATATAGGTCTCTTGTCATTACTGGTCACACATATATTGCTTTAAATGATTTTTACTTACTCTGCTTCTGAATAACTAACTGAGTTATTTTAGATTATAGATTAACTTCCACTCTTTTTAAATTTCTGTGTCTCTTTAATTCTTTTTTTTTCTTTGTGTGTGTGTGTGTGTGTGTGTTTTGAGATATGAACTTGGTATATGTCTCTAGATGTCCTAAATCTCACTATGTAGTTTAGGCTGGCCTCAAACTCAAAGAGATCTGCCTGCCTCTGCCTCCCATTGTTGAAATTAAAGGTGTGCACCACCAAGCCCAACTCTTACCTTCCTTCAAGCTTCCAAGCATATGCCCTATCTTTGTCAATACAGATCACCCAGCCTAATAATATTTTATGCAACATAAAAATAATTTAACTTTAAAAGATTTGAATCCTTCATATTCAATGCCTGTCTTGGGAGAAAACAGAAAAAAATAAGTATCTTTGAAAACAGCATCTGTTACACCTTATCCCATTTAATCCTCACTTTGGACAGGCTATTGTGTATGTGTTATAGATCAAGATACTGAAAACTAAAGGAGCTGAACATTATACAGTGTGTATTATTAACATGCCATCAAGAACAACTTTTCATTGTTCCTCAGAACAACGTGACACACTCTCCTAACCTCAATTATTCTAGAATCTAGAGAGCATGCTTTATGTTTTTACATATTCTCACATTAGTCAGTTAAAAATTTTTCACTGTTAAAGTTATTAATTTGAATAAAGAAAGACTTATTAAGTTGAATTGCTATACTTAGGCATAACGTTTTACTCTCCTTACAAAAAACATTTCTTTATTTTTTTGAGATTAGAATATAATTATATAATTTATCCATTCCCTTTCCTCCCTTCAAACCGTCCTTGTCTTTTGTGGTTTCATGACCCTTCTTTTTTCTTTAAAAATTTCGTACAGTGTATTTTGATCTTGTTTTTTTTTTTCTTTTCCCAACTCCTTTCAGCATTTCCCCAACCCAGATCTATATTCTCTCTTTCTTCATCTCTCTCTTAAAAAAACATAAAGAAATAATAATAATCAATAAAAAAACTAACAAGAAAAAATGCTAAAACCAACAAGATAAAACAAAAAGTCTTCAAAGCCCCCACTGAGTTCTTTTCATGTTGCCTGACTACTCATGGGCATAGAGCCTGCTCAGGAGTGTGGTTGATACACCCAGTGACACTCCATTGGAGGAAACTGATTTTTCTTTGCCAGGTGATGTCAATTGCAAATAGCATTTGATTAGGGTTTGAGTGAGGAACCGATCTATGGCTATAACAGAATGTAATTAGGAGTCATTTTGCTGCTACATTTCTTTAACAGAATAATGACATTAGATTTTCCCCTCGACCTATGAACTCAGTAGGTAGTGTAAAGTATGGGTTGCATTTCATGTAGTGAGCCTTAAATCAGTCACAAATTGGTTACTTTTACAATTGTTGTGCTAATGTTGCACCAGTTTATTTAGCAGGCTGTCTGCTGGCATAGGTCTCAGGTTTTGTAGTTGGGTAACACTGATTACCTTCTTTTTATCTGGTATCACCCCAGAATCACGAATGGTAGTTAGTAGGGAGGAAACTACTGGTTGAACATCAGCTCGATGTCTTTGTGTTCAGTGATATATGTATGCATTGTCTTCAGCAATAGGAACTTTTGTAGAAGGCAACAAATAGCCTGTGATGTTTGCAGTATTCCATGGGGGTCCTTTGGCCTAAAACTCAATGAGATATAACCCTTTCTTGGCATGTGAGGTTTTACTTGATGGCATAGTATATCTAGGTGGACCTTGTTTCCTCCATTATTTGGTTACTCCATTTAAATTCTTTTCATATATTCAAATATTTTAGGAAGCTTTTTCAGTAATAGGTTTCTATGTTTTTTTAAAAAAGCCTTAAATGTCAGTTTCCCTCTCCATATTCTCTCCTTTATTTTTATTTCACATCTTCCTCTCAAATTAATTCTCCTAATATAGTTTCCCCTTTATCTTTCCATAGTACTTCATTCTATTTTCCCTTCGTTGGGAGAAACTCTTTTCTCACCTGGTCCATTACTAGGTGTATAAACATTGTGTCTTCTTAGATTATAGCATGAATATTGAGAGCTTAAGATCTATCATTCACATATAAGAAAAATGTCTATTGGAGTCTGGGTTATCTCATTCATGATTTTTTTTCTAGGTCCATCCATTTACTGCAAATTTCATTTTTCTTCACAGCTGAATAATATTCCATGGTGTTAGTGAACCACATTTTTATTATCCATTCATCATTTGACGGGCATCTAGGTTGTTTCTAATTATTGGACGTTGTGGACTCTTTTTTCATTGATTGTTCCATACATACATGTATATGAATATGTAGATGCAGATATATTCCCAAGTTAGTGAGTACAACATGCTTAGGTCTACATGTTGCTTATATGTGTGTTCTTGTTCAGCATTTTTGTCACTTGCACAGACTAAATATAATTTTTCTTGGTAAACAACCTCTGGATTCAGGATGCTACTCTCTTAGGTAGATCTTATGCAAAAGAGAATGGAAAAGGTGTTAACTGCCTGCCACTCCTCCACCTTTCTTTCACTCAACAAATGTTTGTATTTCTTAGTATCTATGACCAAATTCTGTGAGTTCCCATGGGTAAAGAATAATTTTATTGAACATTTTCAAGGTGGCTGTCTTAGTTAATGTTATAATTTCTGTGATGAAACACCATGGCCAAAGCAGTTTGGGGAGGAATGTGTTTGTTTAGTTTATGCTTCCAAGTCACGGTCTATCATCAAAGGAAGTCACGACAGGAACTAAAACAAGACAGGAACCTGGAGCCAGGAGCTGATGCCAAGGAAAGAGAAGTGCTGCTTACTGGGTTGCTCACCCTGCCTTCTTACAGAATCCAGGACAACCAGCCCAGGGTTAGCACCATAAAGGATCTACTCTGTTTTAGTTCTGTCCTACTTAGTGCTTCTGTTCCAATACATCTGAGATGTTGCATGACTCAGATGAAACAAACTGAAAACCACAGCTTTATTGTTACCAGTGTGGACTTTAAGCTAATATGATAGATAGGCACACCTTGTTGATTACTAGCTAGCTAAACACAGAATTATCAAAGTAGAGAATCTGTGCTATCTCATGGATGCTGCACTCTAATCTGACATTATGCTTTGTTCCGTCGTGCCTTGGATTCCACTGTACTAACCTCCATTACTAGATGAAGGTATAGGAAGTCTGAAATTCTTATCTAAAGGGCGTCATGCATTGTAAAGTAAAGAAACTTGCAATTTTTACTAAAAAAAAAAATGATAGTCTTTACTTACTGGAGAGTGAAACTAAACCCTGTTGAACGTATCTGAGTTGCAGTTTTGCTTCTTCATTAAAAATTGGCTGCAATTTCTGTCTTTCTTTTGCTTTGCAAAACAACAGAGACATCTTAGTTTTTGGCAGCTAGAAAGGAGCCAAACTTTACTATCTTTTTTTTTTTCCAGAGACTGAACAACAAGGATTTATTTATTTATGCCAGCTGGGCACCACCATGATTGCTCCACAATTTCTGACTGTGGACACAATGAAACCAACTTTGTCTTCCTCCTGCCTCCATGCCTTCCCTGTGATGATGTGCTGTCCTGTGCAACTGGGAACTGAAATGAGGAACAAACTTTACTTTCTACAGGTTAAATTTTTGTAACATTAAGAAGTGATGGCTTGCCACATTAGAGTTTCGTTGGTGAGGTGAGCTAAGATAGAAACAGCATGCTTTTGTATCAAATCAGCACTCCGGCCTTGAGCGAACAAACAAAACCACCTTTATTAGGGAGCAGAGTGAGTAGGAAAAAATGGAAAGAGGCAAGGTCAACATAGGATGAGAACTGAGGATCAGATGGCTGGCAGAAATCTTCCATCCCTCTTTATTATTATTATTATTATTATTATTATCATTATCATTATTATTATTGGCTTTATTGACTCTTATTCCAATGCAAACATTTTCCAAGAGTCAAAATTCAGGGCTTTAGAGACAACAGCCACAGGCACAATTCCAGTTTAATTGTCCAAACATGCTGAAATGTGTTTTCTTGGCACACAGAAAAGTCATTCGGGAGAGGCTTTCTCTTGGAGTGGTTTGAGCTGTGAGCTGGTGCAGACACCTGTACCACACCAATTCTCCTGACTATGCAAGGGAAAAATGCTATAAGACAATGGTTTGTACCCTGTCAATCATATTTTAATAAAAATGCTGATTGGCCAGGAGCCAGGCAGGAAATCAAGGTGGGACAACCAGGCAGGAAGTAGAGGCTGGGCAACAAGAACAGGAGAATTCTGGGAAGAAGAAAGTTCATTCTGCAGTCATGATTCAGCCACAGAAGAAGCAAGATATGACTGCCTCACTGAATAAGGTACCAAGCCACGTGGCTAACTTAGACAAGAATTATGGGCTAATATTAGTTATAAGAGTTAATAAAAGCCTGAGCTAATGGGCCAATCAGTTTATAACCAATGTAGACCTCTGTGTGATTTCTTTGAGACCTAATGACTATGGGAACTAGGCAGGACAGAAACCTTAGACAATAGACACCACTTAGAATGAAAGGTCACCATTCACTATCACTGAGTTCCATGAGAAATGTCCCTTCCTTAGGATCAATGGGAGAAAATTCTATGACCATCTCTAGATAATGTCAGGATTAGAATTTGAAAGGTCTGGTTTGCTTAAGAAAAGAAAATAGAGCTAGCCAGGCAGTGGATCTCTTTAATCCTAATACTTGGGAGACAGAGACAGGTGTAAATTTGAGGCTAGCCTGGTCTACAGAGTGAGTTCCAGGACAGGTTCCAAAGCTATGGAGAAACCTGTCTCAAAACAAAAACAACAACAAAAAGAAAAAGAAAATAGATCCATGTATAGAAGAGGAGAGAAGGTAATCGTTGATAACAGGTATAAAAGGAGAAACTAGTTATCTGAGAGCTCTTGAAGTGGCTCAGCAGGTAGAGATGTGTCATTGAGAGTGGAGTTTGAGGTTTCAAAAGCCTGCACCGTTCCAGTATTGCCCACCCTCTCCTTCCTGTTGCTTGTGCATGGGATGCAAATTCTCAGCTACTTCCTCAGTGACATGCCTGCCTGTCTGCCTGTTGTCATGGCACTTGTCATTACAGTCATGAACTCCAATTCTATGGAACCACAAGACCCCAAATAAATAGTTTCTTTCATAAGTTGGCTTGATCATGGTGTTTTGTCATAGAAATAGAAAAGTAACAAATATAGAATGTAGCATTCTTCCTAGGGTACACAGGGCAACATCAGGTTCTGTAAAATGGTTGATAAATGCTTACTTAAACACCATGTTTTCTTCTAGCCATTCAACAGTGGTTAACTGAATAATCTTATCCTAATCTTAAAATGTATTTTGTGAAATGCTCAAGTCAAAATACCATCGGCAAGAGCTGCTTATTAAACTAAAAATAGCTCATTTAAGATAAAGATAGATCATTAGGTAATGAAGGCTAACATTTGGTTTGAAATTTTCTGAGCTTGTGAAAAACTGTGTAGGTTTAATTTTAGGTTGTGTTTTCTGATTAAAATGTACATTCCACTACAGTGCATTAATTTTACCCAGTAGTATTTTTTTGATAGGACATCTAGACAGTGAAACAGAAAGAAAACTTTACTTCTCTCTCTTTTCTTAAACACAACATATTCTTTAGAAGGAATTAAAATAAAAAATAAGAATCTCAATGCAAATTTCGCTTTAATCAAGATGTGGTAACAGTAATAATTATTATTAGTTGTATGTGTGGTGTATGTTTGCAGGTGCATACACATGTATAGTTCAGAACATGACAGTGAGTGTTCCCACCTATTGCTTTGTATCTAGGTCCTTTGAGACAGTATTTCGGTGTACTGTGAGCTTGTTGATTTGCAGCTAGGATGGTCAGCAAGTTCCTGTGATCCTACAGCTCCAGCTCCCACCTTACCCACACACTAAGGTTAAGAGTGCTTGTGGCCACTCCTGGCTTTTTATGAGAATTCTGAATATTCAAACTCTGCTTCCCACGATGGCACAGCAGGTGCTTGTCTCCTGCTGAGCTATCTCTACAGACCCTGGTTTTGATATTTTGAGGCAAATGTTGTTTATATTCATGAGAGTCTGCTCCTAATTTTCTACACTCATTAGTTCTATGAACAATTATGAATCCTAAAGGACAGCCTCCTCTGTCTACCATCCATGATACAGAACAATTCTTAAGTATTTCTGGACAGAGGCCAAGAAACACCTTTCTGCCCACTATGGGACACTTTCAACACATTCATGTTGTATGTTCTTCAGGTTTTCGACCCTAGTGAAACAGGCTTAATGAGTATAAATCAACTGTGTATGTGGAGAGCATATGATTCTAAATTAATTTAGAGACTGAGAGATGATAGGCTGACTGTCTTGTTTCTCCTTCCTGATTCGGTGACAAAGGAAGAAACAACTAGCATTTGTCTTCAGAACATTTGAGATGAGAGTCAGAATCATAATAAGAAGGACTTTGCCTCTTAAAGTGCAACTTTCAATCAGGGTACACAGGGAGTTTGGTGACAGATGTTTACAGCTAACTACTTGGCCTAATTTTCATTTCACAGAAGAAAAAAATTACAATCAAATTAAACAAACTTAGTTTCTTAGTGTGACATAGGTAGTAAATGAATTAATAAAAAGTTGGATAGGGAACCAAATTATTTACTCTCCCTTCTAGCACTTCCCTCACCTAATATCAATAACTGCTTCTCTACACTTAAGAAAGGTACGGGGTATATATCAACTTTTTGAAAAATTTCAAAAGAATCAAGCATGAGTAGTTTAGTTTATTAAGTTCAAAATAACCTATTCTTGGGTTGTTATTTTTCAGCATAGTATTTGGCTTTGATTTTCTTTATATTGAGGTAATAGAAGAGACATGTGTATGTGTACCTGTGAGTGTGTGCGCATGTGTGTGAAGATAGCACACACAGATTGATAATAGAAAACCCATGACAGGTGAGAATTGAGACTTGCTTGTTCATCCTATCTTGTTCGCTTTTAACATTCAGTTTATAAGTCAGCTCAACTACCTGAACGCAAACTTACTACCTATGACATTATCACATATGATCTGATAACTAAACAAAGCTAGAACTTGTGCTTTTATTAGTCAATATCCCTGCCACATATTTATCTGCAGATGCAGATAAATTTGGTCATTGGCGCTAAATTGACTACAAAAATGCATTTTTAACAGTGTCTGTAGGCGTGTAAGCTTGCATGCCGAGCAAACTGTCAATACTCTGGAACTCAAGGCGTTACTCACTTGGTAAATATTTGAACAGAAGTGATTTGCAAACAAATATACTTAAAACTCTCAATTGACAGATATTGGCAATGGTAGCTGCTGGGAGAGGGAGGAACCGTTTTGACTTGTGGGTATGACTGCTAAATTGCCTGTACTCTATGCTGTGATGGGTGGCCCCACACCCATGCACATGAATGCAGTGTTAATTGAACTTAGTAGGTCATTAAAATCAGAGCAGGAAAGTATGAGAAGTAGCATTGGAGGGTTATAGGAAAAGAGGGAGGATTTGGATTGGATAGTCTCAAGGTACACTACACATATATGAAATTGACAAAGAATAAATACAAATAACATTCTGAATTAGTTTGCATTGGCAAAGTTTGGTGAAAGGCATCTTGTTGTAGTAGAAAGATTCTTGACATACAGCATACACCACGACAATGCATATTCCTGTCAAAAAAAGTTGTGATTTTGTAAATATCATATGGCTTATGTCTCTGGAATTTTATAAAATTCCCAGCAAAGATGTTGCACTCATACTGGGGAAATATATTTTCAAGTGTGCCTGAGTTCTAGTTTGCTGTGGTGGCATACACCTTTAATCCCAGTACTTGGGAGGAAGAGGACAGCTTGGTCTACATAGTGAGTTCCAGGACAGCCAAAGATACATATGAGTAATGAGACCCTGTCTAAAAAATCTGAGATCTGGGACTCTGGTATGCATCATCTGTATTATTGTTTGTTGTGTGCATTTACTTTTATTATCTTATTATTTTAATTTTGTCATAACACAAAATTCATTAAACTTTTAGTATTTATGATAAAGATGCCAGACATAACTACTATAGTGTCAAGACAAATTAAAATGATAAGACCACAGAAGTCTCCTCTGTGTGTCCTGGCATCTTGACCCTTTCTTTTTTCTTTCCAGAAATAACCACTGCTTGAAGTCTAAGAAGGATTTTTTGTTCTGAATCTTTGAGCTCCCACTATTGCATTATTGTCTGTCTTATTTCTTATGTTTAATATTGTGAGATTTATTCTTATAGTTGGAGGTGGCTATGTGCCATTTATCTTTATTTCTGCAATAATGTTTTATTGTGTGGAAACATTATAATTTGTGTATCTAGTTTAGTATTAATCAATATTAGGGATGTCCGAAACTTGGATTGTGACAAATATGTTAGATTACTATTGCCAACGAAGATAAGGTAACAGGATGGGATAAATCACTTTGCTTGGGATAGTAGCACAAGAAAATGAAAAAAAAGATATGACAAAATAATTTCAGTACATAGGACACCAAGCAATAAACAGCAGTTACCCCAGTGAAGTAGGGAAAAAATGTGGTGGCCAAATGATTCCTATTGTTTACTGACTTCAAAGAATTTACAGAGCATGATGCTAGAGGGTATCCCTGGGAAACTCTTTGTTTGTGATAGAAAGTTCTGAAAAGGAGACAAATGCTTAGAGAGAGAACTGGGACTCTAAGAGTCCTCTTGAATATTTGGGAAAATCTGCATGTCTACGTGAAGGAACTAAGTGAGGCAGAGGGAAAACTTTTGACCACATCAGAGGAACAAACCTGATACAAAGGACTGGGTTTGGTGCCCGATCACTACAGTCCAACTGGAAAATTTGATTATTCATGGGACATTGGGTAGTGTAATGGGTAATGTTGGCCTTTGTAATGATGAACAGTTAACTCCAGATTACACTTTTATAGTGGCTCTTAATGAATCTTAAAAGAAAGAAAAGCTTCATAATTTGAGGAGCCTACTACAAAATAGGTATATTAGAAAATTGTTTAAAGATCATTATTAGAGCTATCACATTGGCAAGTGTAAATCACTAAACCAAGCTGAGTCCCCTGTACATCTGTGACTCACAAATGACAGTTACGGTTTGTCTTTTGTTGCTGTGTTAAACACCATGACCAAAAGCAAGTTAGGGCAGGATAGGGTTTATGTCATCTTATACTTCCAGGTCACAGTTTTTTTATTAAGGAAAGTCAGGGCAGGAACTCCAGTAAAAATTGAGGCAGGAACTATAGACGGACACTGTTTTACTGGCATGTTTCCAACCTTATGTTTCACCAGCTTTTAAAATATACTCTAGGCCCACCTGTCAAGGGATATGATGGACCACAGTGGGCTGAACCCTCCTACATCAATTACAATCAAGAAGTGCTCCACACAGATGTCTATAGGCTAATCTGATCAAAGCAGTTTTATATGGGAGAGTCCCTTTTCCCCGATGACTCTAGGTTATATCAAGTTTATAATCTAATGAGTACAGTAACTGACCACATGTGATGGCAAGTCTTCATTGTTAGCTTGATTAAATTTAGAATGTCCCAGAAAATTAGCGAGGCACATCTATGAATGTGTCTGTGGGAATATTTTCAGAAAAGACTAACTTATGGACAGATCCGTTTTGAATTTGGACTGGACAATCCCATGGGCTGGTGTCTTGTCCTTGGACTTCCCACAGGGCAGGGAACCCTGACTGATCTTTGGGCTGACAAGGAAAGGGGACTTGATTGGGGGAGGGGGAGGGAAATGTGAGGCGGTGGCGGGAAGAGACAGAAATCTTTAATAAACAAATAAATTAAGAAAAAAACTTAAAAAAAGAGAATAAAATAGGTAAGAAGACAAGCCACCTGAATGCCTATATTTTCTTTCTTTTCTCCATTCTACTTGAAGTGACAACTTGTTGTGGTCACAATGTCCTGTCTGAATGCCGGGTACAACAAAGCCATGTTTTAAGCCTTCTTAGACTAGGAAATGAATCTTTCCCTTTAGTTGTTTTTATCAGGTATTATGAGCACAGTGACAGAATGATAATATACCAGGTTACATGCTCATGAAGCGAGAACAGAAAACCCTGATGCATTTCCAAGGAACTTAATTTTGTCTGTTAACCCTGCAGCCCACTTGGATTTCTTTTAAATTGTTTTTATTCTTCAAAAGCATGGCTATTTTTAATTGCTTCAGGATACTTTATGCAAAAATTACAGAAGCAGTGTGTAACTTAGGATGATGGCCTGTTCCTCCAGAGATAAAGATAATCTAGTGATTGAATGAGTTCAAGGTGGGATCTCCAGTTCTAGGGCTTATCTAAGTCTGGCTCAGCCTTTCTTCTGTGTATGGTTTCTTCTAATGTTCCTGACCTGAAGCTGTAGTCCTAGAGAGCAAAGGTTTTTTTGGTTGCTTTGGTACCTCGGTCCTGTTACCTGTTCTGATTAACTTCATAAACTTCTATTTAATTAAGCAATTGCCCTTAGGGAAAACTTATACCCTCACAGGTACTTAAGGATATTCCAAAAAAATCCCTTTGAGTAGTTTTCTACGTAGAAGCAAATACAAAAGTAGATTTCTGGTGTCCTCTGTATTAAATGCTTTACGAGTCTTCTTTTAAACTAACAGTTCTATCAGGCCATAAAATTGTCAGTTCAGGGTGCCAGATTCTGTTCATAGGTTAAATAAATTATCCAATGCTACCTAATTAGTAAGCAGTAGAATCACAATCTAAACTTGGCCTTGTTAACTTCAAAATCTCCTTTCATGGAACAAAATCATAATATCCCATTTAAGGTAAGATGAAATGCAAATATTACAAGGTGTACTTACAGTGTTATAGAATACCCAAACTGCAATTTAACGGCTTCATTGAAGAGAATCAGTGTTTAAAATAAGGGAATCTGTTTTAGTAGCTCAGGTGGCCATAACAAAGCAAGACAGACTGGCAGCCTAAAAAGCTTTAACTTTTCACAGCTAGGAAGACTACACAGTCCAAATGAAAGATTCCCATGCGTCTCCTGTTGCGGCAGATAGCCATCAAGGTTATGGCTTATTTCTACCATCACTAGAGCATAGCAGAGCCCTCTGTAATCTTCTTGTAAAGTCATAAAGGATACTCACAGGGCCTCCATCTTATAACCTAGTTAACTGTAAAAAACCCTGACTTCAAATACCATGTATTGGGGAGATGGATCTCAACATTTGAACTTTGAGGGCACACAAGCATTTAGTCTGTAGCATGGCCTAGATTTTAGTAAGTTGATAGGGTGATGTACCTTAAATAGAGTTTTATCGAAGAATAACTAGAAAGCATCTTTGATAAATAATTTTCAAGTGATATGTTCCAAATTTAGACTATTTTCCTCAGCCCACCAAGGCTATTATATCAAAACACCTTAGGCTGGGCAGTTTATTGGGTAGTTTATCTCTCTTATTTCAAAGCAATTATTAGCATGTTATTCTAAAAATATCCAAATCAATCTTTATAACACTATAAATGTTTTTATTTATAAGTAGAGTGAGCTTACCACCAAAATAACAAAGAAAACATCCCTGAAACCTCCCCTTGGGGATTTTTCATATCAAACACCCACTCTGTTTCACAGCTGTCTAAAGGCTGTGTTTCTTATTCCTCGTTCACAGTCCCTGGTCTCTGTGTTCTACCACTGATGTATAAAGCTGCATTCTCAACTCTAAGACCTTGGTCTGAACATACACACTGAGAATGTTTAATTAGTTGCCAACCTATGTAAGTAAGTATATCCCTGTTAAAATAAAATATCTTAGATTTATTTGAAAACCCAAAATATCTGGAGAGTGTGTACCCTTCTGGTGCTTTTAGTGTTAGGGTTCAAAGCAGTTAACAGTCCCTGTTCAACTCTTCCTTAGGCTTTTAGTTTGGCAGTCTTTTCATTAAAGCAGCTGTGCTGTTTTGTTGTTATTGTTGTTTTGTTTTTGCTTCTGTATCATTCACCTCAAACACTGATGGCATATTCTCATGGTCCTCTTTTCCTTGAAGTGCTGATTAGTACCATGGTTAAAGGGATGAAAATAAGAACTTATAATTTGCATGCATCCATCACAAAGGGATCAACAGAGAGTACCAGATCCTGCTTCTTGACTATCCACAGAATGGAGGAGGAGACATTCTTTTGCTCAGGCCTCATCTTCCTCTATGCAGGTATTCTTGTAGATACTCCTTGGACCATTCCAGGAAGGACTTCTTGAGAGGTGATAGGAAAGCAAGTCATATACTGGTTTTTATCCTTCCTGTGATAGTCTGCCTAAGTTATGATTACCATTTTCCTGATTGTATTTATCAGTAGAATAAAGCCTTTTAGTTTCTTAGCCTATCTCTAAAATGAAAAATATCCAGTGCTTCACCATGTAAACATATCCATTTGCTTTGAAGTTCAGTATGTAATTTTTCTTCTGTTTTTAGTCTCACAGACATTTACCAACCTAAATCTTTGAGAGATGATGTTCCTTTAAATAATATTGAATTTAAGCTGACACCGAATAAACTGATGGCAAAAGAGAAAGCAACAAGGCGCTATAGCCACTGATCTGGGTTCTCAGAATTAGGAAGTATTTGAAGACTAGAGTTTAGCAATAAGGGGATTAGATGAGCTATAGATATATAGTATACCATAAAATGTATAAAATAAAATTAGCAAAATTTGCGGATCATTGATAAACAGCAGAATTAAATAATTTTAAGGTTTGGAATTTGGTGAATGTTAATTTACCAAAGTGCTAGTAGTTAATAGTGTCTAGCTCAGACCCTGTTCTATTTCACAAAATTTGATCTCCTAGGCAACCATTTTATCACATTCACAGTTTCCTACACTGCCTAATTTTAAGGTATTTACAATTGTAAAAATCATTGCTTTAGGACAGGTGCTTCGTGTTTGCAATTTGAATTTATATCAAATTTATTATAATCTAACTATGTTATTCTCTCTGAATTTTGCTGTACTATATAAAATGTATTTTATTTCTCCTTAGTTTTTTTTTAAATTGAAGTAAATATATAAAAATAAAATTTACTTTCTTTAATATTTTACAAAATAATTCAGTACCACTAAGTACACTTATGATGAGCAAATGCAAAATTCTTTTTACGACACACTGTGTAACCTCCATTGGACATAAAACATCTTTAGGCTATAGTTTTTAAAAATTAACTAATTTTTAAATATATAATGGCAACGCCTTTCCTATGAGGTTTGATGAATTCCTTCATTTCTGCCTCAAGATTTAATAATCTTTAAAAAGACATAGTGGCATTTTGTTTGAGGCATTGCTAGAGTTTTCATTTCAATGACAAATGCAAGCGAGAAACCATCCAGTTGAAGGAGGATTTATTTTGGCTCACAGGTACAGAGGTTTCAGTTTATCTTGGTAAGGAGGGTATGGCACCACACGAACCAATCTCAAAGCAACCAGAAAAGATAGCTGTGAGAGAAGGAGGGAGGAGAAGAAGAGAGGTAGGGGGGAAAAGACAAGGAAAGAAGAGAGAGTATGACTGTGAGCTTTCCTACCTCATCTAGGCATTGGAAAATTGCCACGTCTATTTAGGGTGGATTTCCATTCACATAGCCAACCCTAAAAAGACCCTCTCTGACACACTGAGAGACACCCTTAACTGATCTATTGGACACTTCTGAATCCAATCATAGACCAGCAACATCATGGTCACTTGTTGAAAGTGCCACACAAATTTGAATTATCAGACACCATATGAGTAGATTGATTAGAAGATCAGAATAGACTCCGAGAATTTTGCCTCTGGGATGTGATAATGAGAATGAAAGAATACCTGTGGAAAATAATGCTACTAGCCTCATTTGGGCACTTGCCTTATTTTTGTAGGGTTTAGTGGAAAGTCCCTGCTTAGAAGTGAATTGGAGGTTGATTTAGTAGTGTGTAATCTCAATTTTATTCTTATATGAGATTTACCTTTGTTTATGCTGGAACCCTAAGTGTTGGTACTTGCCGCGCCAGCAGGGCAATTGTAGTTCTCTGAGCAAGGGATGTCAGGATTAACACACAGCACACTTCAGGTTCTGCAGGCAAGCCTTTATTCCACTTTCTCATACAGTATATATAGCCCTCAGCAGGGAAGGCCGAGCCAGCAAAAGCAGGAAGCTCATCACTGTAACTCACATGGCTTAGGGGTAAACATCCTTAAAAAACATTGCTGAAAACAACAGATCATTCCTGCTTTTGTTCCTGTTTTTGGAACAACCAACCACAAGAGTGCAAAACACTAAGTGGGGGTGCAAAGGCCTGTCCTCAGGGGACCCAACAGGTACTGTTTCAGCTTAGTGGTTGAGCAATAACATCCTTTAAATTCTAGTATAATGACACATTATTTTGCTGGCCCTTAATGTCTTCCTTTGGGGAGACGGTGAGAAGACGCAGTGTCAACATCTAAGACACTAGGATTCAGGTAGAAGGCATTCAACAGACTTTCTTATTTAACAATAGGGGAAAACTTATATACTCCCCCAGCACACATGCATTGCAATCCATTGATATTGCAAGGTCTGCTCTCATTGGCTAGACACGATCAGGACCTCTGACAGCATCAGGCAGACTTCAGGCTAGCTCCTCTCAGCCTGGTAAGCTTTAACTTCCTACAATACTATTTTAACACTGTAATCGAGATTTACAGCGCTAAACTATCCGTTTAGCATTGCTTATTACAACAAAGTTGTATAGGAACAAAAGACAACACAGGATATTCTAAACGGTTTACATTACATGTCTTACAGTTGACATCTCTTTACTCTTCAGGTCAAATACATACTTCTTTTTTCATGTTTGACTTGAGAGTTCCTGTAGTAGGATGCTACTCCTTCATTCCCGGCTGCCCAGACCACAAAATAATCACTGTGAAACTGTTATTTGTAATACTGTTTGGCCAATAGCTTAAGCCTATTGTTCTCTAGCTGTTATATCTTAAATTAACCCATTTCCATTATTTTATATTTTAGCATGAGACTCGTGGCAAGGTTCTGGTGCATCTGTCTCTGGCAGCTGCTACATGGCTTCTCACTGACTCCACCTTCTCTCTATGTATATCTACTCCATCCTGGCTATATTCTGTTAAGCCAAAGCAACTGGCAATAAACATATTCATAGCATACAGAGGAGAATCCCACATCAGGTTTCTATGACTCCTGGATGTGCTGTTTGATGAATGAGTCATTTTCTGTCAATCAAGTTGATTTGTTCTCCCGATTTCCTTTTTAGATTCCCATCTTTATTAAATGTGTTACTTTTATTGCCTTTTTTCAATTATTTTATTGTGACTAGTTCACTTATTTTTCTTTTTTATCAGTTTTTCACATTCAGGTATGGTATTTCTTAGTAGATTTTCTTTACATTTACTTCTCTGTTCTTTTCAGTTCATTCTTTCTCCCACTTTTCTACTTTTTATACTTGCTCATTTCATTTGCACATGACAAATTTCTTATGTGTTCTTTCCATGATTCTCACAAAATATATCAAGATCAAATACAAATAAGATTCTGTTGATTAAACAAAACAGGCATAGCTGAAACATCCTCATACTTCAGGGGCCCACTTTTGTCTCTCCATCCTCACTGCTTTCATGGAAGTCCATTCCACAGTCGTACAATGTTTTGCTCTGCAGACATATCCTCTGCCTCCAGGTACACATAGTTTGCTTATTTGATCTCTTTCTCTTTCTCTCTCTCTCTCTCTCTCTCTCNCTATCTATCTATCTATCTATCTATCTATCTATCTATCTATCTATCTATCTATCATCTGTTTATTTTTTCTCTCCCTGTTTTGCTGGTCCAAGGATTAAACCTCAGTGTTTAAGGACAATATTAATACAGAACTGTTGGGCATCATAGACTCAGAAAAGGCTCGGGCTATGAAAGAAGTTATCGTGAACACAGAAGATAATCATCTGAGTTTGGGACATTCATCTTTTGATACTATAACAATATATTAGCTTTTACTTATTAGATAGTATTATTTTTCTTCCTTAGCAGAATTTACATAAAGGTCTGAACTTCCCTGTTGATATTTATGTTTCATTATATATCATTATGTTTCAAAGCCTTAAGGTTCTTTAACCACATTAAAATGCAGGCCATGTGTTAATCAGCACAACGACATTTCCCTGCCTTTGAACCAATAGAGAAATTCTTGCTTTCACATGTTGCAGAGTAAACTTTAACTTTGTAATAGTTTAAATAATCACCCCATGAAAGAGAGGATATATCATCAGTTTTTCTTGAGTAAATCAATGCCATTTCCTGCTTTGAAAGGTTAATGCCATTATTTTTAATTATCAGAATAAAGATAGATTTTAAAACTTTTCTAAGCATATGTTAGTAACATTTCTCTTCCTATAGCATAAGAGCTTACAAAAATAAGGGTTTATTTTGGCTCCTGATTATAGAAGCTGCCTTCCCCCATTCATTGACATCATTGTGTTTGAGACTCTGGTGAGGCAGAACACTCACCTGGCTGCACTACAGAAGGAAAATGAAAGTAAATAGGGGCCTGAGTCTCGCAGTCTCCTTCAAGGGCTAGATCTCACTGACCCAAGGACCTTCCACTCATATTCATGCTGCCCCCTGGAGATGGCGTCTTTAACATGTAGGCCTAGGGGCCACCTACAATTTAACTATTTCAAGATAGGAGAGAATTCTTTGGCATTATTATTTTCATTTACTTCATTTTGAAAAGTCTATTTACTTATTCTTCCTTTTTCTCTGTTCTTACATATTTCATAAGAATATCAATATAGGATGTTTCTTCCTTGGAGCTCCTCCCACACTCTCCCACTATTGGGGGTTCTTTACTCACCATTCTCTGATTAATCTACATCCAGCTGTGTGCACACGTATGCATGTCTGTCTGTCTGACTGTCTCAGTATTGCAATAAAGCTAAATTTTGCTATTTTCAAAATCCATCATAAAAACAACTTAAAAAACACAAAATGTAGCTATTGACTCTATTAATCAGTTTACTTTTTTCATAAACCAAACTTATAGATAATTTTGACATAGTTGCTCTAAAAGAAATAAGTTCATTTTCACCTTTGTAGGTCATTGCAAATATTTTATCTAAATATTCTATAGATGATTCAGTTAACATAGTTGATCATTTATAGGTATACAATAATCTATTGAAAATGAGAACTTCCAACTGACCATTGCATTGCTGTGCACGCAGGCTATTTTCAGTACTTTGCTACTTCAGATGTGCTAGAATAAACAAATACCCTTCTCCTGTCATTGAACAAATATGTATTGAGTAGCTATCATGACAGACACTCACTATTCTAGACAATAAACTGTAGGAGTCAATGGAACAGATGGAAAACCCTGCCCTAATGAACTTTATATCTACTGGGAGAGAAACAGGCAATAAACAAATTAAGCCAGTAAATGGGATGTTATATACTTGAAGGAGAGAAACACATTGGAGAAAAAAAAAGCAAGAAAGGACTAGGGAATTCAGAGATTGTTATTTCAAATATATGGTTAGGGAAACTCTGAGGAGAAGGTAACAATTGAGCACAGGCTTTAAGGGGTGATGCATAAGCTGTGGGGTGTATTGTATGTGATAGGAACATATCCATAAAAGAGTATGAAGTCATTGTGAGTATAGCATAGCATCAGAAGGGTAGCTGAAACCAGACCTCCTGTGACCTTAAAAGTATCAACCCTTCATTTGCAGTGGAAAGGTACTACCAGAGGCATAACAGCCTGAGAAATAATATACATTACTTCGATAGCAAAATACTTTGGAAGCTGTCAGTATCTTTTCTGTGGGGGGCATAAAATAAAGGAAGTGAATTGCTTCAAGCAATATTGCAGGTAACAGATTACAGTGGCTTAGATCATGATGCTGGAGTGAAGACTTCAGAAAAATGGTTAAATGCCACATATGTCTGATATAGCTACTGAGTTGTCAAGATGCCCATAGTGCTTCTTTCCACATAGATACATACTTCTTCAACATGAGACATGGAGGACACACACAAAGACACACACACAGATGCCTTCTAGGTTCTTCATGTCCTACTTTCTCAGCCTGCTGCTATGAAAGTCCTGATCTCTCCTCTACAGCTAGAAGTTGTCCAGTGAAACAGTGGGATAATCGTTCCCACTAGTCTGTTGCTGAAGTTTTTACCTTGTCAGCTTGCTTGATGTTTGCAACCATCATCTATTCATTACTCACTTAGAGAATATACAGTTGCAAATTGGATGCAGAAGTCATGTTCTTCATTTGTGTATTCAGTTTCTTTGTCCCAAACACAGAGAAACACATTGACACACAAACAAACATACACACAGACATACACACAAAGATACACACATGCGATTTATAAGTCAAATGTATCACATTTACTTCCTCAGATTTCTGGAGGCAAGAAGCATGTAATCAGTATCAGGGTCCAGTTTCTGAATACTTTATAAAAAAATTAAGCTATCTCTTTCTTTTACCAGTCCTTGACATTCCTTAACTGGTAAATGAATCACTCCATTCTCTTTCCCATCTCCTTGTGTGCCTTTATAACATCTTCCTTCTGACCTACTCCTGCGAAAGACATTTATCACTGGATTAGGACACATGTTAAATAACTTAGTATGACCTTATGCTAACCTCACTGCATCTATACAGATTTTATTTTAAGTAAGAACATATTTGTAAGTAGTGGACATTTGTGCTTATATTATTTGTTTTGCACAAAATATTTCAATTCAGAAGTTAATATGAGAAAACACAAGGCTTCCAAAAGAATCAGTAATAAATAAAATTAATGTTTTCAAAATTAACGTTGAAATTGTTGTCCACCTAGATCCTGGGGTGACATCAATGCTGTCAAGAGAAGATAAAAATTTTTAGCTTGATTACCTAGCCATATGCCGAGTTCCGAGTTCTTCTCATCAAGTGCTGTTGGGAGGCTCTGAATAGTTATCTAGTATTATCTATAGTACACTTTAATCTTTGTGTTATCATTTTTGGATGGTCCCTAATTAATTTGTATATTTTGGTTATTTTAATCAACAAAATCATATGTTTTGAAGGTAAAAGTTTTGGCATTTTATTTTTCTGATTTGCTAATATCCTACCACAATGTTTAAGACATACAGGACATATGTCATGTATTCTTTTGTTGAAACTGGAGTGTCCAGAGTCATTTTTGATTAAATAGCTATAAGTCTGGGGTGAGTGAGTTGTTCCTTCAAAGTATTTAAGTATTTATTTTTCTTCAAGTCATAATTAAGGGGCATAATCCACTGGAAACTAATTTTCTACTCTCTAAGATACAATCAACTGCCCCTCTCACAAGATCTCAGTATCATTCTAGTGTATTCTTATGCTGCTCTTAAAATTCTTGCTAAAGTTTTTCTTTCTTCTACTCTGGTGTGAGCTTTCTTGGAGCAGAGACTATGTCTTAATGCTCTCAAATCTCTAATGTCTAGAACAATGTCTCTACATATCTGGCATTTAATATAAAATTGTGGATTCATTTAATGAAGGAATAACTATGAAAGGGGCTGAATCATTTTTTCATCCCTGGCTAATAAGGTAAATAAATGACCATGCCCAGTAGCACATGCCTCTAGTTCCAATGGAGGTTTGGAGAAACATGGATGCGTTTAGATGTACAGGTATAGGAGTCTTTCCATTGACTGAATTTTAGAGAACTGTGGTTATGCTCCAGTTCCCTGATATGATTCTGATGAGTTCTAGGTTCTCATATACAGGTTCTAGGCAGGAATCAGGCTGACATTGTTAAAGTTCAAGTGCATAAAATGTCAGGCAAAGACATGCTGCAGGTAACACATAAAGGGGAGCCAAGAGACACAATAGTCAACTGCCATCAATTTATTTCCATCTGTTCTCATCCACTACCTCCAGTTTATTTAGAAACAATTATCCATTGCAACAAACTACAAGAATCTCTCTGAGGAGTTTTCACCTTTTTTTTCATAAAAAGACTCAGTGAATATTCAAAAACAAAAAATACCACAGGATAATTCCCAAACCATTACAAAATAAAATCAAACCCAAAGGTGGAGTGAGGTAAATTGTTTCACTCTTGCATGAAGGCATTATGAGCAAGAAGCATGGTTTATCCGGGATGAGAAACTCACATTGAGGATTATAGATGAAACCAACAAATAAAATTTGGCTACTGTTTTGGGAGTCATGGACTTTTTCATGTTATCTGAGCAAAGCCAATATTCGTAACTGTCAATCACACGAACAAGTCAAAGCAGCAATTTTCCCCTTCGTTGGTGCTGTAGGAACAATTCTTCATGGAACTTTCTGTGTGAATGCAGTTTTTTTTTTTTTTCTGTCCAAGGCATTTCATCAACTGATTAGCTATACTAAGATGTAATGAACCTATATCTGAATTCAGTGAAATGTAGGGTAGATACACAGACCTTTTAAAATCTCAGAATCCTGACCCCTACCTGTTGAAATAAGAGCGGCGGGGCTGCGTCCCCAACACCCAGGCCGCTTGGCTAGCTCATGCCTGAAATAACAACACACAAACTGTGTTCATTTAAGAACTGCTTGGCCCATGAATTCTAGCCCTTACAGGCTAAATCTCGCACCTGGACTAGCCCATTTCTAATCATCTGTGTAAGCACCCCAAGGTGCGCTTACTGGGAAGATTCTAGCCTCCATCCATGCTGTCCGGGAGCAGAGCAGAGTCTGACCTCACTTCCTCTTCCGCCCAGAATTCTATTCTGTTTCCTCCTCCCAACTATCTTTTAACCTATCAGGGCCAAGGAGTTCCTTTATTGCTTAACCAATGAAAACAACAGATTGATATATGACATTCCCATATCACTTCCCCTTTTTCTGTTTAAACAAAGAAAGAAGGCTTTAACTTAACATAGCAAAATTACATATAACAAAACAGTTATCAAGTAAAAATTACAATAATCTATATCATAACTAAGGAAAACTATAACTATTCTTCAACTCCATCAAAGACTCCATAAAGATATACTATTACCTAAGCAAACAAGAAATCAAAAACTCTAGAAATGACAGAGACATCTTGCTGCCTGGACAGTCACCCAAAGTTCCTCTGTACCGTTGGGGCATCCATCTTCGGCCTACAGGTCCATAGTTTCCAGCAGACATTTCCACAAAGCAGGAAATTTCAAAGGCAGTCACTATCTGCTTGTCCTGAAGAATGTCTTGCAGACTCTTTCATAAATCAGGAACCCCAAAACCTACCTCCTTACATCACCTTAGTCTTTCTGAGCACTTCCATTGGGATAGCTCCTGTGGTGTGAAATTCTGCACACCTTTTTATATGAGCTGTGTTCCTTCCACCATGGTCCTTGTCCTACAGTAATTATTTTTGTAAGTGATATCAGCACTCCTCTGGTGATCCTGGCTGAAAACTTGGAAATTGTTGTTATTCATGTCTTTTCTCTTGAGCACTGGTCTGAAACTTGGTATTATTTTCTGATTATTAGTCATGGAGACAAGTGCTTCACATATGCCGAGTGTACGTTCTGATATTCAGCTACATCATATTCCCTAGGAGACATGACTTTTCAAAAGCTATTCTCTACTGGTTATCCAATGTCCATACTATTACTTTCATTACAGTAGTGACGACTATTATTTGTGTTCTGGTCTCCTACTTTAACTATCATGAATACTTTCTAGTTAATCTCTTTACCTTTACTCCATCATTGATTAGTCATCCTTAAACTGTCTTAATATCACAAGTGCTTTACTAGAGTTCCCTTTCTAATTGACTTATTTTTGTTACTTTCTGTTCTCATAAGTTATTTTCAAGTTAATTTCCTAGAGTTTTATTATTTAGAGCACATATACCTTATGGAATGGAATATTACAGATTAACTAGTCCACCTGTTCATAGTTGCATAACATTTTATGTAAAAACTCAATTTATAATACAGATTAAAGCAGAAATCACCTAATCAAATGATAAGCAGAGAAGAGAATGTAGAGTTCAGCTTGCTAGCTATATTACAGACCCAGGTCATGGCTTTTTTCCTTGTGAAAGTTCCTAGGCTTCCCAAATGATGTTTTATCTCTTTCTGTGTATCTCAACTCATCATTATATGCTATGGCATGACACGTTTCCTAATAGCTTATCATTCCTTTGTCTATAAATTCTAAATGGTATTAATATAGTTTCCACTAAAATATCAACAGTTTGATGTTAAATAAAATTTGAAATATCTTTTGGAATTTTTGAGTGATGTGTCTCCTAAGCAGTGAGAAAGTATCACTTCATGGATTAAAAGCCTGGAGATGGAATGATAAGCACTTGTGAACCACCCTATATTATTGCTGGAAATTAAAGTCATTCTGGTCTTCTGCAGAAGCAGTGTATGCTCTTAACCACTGGGTTGTCTCTCCAGCCCCTCAAGTACCTTTTAAGTCATGAAATTATAGTAATTACTATGAATTTTGCAATGGATTTACCTTTGTGCTATATTCCCTGATGCCACAGGCAGTTAATTCAGCAGCTAATGTACATTTCACACCTGCTGTATGCCAGTTAATGTCCTGGATATAGTGTAAGTTAATTTGTGTCCATGTTCTTACTATTTACATACACAATTTACATTGAAATGTATGGTGTGTTTATATTGGTACAAGTCTCATGTGTAAGATAAAGTTCAACAGAGATTACTCTAGATATTTGAAACCCAATAAATTTAGTCTTAACAATTAGTTACACAAATGACTGACTTTTTTGGAAAGTCAGAAAAATGAACAGAAAGATGCTGTCTTACTCCTAGAGACAAGAGATAGATGATAGTACTGAAAAATAGACTATAACCCTTTGGTTGAAAAGACACAGAAAAAAATCAAGATGAGAATTAACCTATTTTATGTGGTAAATGATATACTGATGAATATATAAATATATTCTTATATATACACTTGTATGTGATCACTTTTTACATTAAAGTGTGTGGTTATTTGTTTAATTCTACCACTATATTGTTATGTCTTATTTAGAAACCCTTTCCCTCTGTAAGTATCTGTGAATCACTTAGGGAATCTTGATTATAGGATAAATGAACTTTCCTGTATACGTTATTATCCTTTAAGAAAACAAGCCTGTGTGTGTGTGTGTGTGTATGTGTGTGTGCGCACGCACACGTGCATGCGAGAGAAAGAGAGACAGAGAGAGAGAACACTCAACAATCAAGGGCATATGTTTATTAGATGAATGCACAATTCTGTCTCTAGAAAGCAAGAGAATAATGGGTCTAAGATGGTGGAAAGAGCTTTATTTGGTTAGGAAAGAATCCAGTTCTAAAGTAGTGCCACAACTGCTATCCTTCCCAGTATCACTGTAGAAACTGGGAAAAAGAACAGAATATTAACAGTTATGGCCTGGTTTACTCATAACATCCTGTCCTCTAACTAGTAAAGGGAGATAGAGAATATAATCTATTTGTATTATTTTCCTAGATCGTATATAAGAAATGTATTATTCATCATCTTTAATCTTTTTACAAAGGTAAAATCAAAACAAAACAAAATATAGCAAAAAACTCTCCTGGTACAAAAATACTGAATCAATTGTTCAATAAAAAATGATAGTAAGAAAAACAAAGTAATTTTCTAAAAGTTACATAGAAAGTTACTGGCTTACTCAACCTTTCAACCCATGCATTGAGAGGTAAAAAATCAAGTATACTATGGAGTGGTCATCCTGATGTCTGGTCATTATGCCCAAAGCCAGTTAGAAAGCTCTGCTTTGTGGAACACATCAAAGCTTTGTCATTTTTATGATCTCCCCAGAGCTTCATCAGTTGCTTAAATCGGCTAATAGATGAGGGGCTTATTTATCATAATTAAAAAGAAAAGAAAGTCTTATAAAACATATTGGCCTGTGATTGGGTAAGTATTAGAGTTAACAGTCTTAGGTTGATGTTCTAATGACTTCTTTCAACTTTAAATGAAAGTGTTATTATGTGAAGAATAAAAAATGTATCCTGAGCAGAAAATCAAACCTCCAGAAAGAGAACTGGGGAGTAAATTAATAGTGAGTGCTAAAGTTAGATTCTTTTTTAAATGCAGCTTTTATCATTATTTTCTAATCATTATTTGTATAAAGGAAAATCTTTAGAGTGTATATGCATGTGTAAATTTTGTGTGTGTGTGTGTGTGTGTGTTTTGGGGGACAATGAACCTCAAATTTTCCTGTTATGGGGTAGAATATTTGTTTAACTAAATAAAGATGTGTTACATTTGTTTGCATTGCAGAATAATTATTTAACTATGTAAAAATGTGTTGAATTTGTTTATGCTGTATTTGTTTAGCTATGTAAAGGTATGTTGCTGTTTCACCTTTCCTGGTTAGGGCACCTGCTTGGTCTAATGAAATGCTGAACAGCCAATAGCTAGGCAGAGGAGGCAAAGACAGGACTATAGAGAAGAGAAGAAAGGGGAGCCAGCCGGCCAGTTAGGTGCAGAGGAAGCAGGAAAACAGGACGGACATTATGTAGATGAAGCAAACAAGCCTTTGGGCAATACATAAATGAATAGAAATTGATTAATTTAAGTTTTAAAAAAGCCAACTAGAAAAAAGCCCCAGCTAAGCAAAACATTTGTAATTAATAATGTCACCGTGTCATGGATTGAGCACTGGAGGTCTAAGAAAGCCTCCTATATTTTCCCACAGTATTGACTTTTTATAATTTTGTTTTTCATATGAAATTTTTAGCAAGAACATTTTTAGGAAGGTGTTCTGGCCCAAAAAGTAAACATAATGCTTGCATCTCTCAAACCTAGAATTTCCTTGGTTAGTGTTTATGCAAAAGGAAAACAACCACTGAGATGGTAGATGGTGGAGGCTGGATTCTTCCAGTTTTTCTTCTATCGTAGTTACTGCTTTATTGCTGTGAAGAGACACCAGGACCATGGCAACTCTTATAAAAGAAAGCATATAATTGGGCCTTGCTTACAGTTCAGAGGTTTAATTCATTTTCAACAAGGCAGGGAGTGTGGCGGCATGATGGTAGATATTGTAGTTGAGAGTTCTAGGTCTGGATCCACAGGCATCAGGAAGAGAGAGACTCTGTACTTTGCAAGAACTTCTGAAATCTCAAAGCCCACTCCCTGTTACATACTTCCTCCAACAAGGCCACACACTCTAATCCTTTCAAATAGTTCTACTGCCTGGTGACCAAGCATTCACATCCATTAGCCTGTGGGGGCCATACTTATTCAAACTGACTCAACAAGGATAGAACCCTGTGATAGAACCATTTGCTGTAGCCATCACTGGACGTGTCTGTCAACAGAGATTTCTGTCCTGCCCAGTCCCACCCAGTCCAGCAGCAATTTAGTCAAAAGGAAACACACAGAGATCTACATTAATTATAAACTGGTTGGCCTAGTAGCTCAGGGTTCTTATTAATTCATATATTTTACATTAACCTATAATTCTTGTCTGTGCCAGCCACATGACTTGGTATCTTTTATAAGTGAGGCATTTTCATATGGCTTCCTTTGTGTCTGGGTGACACCTACAGACTAGGTCTTTACTCTTCCCAGAATTCCCCTGTTCTCATTGCCCCACTCTACTTCCTGCCTGATTACCCTGCCTATACTTCCTGCCTGTCCACTGGCCAATTAACATTTTATTAAAACAATATAGGTGACAGGGTACAAGACCATTGACCCACAGCATTTGTCTTTGTGTCTGTTGGTTCAGGATCAGAACATCTCACTAGAACTACTTGGCTTCAAAAGTACTGTAGTGGTAGCTGAGGGAGAGTCACTTCAATCCATAGACAGTCTGCTTTTCATTTTCCTCTTTTAAGACATTTGGGGTACCTCTAGTATTAAAAGGTGATTAAGACCAGTTGGCTCTGTTAACTGCAGGTTGGCCATAACTGGGAGTTGGCAAAGAGATGGTAGGAATGCACTTTACTACTAATAGTGGTACATTTGGCTGAGTTGCAGTGAGAGCCCTGCATCCCTTCAGTTATCCTTCACAGAAAATGGAAGTGACGGTGACCTTATTTGAACTACCTGGGACCAAGCTATCACTGCTAGACTCCAATTAAACAGCAAGTGTCGTAATTCCCTCGTTTCCTATCTATGTGGTAGATTGAAGCTGTGCATAATTGTCTTCGCCTCTCCTAAATAGAAGAAAAATCCCCAGCAATGACCTCCAGAGAGCCATGGGGAAGATGCCTGGCAGAAATCTGAGCATGATGCATCAAACCTGCCTTGGTAGGCATCTATATTTGCCTTGCTCTCCAAGCGTTAGAGAACCTGTGAGTGTTCAGGCATAACTTTCCACACTAATGAGGAATTTTCTGTTTTATTCCAATAATTGTATTCAGTGCAAAGTGTCTCAGTAGTGACCTACATAAATCCCAGGGGGATTTTTTGTTAGGAGCCAGATTTATGGCAGAAAATTAAACAAGTCTTACCTAGGTGTAAGTTGAATTCTTCTTCTGTTGGTTTACTTTTTATTGACAAGGATGTCCATGGAACTACAGTAAGAAGTCAGTATAAAGAGAAGCCTGTAGGGGAATTACTTATAAGCCTGGGACATTGCATCTATAAATAATATTTAAAGTGTATAATGGAATTTTACTTTAAATGCTCATATTAGAGGGAATTTGTGATCCATGAGGTACTCTGTATGGAGAAAGACTGGTGAGGTTCTAGTTCACAAATTTACCCCTAAACCCCTTGCCACCCAGTAAGCACAACTAAGAGACCAAAATATTTATTGGGTCATATCTTTTGTTTCTCATACCCTTATCTACTCATACAATATAGAATTAGTCAGTATTATGTCATGGGATTGCTTCAAGCTCTGAAGACACAGTGAAAAGAAGTCTTGAAACCATGTTTCTACACTCATTGATTTTATTATTATTTTAGAAAAATAGTAAAAAATACTCAATACCATGACTGTACACTGACGATGTTATGAAGACAAATAAAGTGAGCATGGTAAAGCTCATGACAGAGCAAGAACAGAGACAATATTGCACAACACTAGAAATTCTATGTGAAGAAAAGATATCTAAGCTGAGATTTCAAGAGAGAAGAAATGACAGTAGAGATAACCTTGTGGAAAAAACCTTTGTTTTCACTATCCTTAACTTTTCATGTGAAGAACTTTCCTGCCAAGCCTGATCCTCAGACCCCCAGGGTAGAAGGAAACTACTGACCCTTGCAAGCTGTGTGAATAGATAAAAAAATTAAGTACATAAATGTGAACTGATCATTTTATTTTTTTAACTGAACACAGAATCTAGCCTCTCAAATGTTAACTTTTAAGGGCTCTGCTCAAAATGAAATGAATTTTAAATATAGGGCTATTATTTTACAAAATAACTATTTCCTAAGGTGATTAAATCACTTTCCATTCTACTAGAATTAAATGCTTCATCTTGCTCTTCCACAAACTTCATATGTAAGTTATGTTTATCTGCACTGTCACAAATAACTGGGAGAAAAATGTTAAAAGTAGAAAGCTTTTGTTTAGCTCATTGTTTCAGAAGTTTTCGCCTAAGAAGTTTTAGCCCATGTTTTGGCACCATTTTTTTTTCTGAGCCCACAGAGAGATAAAATACTATGGTGGCAGAATTCTGTAGTATGAGATTCTGTTTCCCTCAAGGCAAACCTGAAAGTGATACAGTAACAGAAATAGTTAAATGAAACACACAGGCACCAAAGACATAGACCCAGGGCTCAACTTGATGAATATATTCAAATCTTCTGAAGATATAGTGTTCTCAGTAGCATATTGAAGGTTTGAATTGTTGCAGTGATTGACGCTTTCTTTAGACCAATTTTCATGATATAATATCGCTGAAAATACCTTCACAGATATAAGCAATGGTATGTTTCACTAACCATTTAGGTATTTATCAGATAAGCTAACACAAGTCTACTACTTGTCAACTTGAACCAAACACATCCCCTTTAACATAATATTCCACCCTGTTATCACAGAGGTTCATGCAAAATAATACTTGTAATACACAATAATGTATTATATCTTCCCTGGGTCACTACACATTTAAAATAATTTCAACATTATCCAAGAGACAAAATTGAAAGTCTTCATTGAAGCTCCAAGCAACCATTGGCTATGAGGATATATAAAAATACATAATGAGTTATATACTTCCAACATACAGCAGCAAAGACTAAACATTCCCATATGGAAAGAAAATGACTGGGCAAAGAAAGGAGTGAAGGGGCCAAGGCAAAATTGAAGATAAGCATTAGATGTAACAGATCCATGTACAGCTTCCAGGATGTGTCCAACAGGCTTGGACAACTGTTCTGGCCTTCTGTAGCACACATGGTCTCACTATTATGTATTTGTTAGCAGATGTTAATATGCTTGGTATATGAAACCTTCATGGGTTTCAAATGAAGTTTCTTTCTCACCGTTTCATATATCACCCTTTCAAAACCTCATTGTAGGTACTATGTACAGTTACATAATGCCTGGGCCCTAATGCTTGTCATGAAAACTTGGGTAGACCCCCCCATCTCATAACTCCTATACTCTGCATCATTGCAGAAATAGCCACATGCTGATAATGACAAAATCTGCTACCAGCTTCATCTGTAGCTCAGTCACTTTTGACAATAGTTATAGTACCTGTTGGAGCCTGGACACCTAAGCCTGACAAAGACATGGTTTAGAAATGACAGCCTTGCATTGTGTATTACAGATGTTCTCTTTTACAAGGAAGGCATTTTCTATGATTTTCCTATTTCATTACTCCATATTTCTAAACGATAAGATCTCAATAATTCACCTTTTCTGTTGTCACAATCCAAAGAATCTGACTCCTGTTTTTTTAATTTATTTTTATTAATTATTTATTAAAGATTTCTGCCTCCTCCCCGCCCCTGCCTCCCATTTCCCTCCCCCTCCCCCGGTCAAGTCCCCTTCCCTCGTCAGCCCAAAGAGTAATCAGGGTTCCCTGCACTGTGGGAAGTCCAAGGACCACCCACCTCCATCCAGGTCTAGTAAGGTGTGACTCCTGTTTATTAATGGCCATGATCTCTCAGCAGCATGTCTTCCTTAGCTCCAACTTTATATAGAATTTCCTGTATCACCTGTAAAGTTTTTATGTTATTCCATGTTTTTGTTCTCTGTTTTCACTTAAA
This sequence comes from Alexandromys fortis, assembly GCF_014885135.2. NCBI lineage: Eukaryota > Metazoa > Chordata > Mammalia > Rodentia > Cricetidae > Alexandromys > Alexandromys fortis. Next base: position 32,556,758 of record NW_026067944.1, read on the forward strand.
GCTGGCAAAACAACCAGCCAACAATAACCATGCAATGGTCTCAATGATGGACTCCATTTAAACTTAAACTTATCCTTTTTCAATATCAGGGCCATAAAATATGTAGATAATTTCTTTTCCTGCTCTTAAAATAAATGGTCTCTAGTTCAATTATCAAAAAAAAAAAAATCCTCATGAACCATCTTTTTTCTGTCTACTTTGTTTTTTTTTTTTCTTTTTTTGATTTTTCGAGACAGGGTTTCTCCGTAGCTTTTTGGTTCCTGTCCTGGAACTAGCTCTTGTAGACCAGGCTGGCCTCGAACTCACAGAGATAAACCTGACTCTGCCTCCAGAGTGCTGGGATTCAAGGTGTGCGCCACCACCGCCAGGCTTGTCTACTTTGTTTTTGACACTCTAGTTTGTTCCCATGAGAAATGTTCATTTAGCTGTGCTTCTAGTACCTAGGCTTTCAAATCCACACTGAGTCCCTTCTAAATTTTTCCTGCAAATCAGTTTCCAAGTCTTAATTACCTCTTAGCTACGTTTAATTAGAGCAATGGTCATACTTCTCTGGCCCCAATTTTGTGTGCTACGTTCATCATCACTGTGACCAGATACCTGACATAAATAACTGTAAATGTTTTATCTAGCAGTTTAGAGACTGATAGCACGGTCAGCTGCATTGTTCCCAGGACCATGGTCGGACTCACATATGGTGGAAGGGTCTGGCAAAGGTGACTATGGTAGACAGGAAACAGAGAGCAGAACAGACAAAGCCCTTGATCAGAGTCCATAAAAAACACATCTGCATTGATCTATTTTCTCTAGCTACTTATCACCTCTTAAAATTTTCAGAACATCCCAAGGAAGAACCTGTTGTTCTTTTTTAAAAAATGCTACAAGATCCCCGCGGCAGTAGGCAGCAGAAATGCTGTAGCATCAAGCCTTCCACTGATAACTAATCGGGGACATTTCCTATGAGAATTGTACTGGAAGTCTGCCTTTGACAGTGGGCATCCTTGTGTACTTCAAAATGGCGGAAGGTGTCACATGGAGAGACTTAGCAGGGGAGGGCTGAACTTGTGTCTATAACAAATACAGTGAAGAGATTTGATTCTTGAGGACTCTGTCTTCTAAACGTTCCTCTCATAGTTCCTGCTTTTCAATAATGTTTCAGTTGTTGGGGAGAGGGAGAGTCATATATAAATCCTGCTTTTTAGTGGAAATACTAGTTTTTCCTCAAACTTGACATGATATAAAATTAGGGACTATATAGAAAATATCTAAATTAGAGAAATTGCTCACTTATCAGGAAAAAAATCTCATTTTACTATATGAAAGCATGATTTCTTAATAATTGTCTTTAAATTTGTGTGTGTGTGTGTGTGTGTGTGTGTGTGTGTGTGTGTGTGTGTGTGTGCATGGAGGGGGCTGCCCATGGAGGATAGAATGAAGTGCCAGTTCCTTCAGAAATGAGGTTGCCGAAAGTTGAGGCTATTAAAAAGAGTATTTCTCAGGTCCAGCAAGCACTCTTAACTACTAAACTTCTCTGACGCCCCTATTAATTAGCTTCAAATAGATTCCTATTCATAAATTATACTTTTCTGAAGTTTGAAAAAATAATCCCCTAAAAAGTGAATTCTGTTTGCAAACATGAAACACACTTGATATTGTGTATGTGCTCTGTGAGATTAATAATGTACAGCTCATCTTGAGATTTTTATAACTTCCTTCTTGGAAAAACCTGAGTGACCTACTAGTATTTTTAAATATATTGACCATATAAGTTCTAAATCATTTAACCTATCCAAGATGATTATATTTCTTTATTTACTTTTGAAATTCTTTTATATTCTTTCCAATTTTCATGGATTCTTATTAGATATTTATCCCTGTGGAGATAGTGATCTGGTTAATAATAGAAAGTATGAAGAGAGTTAAGGCATGGTCTCTTACTCATCAAGCAGTACATCCCAGAGAGAGAAAGCACTTTTGAACTTGGAATGACTTAAATTTAAACTTTAGCTCTGTTACTTATGAATTGTATAACCTTGGACAAAGTGTTTAAATGATAGTGATACCATTGGCTTCTCCCATAAAATGAGGATAATAATCATATAGACTTCATCTTGTGATCTTAATGATTAAATTCAATGTACAAAGTGTTTAATGGAGGGCATGGGGGCACAGCAAATGCTCAGTAGGAATCCTCACCAAGAGACAAAGGGCATGAAATGAAAGAAAAAAATCTTATTGCATTATAAGCATGAAGATTATACAATAGATTTTGTTACAGGTCAAATTAATTATATGATTATTCCAATTAATTGTGGGAAGGACCAGCTACGATGGATGCAACAAATTACAATAAAAGAACCAATTTGAGAACAATGTAGAAATTTGTGTTCTGTATTAATATTATACCATGTTTATCTTTTTACAAGTAAATGAAATATCCCTAATTAAATGCTAATAATTTTTTCTTTTTTTCCTTTTTTCCCTTGATACAAGAATGCCAACTTTATTGTGCTTAATAATTTTTTTATTATGCTGATGCTTTAATTTATCATCATTATATATACATATCCTGCTACATATTGAAAACTTTAAAACAGAAATTGTTACTTTATTTCTATTTCCCATGATGCAAATCAAAAATGAAATTTGCTTTATCACATACAGATAGGCTCCAACTATGTAGAACTCATAGTTCATATCAAGAGCTTATCCATTAATTTCCCTCGTTCCAGGACTTCGCTTTGAATAATGGCCTGCTGCAGAAAGCTGCACAAGGTTGTCTGGGAAGATGCTTCCCTGGGATTCCTTTCACCAGGAACAGACTCCCAGGTTCTCAAAGGTCTTTATTGCTACAATGAAAGACTTCTGTTTACCTCTTAAGGTGATAGCTAGTCTTGGCATTGCCGTTGTGATGCAGAAGCAAGGGTTATGGAATCAGGTGGTTTCTAGCCAGATTCCTAAGGATTATCTGGGGGCCAAGTGATGTTAGACAAGGTCTGAGTCCTTGAAGGAAATCTTGGCGGTGTATATATAAAGCTGTGAGAGTGAAGCTGAAGATATGTTGGAGATCTCAGGAGGGTGACAGGGCTAAGTATGTGGAACATCTGCTGAAGAAAGCCATGAACAATGAGTTGAATGAGCCCAAGAAAGGCCTGTAAGCTGCAAATGTCAAGGCAGTAGGAATGATATGTCCAAACCTGATGTCACTTACATCGTTACATCTCAGGACCTGGATATGAAGTGTGGAACTGTGAGATTTAATGTTGGCTCTACTGAGTTGTACTTTCTCTCTGGTATCTTTATACCCTTCTACACTTTCCTTCTTTTTTGGGTGAATATTTGGGAATATTTCTTTTGTGCTGAACTCTACTGAATATATATAATTTTTATAGAACCTCACAGCTAATAACTTGCTTTGAATCAGCAAAGTTTTTGAATCTGAACATTTAAACAGTGTTGGAACTGTGAAGACTGAGAGGATACTTGGAGAAGGAATCAACTCACTTTTATTATGACATGGCTGTAGTCGCTTGGAAGCTAAGGTAACACATTTTGCTTAGAATATAAAAGGTGGCTCTCAGGATCATCTTTGAATACCTAGTTTCTAGTTCATGGCGTCTGTGAGAAGACTTTTGAAGATTTCATTTGTGGAGACTACAGGAGAAAGTACATTACAAAGTCACTTCTTGCAGGGTTCTAACTTGTTCAACATTCCTATGTATTATTCTTTTTCCAGGGAGGTCTTTAAGTTTCCACACCTAGAGCTAAACAGCCTCTACCACATGTTTCTACCACTGTGATATTCTACCTTACACTGGACCCAGAAAAAATGGATCCGGGGGCTAAATATTAAATCCTATGTAATAAAATCAAACTTAAAGCTTGCTCTATAAGTTCTTTCAATTTGTTTAACATCCTATATTCTGTTATAACATTACAAAATAGAGTAAATCACTAGACATTTGCTAATAAATACAGACTATATTTAATATGAATTCAAAATAAGTATAAATGGCTATGGAGTTGGCTCAGTAAGGAAAATGCTCCTGCTGAAACATCAAACCCTTTGTTTGATTCTGAATCCCATGTGCAAAGGGAGGGGAATGTAATTATATTAGAGTTCCAAAAACATTAATAAGAAAAATTTCTGGGTGTAGTATCATACATATATAGTCCTAGCACAGGGTGGGGAGGGCAGGAAAATCCTTGAGATTACTGGTCAGTCAGCCTGTCCTAATTGGCAAACACTCAGCCAATGAGAAACCCTGCCTCAAAAAGAAGGTGGAAGGGACCCAACCAAGGTTGGGTAAGAAGTGTGCATATGATGCTATGCTCACAGGTGCATGTGCTTTTGTACCTCCACAACACGCTTCACAAAATACATAACATTAAAAAGATGATGAGACCATGTCAGAAGGGAAGACAATTGTAAGAGAGAAGAGAGGAAGGCACTTAATTTGCTATGAAATAAGGAAAGGTCTAGACACTACCACTGACTTTAAGGTAGTAAACTACGTTGAGAAATTATATTTCTCCAACCTCTGACAAAAATTGATCTTATAAAAGCTTCAGCAATGGAAATTTATGCCAATGTTTTCTCATATTTGGTTGAGTGACATGTAACTGAGAGATTTAAAATTTACTTTGAATAATACCAATTACTTTTAATAAACTAAACAGCGCAGTAACAATTGTCAGGGCCATTTTGGAGGCAAGCAACAAAAAGAAAATTTTATTTACTGTCATAAACAAATAAAACTCTGACTTTGATATCTCATCAGGGTAACCCCAAGTATTTAGTTTTTCGTGAGCTAAAAACTGAAATAGAGATCTAAGGTATGTAGCTGGGGTCACAGACCTGGACGGACATGTGTTAATGAGAAGGCAAATATTCTATTCTAAGATTATAACTGTCTTCTTTTAGTCATACTTTCCTGCTTACTGTTACTCTGCACTTCATGTTGGACGTGAAGGTCTCTCTACAGGTGGTCTATGGCTTGAAATAAGAACACATTAGTTGTACTGATATCTAATAAAATGAGAAAATGAGAGGGGCAGGAAAGGAAAGAAGTGTAATGTTGCAATATTAATATGTTGTGGTATGTTCCACAGAAAAAGTGAAACTACTCATGAGGTGGGGGTAGAGAACACTTCCAGAGGAAGCCATGTTATTCACTTCAGATGGGGTTTAAAAAATTCTGCATTGTGTTAAGGTGAGTACACATAGGAGGGAGGTAAGACACTAAAATCAATGGAAAAACCTTGAGATTCAATTTTTCTTTTGTATTTTTCTTTGCATATGACATGCAAAGCAAATACATTTTGTAAATATATAGATGACCCAACCCATAAATTTCCCAGGATGCAGATGAACAAATAGCTCAGTGCCAGAACACACACCTACATTCTGTCTCTTAAACTACAGTGTCAACTTCTAGGAGCCAAGTTTGTTTTCCATGGCTTTAAACTTTAGAGTTTTGACTCCTTGTACATGAAAACATTTTGCTTATAACTATTTACATTTATAGTCATTGCTATATAATATTCTACTGCAGGGCTATACTATAATTTCTCTTCCATTGTATATTTGAGCATTTAGACGGTTTTCAGAGTTCACCTCTTAGAAACAGGAGCTATGCACAGACTAGCATTTCTTGAAGACATGTGTAAATTTCTCTTAGGTTTGGGAGCAGAATGGGGTGTTAAAGTAATTGCTGGGTTGTAGAACTGTAGGAAAATAACTGAACTAGCCCTTTCAAAACACATTTATTAAGACAATGAAGGGACTGGATTACAGAGGGCAGATGTGGTGGGTAGGAGCCAGTGAAGGCTTGAGCTATTTCATCTCAGTCATATAACATGTGCTGGATAAGAAAGTGAGATGAGGGAGGATAACTGAGCTTGGTGACTTAGTGTGACCTAAAATAAGCAGTTTGACTTCCAGAGATTTAACTATGTGGGTTTTGGTACCATTCACAGAGATGAGTGTGGTAGAGATCTCACTAAAAATATGACCTTTTCCACAAAGATCTTCTTATATAATCAGGAGAGAGTAAAACCTAGCACAGATAATAGCTTATGCTCATATGCTCTCTAAGCATGTATAAACTCATTAGCCTGAGTAATTGCCAGACTCTTGTTCTAGTTAGCTTTACTGTCAACTTGACACAGCCTACAGTCTCCTGACAAGAGAGTCACAACTGCACCGATCAGATTGTCCTATGGGTATGTCTGTGAATTTTGTCTTATTGAGACTTGGATTGGGGGGCTCTAACTCCCTATAAGTGGCAGTCTATCCTAGGCATGTGGCCCTAGGCTATATTAGAATAATAACTAAACTTGAGTCTGCTAGCTAGTCAGCGAGTAGCATTCTTTCAGTTTCTACTTCAAGTTCTTACTTGATCTCAGTGTAAGCCAAATAAATCTTTTCTAAGTTGTTTTTTTAGTGATGGCATTTCACAACAACAGAATGACAATATGCCAACTCATCTGCCTGTTGTTATGCTTTTTGATAGTTTGACTAGGCTTTTTATAGGGGTCTGGAAGACAGACTTGGATTCATATCTACCTCTGCATTTGTAAGTTACATGGACTCAAGTGAAAAATTGTCTGTGGTGTAAGGGGCATCTTCTTCAGCTGTATTACAAGAGTACTGATAGCTGTTGTGTGAGCCAGTGGGAGAAAAATGATAATGTATCCATTTGTGTCTGGCACATAATTGCTTTAAACTACCGATATTAATGTTGTTGTTTGGCTCTTAGCTAGTAATACTAACTAACTTTAATTTTACTCTCAAAGGGAAGTCACTTTTCTTCTTCAACAATTTGATCTAAAATATGAGCATTTGAATGTTAAGAAATACTTTAAGACATATTATTTAGCAGCTTTAAACCAGATTCAACCATCTCCTCTCATTAGGCTTCTGCAATAAAATGATACATAAACTCAGGTCAGAAAAAGATTCTCTTCTTGAAGTTCCTTATCAATATTAAAGATGTAATCAGATACATTTATATATAATATATTGATATTAACAAACCACTAGTAATCCTTTATCTTCTCTTATTAAGTTATTTAAAGATCACATACATAACATTATGTGTAGTTAGTACTTTGTCATATAGTTGAATCCTAATCAATTATTACTTCCTTTCCACAATTTATCACTATACTAGCATTTTGTAACACAATCTTCTCATTTAGCCAAGTTTATGCTCACAGTAGGTGCTTTTATGTAAAATTTTAATAGTTTTCCCTCACTTTTATTTGAAATGGATTTCTTCCCTTGTATTTTGGCAGCACAAATGGAATTAATACAATTCTCTGATACAATGAATAGCAGTATAAAATGTGAGTAGATTTATCCAATGATTTAAAAAATGATTTGTAGAATTAACAGCTAGGCTGCAGGGCTGTGCATACTTCCGGGAAACAGATTGTGAGGATGCCAAGGTTCAGGGTGAAGTGAGTCAGTCTGGTACCCACAGCTGCTGAAACAGAGGCAGATGGGATGTAACAGACAGGGAAGGGACTGCTAGTCATCCGTGGAATCCTGCTTCCTCATTCACACCCAATGCGCAAGTGGCATGGTTATTCCCGAAATCCAGCCCTGCGGCACCAATGAGGAAATCCATAAGTCTTTTAGAAATGCTCATCAAGTTCCAACCAAGAGCACTAAACACCATGGTATTTGTGCTTCTTGGAGTGGCTTTCCCAGACAACCTCTGCGCTTTATCTCAGGGTCCAAAAGGATACAACGCCTTTGTGTCTGGATCCGTTGCAGAAGTCTAGCCAGAGGGATTAATAAGGAGAGACAGTATTTACTCAGTTCCTTTCAAGTCTGCTACCCGATTTGCTGACCAAATGGTTCTAGGTATTTGGCATGTGCACTAATGCGAAGGGACAAAACAGGAATTTGTGTCTGGTCATGCATCACAACCCTGGGAAAAAGTTTACTTGATCATTGCAGATAATCATCTAGAGAGCTTTCAAGCATCATTTTATAGCATATAAATAAACAGCATATCCTACACTGACAGGTGAAGTCTTAATCTCTCAAGTTTTCTGGGCACTGGAATGTTTTTTAGTTCCCAAGGGGAGTCTACTATATAAATAGGATTAGACTTTAGTTTTATAAGGCAACTTGAAAACCAGGCAAGGATATTTCAAGGTCACACAATCTGTGTGTGAAGTAGGCCACGGTAACTGTGGTTAGAGAAGGGGATTCTACTCTTGTACTTGTATTAAGAAAAGCGAGGTATTTTCAGATCTTTTAGCTCCATGTTTCTTGTGATCAAAATGAGGCTATCCATCAGAGAATGTATGGTCTGTTCAAAGTTTCACAGCCTATTGAGACCAGCCAAGCCTCTTGACTTTAGCTCCTGGATTTAGGACAATTTTACTCATTTTTTTTTGGCTGGGTTAAATAAACATTTACCCAGTATACATACATACATACATACATACATATATATAATCTATGTACATACGTGTTTTAATATATAGTGAAAGCTTCACACTCAAGTAGTTAATGAGCTAGCATACTTAACATGCCCTTTTCATAGTGTACTTTAAGCCTAATTTTTGACAGTTCTCTTTGGCCTTTACTATAAGGTCTAGGACTCTACCAAACTCTTTTGCTGTGCCAGCAAGGGCTGCAGCACTGAACTCCACCTTTCAATGGCATGCCACAGTACTGACTATAGGGAGCGACGGTACCAATGCTGCATCTTGTTTCTGCAAGGTTATTGTGGAAGTTACATAAGGTTGCCTGAATCCATGATTTGTCTTGTAGGTGATAATGTGGATGACGGCAAAGACTGTCTGGTCACTGCAGAAATAAAAAGGATGAAGTTTGAAGCCTGAGACAGAGCAGAGGAGATGATGGGGTTGAATATGAATCAAGGCAGCCGTCAGGGATTTCGTGATGAGCAAACTGATTATTTTTTTATGTAGACTCTATTCACATTTTTATGTTTGATTTTGTCCTTTGATTGTAATGACAGGTTGTGCTTACACATTATTAAAGATGAATACTGAAAAAGTAATAAAGAGGATGATTGATGCCATACCAGCAGGGAGGAGGAGCAGAAGGGAAGGTCCTTTTCCCCCCTTCAGTCTTGGATAGTGCGTGCCTCTCTCACACACTATGGAATGACCTTGCAGGACTTTCCTTACTCCATGGCACGCTGGTAAACTAGAGCACGGGTACACTGGCATTTGGTGCACTGGCGCTGTTTTCCTATGCCATGACAGTGTGGAAGGTGGAGGGCGGTGAAAGGCTGCACTTCTCCAGCTACCGGCACACTTATTTACGGACGACTCATGTTACTCAGATCTGTTGGAGCATTTATGATTCCATATGTGAATCTCTTCTTTCCAGTCCCTTTAATCGTTTCTCAGAAACACAGCCACTACTAAACCTTTCTGAGGGGAAAAGGCTAATCAGTTTTTATGTCTTGGGAATACACAGAAAGACTGGTGTTTTTGAAGACCTGTAGAAATATTCATTAATTGGAACCTAGGCATGAATATGTAATCCAAGACAGTGTATTTGGTTTTATTTCAAATTTGGGATTTGGTCTTGCTTTTGAGATACCTATATTTTACACAACTAGAGGGAAAATTTTATTAGTGGATACTGAATGCCATCTATAAGAATGCTTACTGCAGGATATGAATAATAGCAAAAATAGGCAATGATAAAATTCCTCTGGAAGGATAATTATTGATTTAAATATTTACACTTAAAAATGCCATAAAATAATGAGGAGTAAACTATGAGTACACACACACATACACACACACACACTCATACACACACACCTGGAAATAAATCTCCAATACTTAGTGCTAGTGAATTAACAGAAATCCCATATGCTACAATATCAGAGTGACCTAAAATTCCATTATAATAGAAGTGCTAAATAATTGAGACATACTCCGGCAAAATGGCATTTTAAAGCAATAAAAAGGAGCAATATTATACAAATTAATATCAAAATATTGCCGAATGATAAAAACAAAATTGAAAACATTTGTCATATGTAAACATCTATGTCTAAACACATGTAAGTGATCCTATTTATTAGGATTTAATCACAGTTAAATATCAATTAAGTCTCTAAGCTTTCACACCCCATTACCACAACTGAATACTGATCAATACTTTGAAAAATAAAATTCAATAAGTTAAATTTATAAAAATGAGGGGATAATGAGATGACTCAGTGATTAAAAGTGCTTACTACTACACACCGAAGAACTGAGTTTGCATGTAAGAACCCAAATAACTGATTAGGCATGGTCATACACTTGTCTTTGACTCCCATACTGTGGTCCAGCAAGTCAGGAGGCTTGCTAGAGCTTGAGGGCTACCAGATTATCTAAAAATATTAGAAACTCCAGGCATATCTTAGTTACTTTGTTATTTTTGTGACTAAGGCAGCTTATGAAATAAAGTTTTTAATTAGACTTATGGTTTCAGAGGGTTGGAGTCCAAGAAGGTGGAGCAAAAGCATGGTGAAGGGCTGAGAGTTCACAACTTGATCAACAAGCAAGAGAGAGAATGGGTGGGAATGGCACATGTTTTTTGAAACCTTAAAGCCTGCCCCCAGTGACATACCTCCTTCAACACAGACACACCTTCCAATCCATCCAAAATATTGCCACCATGTAATGGGAGGCATCATTTCTTCTGTGGCTACTCTCTAGGCCTGGGATACAGTTGCCTTATTGGTATGCTGTGCACAGCCTTCCCTGTCTTACAAACTCCAGTTCCATCTCAACAATTCCATGCTAGCCCATTATTCTCAAGGCCCTATGTCAAAATCTGATGATATTCAGAGGTATTGATGAAAAAGTTTCAATATACACAATTCATGTCAATGATATGAAGTAAATAAAATTGGGCTGATATAAAATCTGTGAAACACAGATAATAAAATGAAAATCATCAGAAGCATTATCATAATGTGAAACAATATAAATGTTGCATTAGATAATAAATACATTTACAAAATGTGAACTTGAAAACTTGTTGATCAGAGTCTCCGCAACACTCCAGTATTCATGGTAGGTATTGCTCAGGAGCAATATCATCATTATCTTCTTTACATATTCAAGGTTATCTATGATGAGTATTATTTTCATAATCAGAAGCATTTTTAAATTACTACATGGAGAAGATAACAAATTAAAAGCAGACATTAATATATCAAGGACACCATACTCTGGATAAATAAATTCATTCAGTCATGTGATCAGAAGTTATTGTTTTCTGACTATTACCTAGCCCCAGGATGGGTGGAGAGGATAGGAAAGGAAGCTTTTTAAATATAAAATTCTTATTCTATGTGTCCATAACCTGGATTTGTAAATTTGTGATGCAGTATATAACTCGTATTTGCTAATATTTAAAATAATCTTCCTAGGTAACTTCAGAATATTCTGTGTGTACAAAATGTGGAAGAATATCCACGTAGGAAGACAGAAATAAAGAGAAAAGGAATGTGATGCTATATTTTAAAATATTGTGAAAGTGTATAACAGAATAATTTGTAATTTTCAGGCTCATTTGGGAAAAAAAAGAGTTAAGACCAACTGAACAGGCATTACAGAGTGTTAGATTTTGCAAACATGGGAAAATTATTCACATAAAAAACACTGTGAAAACATCTGACTCACTCCTGGGTGGTCTTGAGTTTACTGTGATTAAATTACTAAGGCTAAGTCTTCTTCACTATTGACTACCACCAGAACCTTTGTGATAGTGGAAATCCTCTACAACAAGGATGTATGATATGGAAGCCACTAGCCACATGTAGATATTGAAATGGTTCATCACTCAGTTGTAAATTTAATTTTCATTAGTGTAAATTTAAACAGTGTCTTCTGAGTCTTAAGTGGACATCTACTATGTCTCGTGGTGGGAGCACAATAGAGCTGAATTGTTAGTTTGTAGGACAGTGTGAGGGTATGATTCCTTAAAACACCTTGTAGAATTCTTTAAAGTTGAGGTCAAGGGCCAATTCTTTATCTATGGGAAACAGAAATAGATATTCTTAAGTTAATAATTATGCTGTAGATTATTCAAAGTGTCTTACCTTTACCAAATTTGAAGGGATAGTAGTAATCAGAGTGTTCAACTTAAAATATATATTGATTTGTTATGTCCAAAATTAAATGTGAATTATACAAATCTCAAATACATAAGTCAAAAAGCTAAGGCTTTGCATTATAGGATTCTTAGTTACTGGTTACTTATAAATTGTAGGTATCCCCTGACATCTAGACAGTAGAACATGATAAAGCAAACATTAGAGTATCTGCTGTAACTCTGGTCCACTGAGGGAAATCCCTGCCACTTTTCAAAATGCCTTCTATAAACACTGCAAACCAAGAAAACCGTATGAGTTTAAGCAAAACCTTGTCACCATCGACACATCTAGGATGTCAGATATCTTGAGTTCCGTAGTGTGTACATTAGACATGCAGACTGAGACTCAAGTTTAACAGAAAGATTTCTTATTTTACTGCACCCTCACTATTAGTAAACACTGACCTATTTTTGAACAAGAATCTATAATAAGGACATTGAAAAGAGAACTGCAAATTTAAAGGTAGTTGCCTGGGTTCTAACAAGCATTAATGCCAGGAAAGTCGATTAGGAAGGGGATCCCAGCAAGCCTTTGTCTCTGAAGTTTAGGCCACATTCTTTGTTGGCAGCAATCTTTTCGTGGCTCTGATGAGTCATTAATCAAAGTTAAGCTTGTTGTGTGTTTGTCATAGTTGGAGGCCATACCTCTCAACCATCTATTAAAAGGATTTGTCTAGAAAAGGAGAAAAAGGAGGGGATTGAGGTCACGATGTGGTTTTGTCCATAAACTGCATCAAGTTGTTCACATTGTCATTTGTTATTTCAACTGTTCTCCCTTCATTTTAACTCAGATACTAAAACGCAGTTTTGTTTATTGGCAGCAACAATGTGCTGCCTTCGCCAATGCATAGAAATATTTATTTCTATATTTCAGTGCGTGGAAACATTTGTTTCCTTTATGCGCAGAGCTCCCATTTGTAATTTTTGGCCACATCCAAAACATTTCAAATAGCAACTTCAACTCAAACACTATTGTGCTAGAACCAGAAAGTGTAATAAGGTAGTTGTTAATTGTTGATGAAGAAGACCCCCAAAACACCAAGACTATACAGACCATTGTTATTGTTCTTGATTGACTATCAGAATGTGATGACATTACCCTGTTGCTGAAGAAATCAAGACTTTAAACACAGAGAATAGAGAAATCAAGCAAACTGAGATAGAAACTTCCTAACTACTGGTGAACCTTGTAGTGCTGTAAGGTGCTATACAGGCGTTAACTGAGCTATAAACCATACGAGCTACAATAATCACATGCCAAATAATACCTTCCCTCTGATATAATAGTGTTATGGTTGTTATTGTGGTAACTAACTGCTTCCTGAATGGATCTGAGATGAACTTCACAGAAGATAACCCATGTGTGATACTGTAAATCTGATCATGTGTACACGGCGGGGGGGTCAAAACTTACCCCCTACTGTTAGGTTTAATGGTTACTTTGTCAAACTGTCTTCTAAATACTCAGGTATATATTCATAGATAAGTGCTTCTCGCTGCATTTGTCAGAGAAAATTTCATGGCAAGGACAGCAGTAAATGCAAATTTTTGAGCGATCAAGGTTTCAAGAATAATTAATAGTGGAGTACTCGGCCCTCAAAAACAATACTTATATCACCTTCCAAGGTTCATGAAACATTGCAGAAGAAGGGATAAAAAGAATGAGCCATGGCATGGGGAGATATGAGGTAAAAAGAAGTCTCTGTACATGTCTCAGCCTTTGTATATTGAACCCACTGCACCTGTGGTTACCTTCAAAATCCTCCAGCACAGATGAGAAGGAGCTTATGTGGCTCTAATGCTCCCTGGGGCACTATTGAAAGCTAATAGTTGCCAGGGAAGGCATTTATCAGATTCTTCAGTAATGAACCTACTAATAAGTTGTCTCATATCCTATTAAATAACCTCTCTCCCATGTTTATACAGGAAGCATCAATAAAACTCAGAAGTAAACAAATACATAAACACATACACAAACAAACACATATGCATACACTGACACACATGAAAAAAGGGAGACATATGGAAAAAAAAGGTTTCAGCATGAGAGAGAATGGAGGATGAGGCAGGGTAATAAGCAAAGAGAAGAATTAAAATTCATTATATACATGCAGGAAACTATCAAAAAATAAAGTTTAAATTCACTCATCTAAAACATTTGTGGCATGTTTTGAGATAATCTATCAGAACCACAGATCAAATATCCCATATGGCGTATTATTTCTGATTAGATGTTTGCTGACTTTTTGAGAGGATTTTAGACAACACCCATTGCTTTAACAAAAACACTTGAGCCTGTATATTTATTAAAGATTAGAAATGCATAGATCCAAGTGTTGATACCTGGAAATCCAAGATCAAGTTGGGCAGACTTGGTGCCTGGTGACTTCTCTCTTCTTACCGTGTCCTCTCATGATGGAGAGAAATCAGCTCTTGTTCCTCTCTCATTAGTGCTCTAAACTTCATAATCACTTTCCAAAGGCTTGCTCACATAACGCCAATAATTTATTGGTTAGATTTCATCTTAAACTTTAGGAGATCCCATATATTCTGGACAGAGAAGAGAGACACAGAGTGACATGGTGATTGTTCAATGATAAATGGGCATAAATAAAAACGTCGTGTTGTCTTATAGATGCCATACAACCGTCTTATTTCCTTATCTCCAAGTTAAAGGATAAATAGTATGCTTAAGAGAAAAAGATATTTACATTTCTACCCATGTTATTATTATCATGATTATACAACTTCAAAAAATGTTTTCCTATGCTATGCAATGTGATAAATGAAAATTTGGATAAGAAATTTCTTCAGGAGCCTGGATAGGGAACAACCTGAAGAATAGTATGTCATATTACAGCAATGGCGTTTGAAATGCCAAATTCCTAGGTTTAGGAAAGTGGAGCTTCAAAGGGATAATCTCATCCAAAGACTGTGGTTGGATTTTTATAGAAACATGTAATTTTCCTGAAAGCTGCTATGTTACGAATTATATAGAGTAATAAGTATAGGCTCTTGATAACATGTTGTCTTATTTGGGACTTTAATTTGTAAAGCACTGAGTGTAATTCCATAAAGTGGCCTCTCTGTGTGAATACACATATTCTATTCAGATGTATCCTTCAGCAGGCTATCTTTTTGCACTTATTTTTAAATATTTCTGCTACTTACCGAAGTAACCTCATGACATGAAGGGATTACCCAAAGTTGATTTGAGAAGGAAACATTCTTTCATCTCTAGAATTTGTGAGATTCTGGGATGAGAAGGCTGGAAGAGGCAAAAAGGAAGATGACCGCAGAACGCCAGCGCTTTCTTTTTAATCACTGCTACTTCAAGCAGTCTGCTATTTTCTGGTTCTTCCAGAAAGCTGCTGTCTTTTGTATATGTTCTGTGGACTGACTCACAATTTTGTCATGTCTTTTGATAAGACAATTTCCAGCTGGCCCATTGAGAAGATCATAATATGCTGTCTTGATGTCAAGCCGGAAGTAGTCATGTGTCAAAGAATTCCAGTGTTTGCAATGAGTTTTGCTAGTAGCTGTGTATGTGAATGCTGTTTATCCAGTGGGATTTTATTTTATGATATTTTGCTTTAAATTGAAATAAAGCAGAAATGGGGAAAAAATCTTTCAAAACGATGACCCTTTGTATGTAAGCTTAGGTACTAAGTCACCACTGAGAAATACGTTATTTGATAATAGAAACTAATGGCACCCATGCTCACTTAGTGTGGGGGCCTTTGACCTAGCAGACCCACCAGAAATAAAATGGGTATCAATATTACTAATTAATGGTTTAAGGATAGATGGGGAGCACTCAGCAGGAACAAGAAAATTTCTGAGGAATATGATGAATTTGGGAGGAAAGACCACCTAGATGTGTAGTTAAAATAATCGCTTATGATTATTTTGCCTAGCCTCAGTGTTAAAAGTGTTTATATCTTCTGGCACATAGACTGTCTAAGAGAGAATGTGAAACAAGAAGATTTAAAAACGAGCCTTTAATCTTCATTAGTGTGACTTTTCCCTTCCTTCCTTTCTTTCTTCCTTCCTTCCTTCCTTCCTTCCTTCCTTCCTTCCTTCCTTCCTTCCTTCCTTCCTTCCTTCCTTCCTTCCTACCTTCCATTTCTTCCTGTGGTCTTATAAAACAGATAAAACATTATGCTAGTATCATACTAAGGAAGAGATCAGAGAAGTTTTGATCCTCTTTCATCTACAATATATGATCAATTTATGATTCAATAGGTTTGAAGTAGAGCAGACATACTGCAGGGGTCAAATTTGGCAAATGAGGAAATGACCCAGGTCTTGAACTAAAATTGTATAACGAATCATCCACAGCTTCATCACACCACAGCTCCATCCAGCTCTCTCTGCCACCCAGAGAATCAAGAACTTAGCTTCTTTAAACAAGAAGCAAATAATCACTATTTTTGCTTTAAGTAACCGTATTTACTGTTCATTGAGTAAATACTGTTCAAACATGTGCTACATATTCTTTATCAGTAGATTTCATATAAGTTATAATATATTTTTACCATGCCTTCAACTTCCTTTACTTACCAGCCTCCATTCTGTTAGTACATTTTATTCTCCTGGGTAGTTTTGCTTTTATTGTAATTTTATACACTCATACTTATTTTATCTATCTATATTAAAATATAGAAACCACAAACTAGAAAAATGTGAGATATTGTTCTCTCTGACTTAATTAGCTTAATATGATAGCCCACAGTTGTATCCATTTTATTGCAAATGACATAATTTTGTTCTTCCTTATGCCTAAGTAAAATTCTGTGGTGCTTGAATAGCATATTTTATTTATACATTCTTTTGTTGACATACACTAAGGTTGAGTCATGCATGGCATTGATGCAAATCCCCCTGTGATATGTTCCTTAGGGAATTTATAGAGGGTACAATATTTTCTTTCTGTCCCCTCTATTATTAAACCTCTGCAAAAAGTGGGTGGATTCACAATATAGGATGGATATCAAGAATGTCAAAAAGTAAGGATTTTTTTTCCTGTTTTAAGAACTAATTTATTTTGAAAATATGTTGACAGGATACCAGAGAAAAATAGCACATCCAATCGAAACTTTTAAATTATAATGGAGTACTATTTAAAGTCATGTCTTTTCTTTTTAATGTCTTATAATCTATATTAATCAGGATGATATGATATGCATTAAATTCAAAAGTAACCACTGCTGTTGGTGGTGATGGTGTTAGTGATGATGGTAGTATGTGTTTGCGTGTATGTATGTGTGTGTGTGTGTCTGTTAAGATAGAATCTTACTGTTTGTGCCTAGCTTTCCTAGTACTCATTATGTAACCAAAGCTTGCCTAAAATTCAGAGTAATTCTCTTTCCCCAGCCACCAAAGTGCTGAGATTTCAAACATGCGTCACCATGCATAACATTCCACCTAAGAGCTGTAAAAACAGTTAATAAAAAGATTACACATGGGCTGATATTTGGCTCAGTTGGTACAGTTACTGCCACATGAGCATGAAGAACTAGGTTCAAATCTCTGACATCCACATAAAAGCTAAAAGTGGGTGTGTCTGTAATCTTAAATTTGGGGCACTAGAGAAAGTATTTCTGAGGTTTGTTTGTCAGTCGGTCTGTCCAAAGTTTAGTGACTACAATTTCAATGAGAGACCCTGTTTCAAAAGAATAAGGTTGAGAAACAACTGAGAAAGACTCCTGATATTGAGCATTTATCTCCACATGTATGCACATATGTGTACACATAAGCACATAAACAAGCATAATCATGAACATATATGTAAATACATGCATGCAAGCATATGCAAATGGACAACACATACAGATAATTTCCTAAGAAATGTTTCCTTATTACTTATATATACCTATAATCCATTTGTAAATAATAGGCACAATTTTAAATAATAAGGTATTTTACGATATCTGCTTTTATCTCTTTCATTGTCCTTTGGCTATTTTTTGTCGGGTGACATCAGTAAAACTGTACAGGATATCTGCGACATGTCTACTACGCACTGTTTGAAGTAAATTCAGCTCATATCTCGATCAAGCCCTTTCTTTGCCCAAAACAGATCTTACACACAATTACCAAGTTCCACATTTTAGTAATATATATATAT
>NW_026067944.1:32579131-32582851 GCF_014885135.2 Alexandromys fortis
GAAGTTGCTTACAATGAACTTCCTGTTTACTTAGGCAATAATATATCTTTCTGGAGTCTTTGAAGAGTTGAAGACAGATAGTTCTAGTTATAGTTTTTCTTAGAAATGATGAATAATAAATTAGACTTAAAACTTCAGACTCAAAAATAGAATAGATAATTGAGTATTTTTCTTAATTTGTCAAATGTAAATAAACTAAATATTATAACTATAATTCTTTAGTAACAACTGCTTTGTGTATGTAATGTTACTATGTTAAAGTTAAAACTTTCATTTTTAATTTTAATCAAAATAAACAATTTTTAACTAAATAGAAAAAGGGAAATTATGTGGGATATTCTTTTCTGTATGTGTTGCATTTATTGGTTGATGAATAAAGCTGTTTGGATTAATGGCTTAGCAAAGAATGAAAAAGAGATAGTAGGTGGAGTCAGTGAGATGCCATATAGCTGCTGAAGAAGGAAGATTCCCAGAACTTTTACTGGTAGACCACAAACTCATGGTGATACACAGATTAATAGAAATTAGTTAATTTAAGTTATAAGAGGTAGCCAGGAATATTCTTAAGCTATTGGCCAAGCAGTTTTGTAATTAATATAGTTTCTGTGTGATTATTCAGGTTTGTGCTGCTGGGAAACAAATGAGCATACTCCATTTGCATATACCCAAAGGATGCCCACTAATACATAAGGGCATTTGCTTAACTATTTTCATTGTAGCATTATTCGTAATAACCAGAAGCAGGAAACAACTTATATCCCCCTCTGCTCAAGAATGGATAAAGAAAATTTACACACATTTACACAATGGAGTACTATTCAGTGGTTAAAAACAAACAAACAAACAAAAAAAACAAACCAATAACATCTTTAAATTTAGATGCACATGGACAGAACTAGAAAAACACATTCTGAGTGAGTTAACCTAAATCCAGAAAGACAAATAATAGTATGTACTCACTCATAAGTGAATACCAGACATAGAGCAAAGAATAACCAGCCAACAGTCCACAACTCTAGAGAAGCTAGAACCCTCTTCCAGAAACAGATGGAAACAGATGCAGAGATCCACAACTAACCAGTGGGCTGAGATCCAGGTAAAGAGAGATGAACAATAATATGAACAAAGTGGTCAAGACCATGATGGAGAAAACCACAGAATCAGCTGACCCAAGCAAGTGGGTGCTCACTGACTCCAGACTGACAATTGGGGAACATTCATGGGACGAATTAGGCCCCCTGAATACAGGTGACAATGGTGTGACTTGGGAAGTATGTGCGGACACTGGCAGTAGGACCAGAATCTAACTCTAATGCATGAACTGACTTTGTGGAACCCATTCTCTGTGGAGAGATACCTTGCTCAGCCTAGGCATCTGTGGGGTGGGGGGAGCCTTGTCCTGCCTCAACAAGGAGGAGGTGATAGCACAGACTTAGTTTATTTCCCAGGGGAAGCCATAACCTAGCTAAGGAATGTAAGGGGCATAGGGTGTAGAGAAGGGGGAAGAGGGGAAGAGAGGTGGAGCAGGAGGAGAAGAGGAAGGGGGAATAGGGATTGGTATGTTTTTTAAAAAAGTAAATAAAATATAAAAAGAAAATGTAAAAAAAGGTTAAAATCATCAGTGTTACATTTGATTTGTAGGTATATAATGCCTTTTAAGAAGAAAAAAATAAAATATAACATGTTTTTTAAAATTGGGAAAGAGAAAGAAAATAAAGTTGGAAAGTTGATATTGTTTTAATATCTAGCAATAATAGACTGCTTTGTGTAGTCTAAAACCTTGTAAACTATTTTAAGAGTTTATTCTAAGGGCCAACTCTCTCCTGAACTAAACATAATATTAGTCTATGCCTGACACAGTTATTTGCCCTCTACATGAGATCTATGGAAATAAATGAATAATAATTCAGTTCATTCATTTTGAGCTTTGTTATGGAAATGATTCCTGTAGGATGACAATGGTACTTGTATTCTCTATTTATGAGCTCTATAAATGATATGAAGCCAGTAAATTATTTCCTTTAGTGAAAAATTATAACCAATGAAGTAACTTAATTATTTACTTAACAGCAATGGAAAACAATAACAAAACACTGAGTTTCTGGTATTCCCAGTTTAGTTTGAACACAACATATTGATTATGAATTCTTACAGTTGAACCCTAGGGATTGAAATGCCAATTGTCAGAGTTTCCTATCTCCTATCTCTTTGCACTTTCCAAATTTTATGAGACCATTTGTGATCTTCAATCCACTCTGTTTATATGTAAGATGCAGAAAATGTAATGCTTTAAGTAAAACCATATAATTCTTATTGGCACATCTGAATATTTTCAGTTTGATCATTTATAGTGAGACCTTCAAATCCAATATGAAATCATAAAACAAATAAAGCTAATTAGCAACAAGTCTCTCTTATAATCTTCAGAATAACTATCTTATTTTTCTTATGTTTAATGAATAAAAAACAGAAAGATCGCCTATCTTTGTGCACAGTATCCTTAGAGAGACTCACTAGATGAATGCAAATCCTTTTTTTAATCATAAATATGTGAGATAATTCTGAGTGTCTGTAATAAACATAGCAGGTATGATTTATTTATCCACTAACCTAAGAGTGATTCTTGACATTTTGTTCAGTGCGTGGTTGTTCAGGGTAAAGCAGAGCTCTTATTTGAATGACTAAGTATGAACAAAATATAAAGATAAGCATTCTAATAAGTTTTCCTAGCACCTTTGGATGTCGAAAAAGAAAATCCCACCATATGGATTTTATCTAACCCACCTCATCTATACAATTTTAAAATATTTTCTTTCTTTTTTTTTCAGATTCTCTTTTTTTTAAAAAAAAATTCTTCTCTCATATATTATAGTCTAACAGTGGTTTCCCATTTCACCTCCAGATCTATTCCTCCTCCACTTCCCCTCAAAAAAGAGAAGGCCTCTCATGGATATCAACCAAAAATAGTATAAAGGTTGTAATTAAACTAGGCACATGCCCTCACATCAAAATTGGACAGGGCACCTAGTAGGAGGAAAAATATCTTCAGGGAGGGTTAATAGACTAAATAGGATCTCACAAAACTCACTTTATTTAATATTGGGTTGTTGTTTTCTGTGCTCTCAACTTTATTGGGCACTAAGAATTCAATGAAGAGCGTGAATCACAAGCATCTTTGAGAGAAAGTGTTGAGGATTGGATGGTTTAATATTCACCTATTTTCGTATTTCCAAGTAGGAGGAATTATAGTCTTTAACTTCCACCTCTATTTAGACAGAGTTAGTTCTATAGATGTGTTGCAATAGGGATAGCCTCATTTACTAAACATTTGGGAATTGCTTATAGGAAGGAAGGAGGTGCAGTCATGTCTGAAAACTGGAGAGACAGCTTCATTCTTTCTATGGAAAAGACAGGTAGATGGCAGGAGAAGCAGGGTGAGCACATGATTCTTTCGGGATGCCTATTTGCAATTCGACTGAAGATTCTGATGAGGCTGTTGGAAATACAAGATGGATGTTGGAGAGACATCTGGGTGAGAAGTAAACTTTGACAGTCATTGATCCACTGTGTTTAAATTTATCAGAGTGAATGTGATAACCAACAAGGGGAGTTTAGATAAAGAAAAAAGTAAAAAACTCATCCATGAGTCCACTAGTCACTGTGATGTTTGGAAGCTGGGGATAGAGAGGGAGGGAGGGAGGGAGGGAGGGAGGGAGGGAG
>NW_026067944.1:32587014-32627345 GCF_014885135.2 Alexandromys fortis
AAAGGAGCTAAAAGTATACAATGGAAGAAAGAAAGCATCTTCAACAAATGGTGCTGGCACAACTGGATGTCAACATGTAGAAGATTGAAATTAGACCCATATCTATCACCTTGCACAAAACTCAAGTCCAAATGGATCAAAGACCTCAATATCAGTCCGAACACACTGAACCTGATAGAAGAGAAAGTGGGAAATACCCTACAACAGATGGGCACAGGAGATTGCTTCTTAAGTATAACCCCAGCAGCACAGACACTAAGGGCAACATTGAATAAATGGGACCTACTAAAGCTGAGAAGCTTCTGTAAAGCAAATAAAAATATTTTAATAAAGTAATTTCCTCAAACAACACCTTTTTTGATTCTGTTTTAGATTAAAATAATTTTTTGTTAAAGTCCTGGTAACATATTTCCTTACACTCCAGTTCTGTTAATGCTAATGATTTTGGTATTCTCTTAACATATATACATTTACCTTTCCTAACCAATTTTCATAATAATTGATACAACAACAAATAATTCATCCATTTAAAGCTAATATAAAACTGTTTGCATTGCTTCCTTCAGCAGAACAGGGCTACATGTGTCTGCAGTCTATAATAAAACTTAAATCAAAACACAGATAAAACTTATTTATTCATTGGTGCAGAACTTGTCAAAGTCAAGTTGTTTCAATGGCTTCCTTTTTCCTATCATTTTAGTTTTGGTTATTACAGCCTCAAATAACAACTCTTTTTACCACTAAGTGTTTTTCCAATTTGCATCAGCTCTCAAGAATTTTACAAAGTTTAATGTCAATAATATAGAAAATGCTCTCTCTTTCTTTGCTTTCTTTGCATGAGAGTTCTCACTTCCAAACAATTTTCCTATTTATTCTCTAATTTACTAGTTTACATTCTGCCTTATTTTGTTAATATGCTTTGAACTCTTGAAAATAAAGGCCATGAAAACAATAATCTATTGTTTATGCACACAGGGAATATTGTATTGCTTAGAAAATCATCATCATGGTATATCTATATTTATTTCAAAGATATAGTTAATATTAAAAGTTTTCATAGTTATTCTTGATATTGCAGAACTACTTTGAGTGATGTTTCTAATTTTTTGAGAGAAGATCTTGCATTGTATCCTAGATTTGGTTTGAGGTCACTTTGTAGCTAGGCTGTCTCCTACCTCATAATCTTCTTGTTTTGTAGTTTTGAGTGCTGTGGTAATAAGTGTTTACCACTACACCTAGCTTTTAAAAACAGTTTTTAAATGCATTTCTTCTAAGATGCACCCCTAAGACAATATTTGTCAAATGAGGTTTTTTATGATTACTCCAAAACATATGTGAATGTCTCCTTAAAATATATATTCCAAAATCATATTTTATCTAAAGTTAAACCTAAATCTTTTGAAGTACCTACAATTGTCAACCTACCATAAATCAAAAAAAAAAAAAAGAAATAAGTTAAACATTGCCATGATAATGCCATCTATAAATCAAGCCTGAACAAAATAAACTTTCAGGCTAACACACCACACACATATACACGCACATGTATTGTACAACAAAACTGATAATGGTGCATATGTATGTAATAAAAATCTTAGGGCATATATAAAACAATTCCAAGTTTTAAATTCTTTTTCTATTTTCACACATATGTTTTGTGGTGTGTGTGTGTGTGTGTGTGTGTGTGTGTATGTGTGTGTGTGATTGCAAGTATGTATGTGGAGGCATATGGAGGTCTGAAGATGATTTCAGGTTTCTTCAATCATTCTTGTTCAATCACTCTGTTTACCAAGGTAGGATCTCTTCCCAAATGTGGCGCTCACCTCTTCTGGCTCCTGTAGTAGCCACCCTGCCCTGGAGATCCTTCTCATTCTCCCCAAGTGCTGTGAGTATTAGACCTTGCTGTAATCACGGCTTTCTATGTGGTTTATTGGAATCTGAATTGCAGTTCTCATGCTTATGAAGCAAACACTTGATCAGTTAAGTCATCTCCCAGGCCCCATAGTAAAGATATTTAGAATCCCCTATAAGTAAACAGACAGTGGAAAAAACAGCATAAGAAAATTCAAATACTGATTAGATAATCAATTAAGCTAAGAAATTAATACACTATTTAAAACTATGAAAATGATATTATAATTACACTTTTAAAAGTTTTTAGTTTGTTATGATGTCTAGAATTTGAATTCAAACTAATCTAAGGTCGAAGTAAAAGGTCCCTGATATACATAAATAAAGTAAAAGGTCCATATCTGTAAACTCCTAACTGCTATACTATCTATTGATATATGATGATTCACTATGCTATTCTACCCAATATATATATATAGGGTATATATGTATATATATGTATATATATATATACACCTTTATGCTGGAAGTTTAAGTACTTAATATCTTCTCAAATGAAGAGAAACTGCCTTTCTGGATAGTGCTCACTGTAGACTCTACAGAGGGCCCTCAAAGCGATAGTTGTGAGCTATTCTGTGCACAGATTCATCCCTGGGTCTCCATAGCACCTTATATATTAAGCCAAAAATCTCTGAATCATCCTCTTCCTCCCCCTCATTGATGAGTATTTGAACTGGAGTTAGTGTGGTTTTACTTGAAGTTCAGATGATAAACTCTTAATAATATTTGGATGCTTCATTTTCCTGCCCAGAGTATTTGGGTACAAGATAGAGGTGTGGAAAGCCAAGCTTTCAAACTCTGAAGCTGTAGCTTCTCATTCTGGGACCACTTCCACTGACTCCGCCCCATCTTCCAGGGCTTCTCTCTGGGAGACAACCTCACTCTTGTGTCTTATTTCAACTTCTTTGTGGCAACACACATTTAGTTTATTCTCATTTATAAAGTTGCCTAACTACAAAAATAACTATCAGAATATAAAATAAGGAAGACTATAAGTATCTAGCCAAAAGGAAAAAGTTAAATTAAAGCTAAAATATGGTCCTTGGTGGTAGGGGGATTAATGATTTAATCCAGACTGTAGATCTTTCTTTAAGTGTCTGTATGTCTTAGTCACTACTAAATTGAGCATAATTGATTTGTTCCTTGTTTAAGGCTATAGTGGACCAACTGCTATCTATTTCCATGTATCATGAGAAGAGCTGGGAGTCACAGCAGAGTCTAGTATACATGTGCATTTTGCATTGACTTTCCTTAAAGTAAAAGTTATCTATCTTATAAAATATCCTTTTCATGCAGAACTATTGAGATCCAGAACTTGAAGTTGGAGTAAGAGACTCAGTGTGAAGTAAGTTATGTAAACTGTGTTAGTGCTACCTTGGTTGGGCTTCACTTGGACAGACTCTGGGAAATTTTCTACCTTCTGTCTTTTTTCATCTTTTATATCGCTCAGAAAAGAAGAGTGTGTAGCTCTGTACTATGCAAACTTTGATTCACACTGTGGTGGTTTACAGTCTTTCAGGGAAGGATGAGCTCAGAATTCTTCATGAAGACTCCCCACTCTGCATACTTGTCCCCACCAGTAGACTAGTGATTTCCTTCTGAAAAGTCACTCCAATTCTGATTAAACGATGTTCCTTTTCCATCGTGTCCTTTCTTTGTTTGTATTTTATTTTAAATCAGGGTTTCTCTGGGTAGCCCTGGCTGTCCTGGAACTCACTATGTAGACCAGGCTGGCCTCAAGCTCACAAAGATCTGTCTGCTTCTGCCTCCTGAGTGCTGAGATTAAAGGCGTGTGCCACCACCACATGGTTCATTGTGACTTAATTCCTAAAATATTTTATGCATGTTGGGCAAACCTTTTTCAGACCTTTGCCTTTCCTCTCTTGTTACCAAGCATGATGCACTGACATCTGCAGACCACTATCATTTTTTTTTATTTCAAAAAGAAAAAAAAAAGAAAAGACAAAATACACGAAGAGTTGTAAAAAATATAGAGAATTTTAAAGCAGAAAACTGTCAGCTCTCATAATCCCAGTTGGTTATTCTGGTACCCATATTCTCTCAAAGGACTAAGCAATTTGTCATACCGTGATCCTACTAACCAAATGCCTAGTTACTCTGTTGCTTTGAAAAGGCTTTTGTTATTTAAGGACCCTCCCAGCTTACCACAAGTGATGGGAGATACCCAGACTTCAACAGCTCAAAAATCCCTCCAGAATTACCTTCTTGTTAACTGGATAAAGTGTTGACCTGGCATGTCTCCTGGAAGGAAAATGTTCATGTTATCAGTCAAAAACTAAACCATCCATGGATTTTAATTTCAAAGAGTTACTTAAAATAAATCACAATTTTTCAGGTAGAATTTGGAGCTCTTTTTCCTTATAGATAGATTGGTAAATGGTATGACTTGAGATATGAACTATTTGCTTGTGGTTAAACACCATCTCTAAAGTTTTTATCATCAATTTTTTCTTTTTCTTCTTGGGCTATTTAACGAGGAAGCCATTAGCATGACCTTCCTTTCACCTCTGCACTGCAGCTTCATCCCAGCGTCTCTCTAGGATGATTATCTCTTCTGAAGAAGTCTTTGGAATAGGAGGGCAAATGCAGCTCTTGATGAGCAAACCCCTCTATAAGCTTGGGGCCACAAAACAGTTGGTACCTGTTATATAAGACTGACATGTAAAATGCATTATTTCAGAATAACTAGTATGTATAAAAATGATCATAATAAAAATACCAGTTTTCTGTATCCACTTATTGCCCATTTACTATCAACCAGAGGCTGGCCCTTAAAATGCTATCTAATTTAGGGCTTGGTCCCAAATGCTTTAACGATAACTTTCTGCTGGAAAACAATTGTAATTTCATAGTTCATAATGGATTTCACAGTTGATAGCACTGGACTGCGAGGAAAGGAGGCCAACTTGGTTGTTTTATGACTATGATTATTACTATTATCATTTAATTATTTTCAGTCAACATCTATCATGGGATGAGTCAAGAAAAGTTCTTTATCAAAGTTCTTTCATTTTTCCAAAGACTAATATTCATAAATTTTTGTACAAATTCTGAAAGAAACTTGAAAGTTTAACACCAAAACTCAGAAATTTGATTAATTAAACATGTACCTCATGTTGTATCTTCTTTACTATTTCTTAAATACATAAAGAGAAATATTGACAAAGAGAAGTGAATTCCAGAAGAAATAAAGGGTTTGGGGGGGATTCTTTCAATAAGCTCAAGGTTACGGGGTTGGCTCAGTTATAAACTAGGGCCTAAAGGATTTCATGTGGCTTTTCTAAAGCCCTGAGACTTGGAAAAACTTTGTAGAAGCTAAAAAGTTCCAAAAGGTTGCAAATAGGTTGATGATTACTCCATGCCTTGTATACTATCTGTGTCTTTAATGTCCTTCGTCAAGGTCTAAAGCTCCAGAATAGTATGACATAAAGTCTGGCAAAAGACTAATGTGATATGTATTCACTTATAAGCTGATATTAGCTGTTAAGTAAATGATAACCAAGTACAATCCACAGACCCGGAGAATACTGGTAAAAAAGAGGACTCTTGGGTGGGAGTGAGGCCCAGGGATCTCCTTGGGAAGGAGAAACAGAAGAGATTATGTGGGTGGTCTGGGGCATGTGGGAACTGTAGAAGGAAAGATCAGGTGGGGTGAAGGGAGAGAATATAAGAAGAGACAGCTGGAATTGGGGGCATTTAATGGGTAGTATGAAACCTAGAGAAATGGAAGTTTCCTGGAGTCTGAGGGTGACCCTAGTTGATCCTAGTCATGATTAGTAATAGAGAATATGGAGTCTGAATTGGCCATATTTTGTTGTCAGGCAAGGCTTCCAGTGTTGGGACTAGATTGCATTCAATTCAATTGTTGCCATGCAAGTCTTTTGGAGATCACTGAACAACCTAGGCTGATGCTAGGACAGAAGCTTGCTGTCTGCAAACTAACAGTGGGACCCTAAGTGTAGTGCACAGTGAAAACTGAGACGTTGAATGGTACCTGCATGAAGCCTTTACCCCCACATTCTGGTCTCTTTGGTTCAAGAAGGCATTCTGCAGGCTGTGGAAGGAAAAGCCTGGACACCAATCCAGTCACAAAACCCTCCACCTACAATCACTCTTACATGCAAGATATGCTGGAAACAACCTTAATGCCCCTCAACTGAAGAATGAATAAGGAAAATGTGTTACATTTACGTAATGGAGTACTACAAAACAGAAAAAAAAATAATGATATCTTGAATTTTGCAGGCAAATGGATGGAGCTGGAAAACATCACTTTGAGTGAGGTAACCCAGATAGAGAAAGACAATTATCACATATACTCACTCATAAGTGGTTTTTAAACATAAGGCAAAGAAAACCAGCCCACAAATTACAATCCCACAGAACCTAGACAACAATGAGGACACTAAGAGAGATTTACATGGGAAGTAGAAAAAGACAAGATCTCCTGAGTAAATTAGGAGCATGGGAACCTTGGGAGAGGGGAGAGGCAAAGAGGGGAGCAGAGAAAAATGTAGAGCTTAATAAAAATCAATAAGAAAAAATAAACAAAAAATGATATGCTGGGACAATGGTGGCACAGAACTTGTGGGAGTAGCTAACCAATGTTTGGTTTAACTTCAGTCCCCCTCCAAGAAAGGGAGTTCAGGCTCTCTACTACCAGGATGACTAGGAAGAGACTGGAAAACTCATAGACCTCGGGTAGAACCAAACACAACTGGCACACACACACACACACACACACACACAGCATCAGTGAAATGACTCATAATGATATTCTGCTATATTCATGGATTGGTCATTGTCTATCATCATCAGAGAGGCTTTTTCTAGCAGCAGATGAGAGTGGGTGCGACTTCCCATAGCCAGAAATAAGTAGAGAGAGAGAGAGACAGAGACAGAGAGAGAGAGAGTCTAAACAGAAGGTTTCCATTGGGTCCCTAACCAAAGAGAGGGAGAAAAGACTGCAGGAGTCAGAGGAAATGGATGACACCATGCAAACATGACCCATAGAATCAACTAAGCAGGGCTCACATGGGATCACAGAGACTGAAGTGGCAAACACGAGGCCTGCATGGGTCTGCACACATGTATGCATGTATGTATGTGTATATATGTGTGTATGTATCTCTCTATATATGTATTCATATATATATATATTTGTGTATATGTTATTGCTGTTAGCTTAGTGGTTTTTTTGTACTCTTAACAATAGGAGTGGCTGTATCTCTGACTCTTTTGCCTGATCTTGGGACTCTTTTCCTTCTATTGGGTTTCCTTGTCCATCCTCGATATGAGGGCTTTTGCTTTGTCTTATTGTACCTGAAGAAGAAATGGAAGAGTGAATCTTGGGGAGCGAAGAAGTGGGGGAAACTGTGAGGAGTGGTAGCAGGGGAACTGCAGTTGGGATGAACTGCATGAGGAAAGAGACTATTTTCAATTAAAAAAATAAAGAGTTCAAAAAAGATTCCAGAATGATGGAATCACACACACACACACACACACACACACACGATAACATGTAGGAGTTCAATGCCTTCAAGTCTTATATACAATGTCTTTGCTGTTTTCAAGAATAGAGTTTTACATTCAAAGGCAGTAGAAATAGTGTATATTATTTTAGGAGACTCTCATATGCTCTATCCAACAACTTGAAAGGATGGTTCCTATGCCTGGTGTTGGAGATTTTGTTAGAAAACCTGTGTGTGTTGGGGGATCATTGCCACCCCAAGTGACATAACTTTATTAACACACACACACAAACACAAACACAGGTGTGCACATACACACATGCATGCATGCACATGTACACATGTGTGCACGCACACACACACAAACACACACACTATATGCGGTTTAAAAGACATAAATAAAAAATAAATAAATAAATAAAATGTTCATTTAAAAAAAAGACATAAAAAGACCTTTTCAATTTCCTCTCTCTCCCTTCTTCTCAATTGCCTTCCCTCACCTCTCCTAAATTTATCCCTTTTATCCAAATTTCTGTCAAGATTTGAAGACCATTAGCTTGATTTATTGGTACAGGCCTTTAATCTTAACTTCCTTGGAGGCCAGGAGAGGAGCAGGATGAGTTTAAAGCCTGCCTGAACAGTTGTTATGGTAAAGGGACATTTTTTTGATTCTCTCATTGTCTGGGGAGTACAGAACACTTTTAGGAGTAGACAATGTAGAATAGAAAATAATATAAAATAGCAATAATGCATCTTTGAAAATCATGGAACAATTGCAAGAATAGGTTGTCTTAATAAACTGGCTTCTACGAATAGAGGACTAGCACCAATATATTTAGGTAAAATGTATCTGTGCCTAAAAAATCTTATGTCATCCAGGTCAACATATAGGTCATTTGTGGCAAATGTTTATTTATGCATTGATTCTTGTTGATTATAGGAATTAAACTTGAAGATTGTGATTAAAAAAAAAATCCACAGGACTCATGTTTTCATAGAAAATTCCCTAATCAATTAATGCCGATCAGATCATCTAGACAGGAAAAAAGCAGTCTTTATGCCAGGAGCCTGTCATTACCAGCTAAACTGGCTACATGTTGTTGGAAAGATCAATTCCCATCAACATTGTGTCATAATTGTATGGCCACACTATACTTTCTCAATATTCCACTTCAAGCAAACCAATCCAAGCATACTCCATGACTTACAAATTTTCAATGGGCTTGATTGCATTCTTCCTAAGCTAATGTGTTGCAGGCCTGATTTTCTATGTATCAGAATGTTACCACATTAGGGATAAAGCCTTGCAGAAATGATTTATCTAAAATTAGGACCTAGAAGTGTAGGCCCTCATCCATTCTAACAGATGTAAATGGATAATGTCTTTTGAGTCATATTTGAGATCACGTTACACAAACCACGGTTAGAGAAACTAGAGAGGGCTAAGGCGATAGCTCAGCAGCTAGAGTACTTGATGCATAAGCATAGAGCATGAGATTCTTCACTAGTACCCATGTAAAAAGTGGGTACCTTTGTGGAGAGAGAGAAAAGAGGATCCCTGGAGCCTATTGGGTGTAGAAACTAGTTAATCTGTTGAGCTCCATGTTCAGAAAGAGGCCTTGTCTCAAATAATAATAAGATGGAGAATGACTGTTCAAGATATTTTATCATCTGCTTATAGCCTTCATAAGCACACATACACACACAACTCACACCACCACCAACACCACATCACCAAAATCAACTGAAAAGTTTTCATAATATGCTCAAGGCCTTTTCTGAGTATGTATGTTTTTCTTGCACTTCCAGGCTCTTGCTAGATTGTTTCTTTCTTCCTTATGCATGAACTTTTATCATCTATTTTTGATCAAAGGAAAGAAATATACCAAGAAACCTTTTAAATTTAAGCCAACAGCTGTCATCTCCATTACTGTGCTTTCGTTAAGTAGCCATAATGACCTGATGAGCATAGTTAATTTTTGCTATGAGATCTATGCCAGTGTAAGACTATGAAGACAGGTAGTAAATATGTAAGAAAAAAATAAAGGCTCATCTTCAAAAACTGTCAAAACATTCACAAATTCTCATTTACTGAGAGATCAACAATTCTTCAAGCTAACAAAGGGAAACACAAACCATAATCAAACTTCTTTGGAAAAGTGAAATCCAAAACAAGCAAAGGAATTACGGCACTTATTTTATAATTAAGGATATGATATCTTTATGCTAATTTTTCAGACATCTTCCGTAACATTTTTAAATAAATATTAGTCCTAGAATTACACTTTCCTGTCTTTATTGTCCTGCAAGTGTTATGTGATGGCCTAAATTGAGTATTCATTGCTTGACTGATATCATTCTGTGAGGTCACTTATGGGAGATTCTATATCAAGCATCCCTTAGGGATATTTAGAGATATTTAACACTCATTATTTTGTAGGGATAGGTTGAAAAGAACAAAAGATCTTCCTTGTAAATGTGGTGCCTGTTTGTGGACAGCAAGCATTTGTGTTGATACCTTAGTGAAAATAAACAATCATGTAAAAGGAAAATTAACAGTAAAGTTATCCTGAATTTTAAGATCGAGAACAATTGAATTAAAACAAATAAACACCATAACACTGCAAACCAAGAGGGCATAGTCTGTCTGGCTTTGCAAATCTTTCTTCAAGATGTGGCATATAATGCGATCTCTGCATGGCTGAGGAGACAAGGAAAACACAAGTAAAATTGCAGATGTTATTTCTAAATTGTTGATAAGGAGCAGGAAACTGCAAGATGATGTTTAACTACACTGCAGGTAGCGGGCAATTTGCATTTTTAATATCAGCAGAATGAGCTTAGGAAGAGCATTGATTCCCATTTTGTTTTATATGGAACACAGCAAAGCATGTTAATGGTAGCCTAAAAACATATATGTCAAGGGAAAATATGAAATATCATAAAATTCAGAGCCACCACCGTAATTTTTCTTGTTGGAAACAGACATTCAAAGTTTCCACAGAGTCTAATGTAATAAAATAGCAATGGTGATTACAGCAAATGGAGAAATTAAGATTTTCCATTTTCAAATATCCATGAGATACAGTGGAAAATGACTCATTCCCCACAGTAAAGTCTTCTATGATTGATAGTCCCTTAATTAAAAACAAGTTCTTTCATAGTCACATTAGTTTCCCTGTTTTATAAATAGTTATTTGACTTTTGATTCATTTTTCTCTTCTCTTTTTACCTTGTTGTTCATTAATTGCATTTCTCATACCCTCATAACACACTTAAATATGCAAAGGGTCATTTTATTCCAATGTATGAGACTATTATTAGTCATCTCAATTTTGAGAGAAATATATTCAATTATTTCAGAACATTCTTTTTATTTTTGATTGCTAATTTTTTCTATTATTTTTAATTCATTTTTTCATTCTACATAGCATCCCTAGTTCCTTCTCATCCTCCTTCCTTGCTCCCCATCTCTCCCATCCCACTCCCATTCACTCCTCAGAGGGAGTAACGTCTCCCTTGGGGAGTCAACAAACTCTATAAGGCAGGACCAAGATTCTTCTTATTTTGTGTTTTTTTTGTTTTTCTAAAGTGGCCAATTACTTTAGATTTGGCAGAACAAGAGACTGCAAGTTGTGAGAAAGCAAGTTATAATACAAAGTCTAAAATTATCATACAACATATTTCTACTTATAAATGAATTGTAGAGGTCAATTAATTTAATGTGAATCTCCAGACAATAACTAAACAGAGACCATTTAATTTGTTAGTTGCTAGCTTGCTTGTTGAACATCTGCCCACCACCTTCACTCTCCCTTTACAAGATCTGAAAAAGCCTGGGATAAAACCGGACTCGCTGAACATAGCAGACAATGAGAACTACTGAAAACTCAAGAACAATGGCAAAGGGTCTTTGATCCTACTGCACGTACTGGCTTTGTGGGAGCCTAGGCAATTTGGATGCTCACCTTACTAGACCTGGATGGAGGTGGGTGGTCCTTGGACTTCCCACAGGGCAGGGAACCCTGATTGCTCTTTGGGCTGACAAGGGAGGGGGACTTGATTGGGGGAGGGCGAGGGAAATGGGAGGTGGTGGTGGGGAAGAGACAGAAATCTTTAATAAATAAATAAATTTAAAAAAAAGAATAACAACAGCAACAGCAAGGATGCATGTTTAAAAATAATGGAATTTATAAACAATGCTTGCTCCCCCAGTAATCGGTACCATGCAAGTTAAGATTAACTATATACAATTTCATGTACTATCCACTAATAAAGTTAAATAGTTTGATAGAGTAGAAGTATGAGGGAAAAAGTTTTGCTAGTTGGAGCTAAAGTTGCTTTCAAAACATTGCAAAGCAATTTCTTAGAATTGAGTAGAGCTGCAGAGACTTATTGGTTATGTTAAATTGTCAAAACAGTGGATACATGGATAGCGTCTGTAGAAAAATATCTTTTAAATAGGTAGCTGAAGAAACATTTCATTTTTGCAATAGGAGAAAAATAAAAACAATCTACCTGACTGTCCCTCAACAGGGCAATGAGTAAGTACATAAAATTAACTCTTAAAGTGAAATGCTATCTAGAAAATTAAACTAAAACAATACAGGTTTTCATGTATCACCATAAACATATCCTTAAAAACATCAACAAATTGAAGTATAAAATGATATTTTAGAATATGATGGTATATATTAGCTTGAAAATAGAAATGATATTTCCATATTAAAATTCATACTTGATATAGAGACACTTTGCCCTCAGAATAGTGGTTACTTCTGGAAAAAGAGAGAGAAAAGACATGGAGTAGGGTCTTGGCTATTATCTGCAATAATATATTAGTTTTATCAAGCATAATTTGGAATGTATATGACAATCTATTAGCTTTGTTTAAATCCTTAATGTTTCTGACATTGTATTAAGTATTTTAAATACATTTGAAATACTGAATTTTTAAAAAAAAATTTAATGTTAAATGGAAAGCAATATATTATCCTTAATTTCACAGTTATACTGATACCATTTTCACATAAAGTGTCATTAGATATGAAAGATATTTTTTTATTCATGCACTTAATATGCATGAGTTCACTTACAGTGTAGTTCTGTTAAGAACAAGCAATTTTATGTATTTTTCAGATGCATAAATAGAAGCAAAAGACAGAATTGCAGATATTAGGCCTCCATTTGCATTTTAAATTGTGAATATACTATATTTCAAATTTAATGTGGTCTGACTTATTTATGAATTATACACATATGTGTATATGCACATTGTTTACGTATGTACATCTTCACATGAAATACACCTTATTTGTGTTATAGATCAACCAGAAAAACAATAGCTAATGAAATGACCTAGAATTCAGGGCAGTGAGTTCTGATCTCAAAATTTCTAATTCCATCATTACCGGTAACCTATTATATTATTTCTGGTGATTCTTTGTAGTCTTCAATATTGGCTTCGCCACCTTGATAGAACTTGTGAACATCAACTATGTGCTTCGTGATAACATCAAGGGCATATGTTTATAAACATATTTAACTATCAATAACTTTATTTTTATAAGTATATATATATATATATATATATATTAGAATGTTGTTTTTCACACAAACTTTGAGAATATAGTCTAAACTCTACCCTTAATCATACTTTAAATATATTCTTTTGAACATCAACTATGAGTAACAAAGTAGTGAACAGAACAAAACAAAAATATCTATTTTTTTCATAAGAAGCAATGTTTCTGTGAACAAATTGTATTAAATCCTACAGGGCTGAACTAACTTCTAACTTCTGTTTTGTGACTTCTGCTACCCTGTGATTTAACAGGAACCAAGAATGCTGGCCTAGAATGAAAACACAGGGACCAGCTCCTTTGGAATGTATTTTAAGGGTGGCACTCAGGAAATACACGACAGGATATTGATCCCTTGACTGTGGGTGGGTCCAGAACTGACCAGTAATCAGTTACTACTGGTTGTAAATTAAAGCTGCAACTTCTTGTAATTGCCAGGCCATTTAAGAAAAATGTGTCAGTGAGATCAAGGAATGGCATATTTGGTTCCCAGGAAGAAAATTGAGGATTTTCTATGTGGCAATCCTACTGAGTCTAGAATGGCCACACCCTATCACACAGTGTGAAGTTAACTCAACTGAGTTAACTGAAGCTTGAATAACTACCTAGTTTGTTCCCATTTTTGAAGCCTCTATCCTACAAGACAATTTAAATTTTTATCTTAATTTTTGCATATTTATATTAACGTCTGTTGTTCATTTTCAGTATTTCGTACATGGCTTTCGGGAACCTCTTCATGCTGGGTTGCCTCATCCAGGAGAAGGAGCTTAGCCCTGCGTCAACTTGATGTGGCATATTTTGTTGAAACACATGGGAGGCCTGCCCCTTTCTGAAAAGAGATAGAGGAGGAATGGATTGGGGAGAGGGTAGAGTGGAGGTGAAGTGGAGCAAATTAGAGGAGAGGAGGGATGGGAAACTGTAATCAGGATGTAAAATAAATAAAATTCATAATTAATAAAAAGATTATAAATTCTAGAATAATCATTCTTTGGTTTTTATCTGGAGCTTTACGTGTCCTATAGTGCTATTTTTCACATTGTATATTCCAAAATTTAAAGCATTTTTTGTATTTTTTTTTTGTATTTTATAGACTTGTAGAATTTATTTCTTCCTTGAAGTAAATGTGAGCTGTTTCTGTTTCCCACAGGCACATAAGGCAGCAGTCAGTATGACAAAATGCCTTTTTATTTTTTATAGAGCGAGTAGCTCTGATAACGCCACAGGAAATCCCAAAAGGGCTCCAGTCCTGGTTCCAATGTTCCCAAGGCAGAGGAATTCATGTCAGAGCAGAGCACACATAGGTAAAGTGTGCTAACCTTGCTTTCAGCAACCAAGTAAAGAGGAGAAACCACACTTCCAAAGCAGAGGGTGGACTTTAAAGAAGAGAGTGGACCCAACGAAGCACAACACAGAGCTGCCTCCACTACCCCACTGTCTAAGTCTCTGTCTACTGTATCTCTCCTGCTATGCGGTTGGGATGGGAGGGAATGTAGACTAGGACTCCCACCATCTATCTGTAGAAACAATCACGATTTCCTCCGTCATCACCAGAGATGCTCTCCAAAATTTTCTCTCACACATCAGCTCTGTTAAAGGAGAAATTCCAGCTCGATTTCTGAGACAAGGTAATGTCTGTGAGTCTATACAGTGCAAAGAAGAGCTTGGAAAATGTAAAGCATAGTGTGTATATCCTGAGGCTGGATGGGATGGTCTCCTTCCTTGAAGAGGCAGAAGCTTTCTTAGAACTTTTTAGGACAATTGGATGCATTAGATTCAGGAATGTGTAAAATGATATATCTACACATAAGCTGGGACGTATAGTTGGAGAAAGAACAAAGGTGACTCATGTGTGCTCATCTGGTGAAGTTTAGTGGGGTCCTGTCATAGCCTACTTTGTTGTTGATTTCTTTTTAAAGCTCTGTCTTTCCTCTAATCTAATTAGCGTAGTATTTCTATGACCCAGCTGCAATCCCTCTTTTTTTGCATCCCCCAGTGTGTGTATTATTTTAACTCTCACAATAGTCACACCACACAATGGCATGATAATGCATGATTGCAGCCCCTTTAGAGTAAATAAGAACTATCAAAGAATGTGAATAAAATAAAAGTTATCATTGAAATGGTAATTAAAACCAGAGGTATATCTGTGATGGAAACTTAGGCAGAAAAGATTTTATTTAGCCAGAGTTCATTTACTAAGGAGCAGGGCAATTTAGACATGAATTTCTCGGAAAAATTACTCAGCACAAAAATACCTTGTTTTTCTAGATGTGGTGACACCCCAGAGGGAAAGTTCAGGCTCAACCCAAACAGGGAATGAAGTGTGGAGGAGGATCTGTTAACTAGACAAAAGAAAAGTAGTAACTTTTGTGTGTGTTTTTCATTATTAATCAAATTTGCTTTTGCACAGTTTTGCACATGTATGGAGTACATACCAATTACTCACACCTCCTCCTCCCCACCAACCCTGTCAACACCACCCCCTTTCCATGGAGGCAAACCATGACTTATTTGATGAATAACACATGGCCTCTTACCAAATACATGTGACCTCTCACCAAATGTACGTGTGGCTTATATTCTAAGATGTCTTCAGGAAAGTGTTATCCAACTTTAAATACATTATAGAATATTCTAGACTTTGAATTAAGTTTTGAATGTTTTTCTTTTCCAGATGATATTTTAAATAAGCAATCTGAAATATTTACCACTTTCTTGGTGTTCTTTATCATGGGGCATTATGATAATTCACTAGCATCACTTTGAAAATTAACAAAAATAGCGATGGATGAATGCCTGGATGGCTGGTTGGGTGAATGATAAAAATTATATTATAGATAGATTTTTGGGGTATCCTGTAAATTTTCCATGTTGGAAGCCTTAAGACAGATTCCTAGAGCAACATGTAAAGAATCTCCCAGGTGAATTCTATTCTGTGGCATGTTGGAAACACTTGACTTGATGCAGATACTGGTCAGTGGTGTTTCACATCACATACAAACTGAAAGATAGAGTCATACTTCTTCAGGACAGATTTCCCCTTCCTTTATTCAGGCAGCAGAAATTCTTAGGTAATGCTCCCAAGGAGACTGGCTTAGGAGTCTACCTTTAGAAGACAATATCAGGAGATAGTTTATTACTTTGGCACAGAAATAGGCAGAAAGACCACAAGGCTCAGAGAACTTCAGTTACATTGAAGGCAGGTGTTGGCTATACTTGTACTCCATCATCCATGACAATCTTTTTTTTGCTTTTGGCCTCAACGATAAAACATTTTTTCCAAGAGTCTTATCTGTCATGGGTTTCTAAAAGTCTTACTTTCTTATTCTACTTAGTGCAAGACATCCTTGTGGTATAAACCATGAACCACATGTAACATAATGCCACCTCTTCGCATCCTACATTCTGTCTCCTTGTTTCTTATTCAGAGTATTCAGGATGTAGTTATGCAAAGATGGTCACCTAGATCCTTCTTATTATGGCGATTGACATATATATATATTATGGGTCACCTAGTTATTATGAGGACTGACCAAACATGTCAACTTCCCAAGGAATTGGCTAGCATGTTGTTGGTGAGATGTTCTGGACAATGACTCCTATCAGACAGAAACTCCAAAATTTAAATTCTGTCCATTGATTTCTAACTGTGTGACATGGTTGTAGATCTTTCTGACCTTCAGAAAAAGTGAAGCTACTTCTGACTAAGAGCTATTGTTAGAATCAAATGGGAAATAATATAAACTAGTATACAGGTGCAGCTTAATAGATACTTTATCTCCTACCTAGCTATTTAGACATCAAGAGAATTTTTCTTTTGCTATTTTTTTAGATGACTTCCCAGATTTCATAGGAGTACCCCAGGGATGGAACTGGGGTCAATAATGAAAGATACAGGACAACTCTTTCCATGAACTTTAATGTTAGTTGTTGCACACATATGTATTTTCTGGTTGAACTTTTCCAGATCTATTTGGATTTTGAAATGATTCTTGATTCTTATCCCTGTAATGTTTAATCTCAGTTGTCATCATGATGACATCTAACATCACCAGGATGTGATTGTAGGGGATCATCTTGATTACATTAATTGAGTGTAGAAGACCCTACTTTGGTGAGTGACACCATCTCTTGAACTGACATCTCAGACTGTGTAAAAAAAAGAGCAACTGAACTGAGTGCAAGGGTACATCACTCTTCTACTTGATTGTGGATGCGATGGACAAGCTCCGAGTCCTGCTGCTGTGACTTTTCTGCAATGATGGCCTTGACCTTCCTGACACAGTGGGTTTTGTTGGGTTATATTTACTTACCACAACAGAAAAGTAACTAATAATTAATACAATAACTAGTATAAATCTTATTGC
This sequence comes from Alexandromys fortis, assembly GCF_014885135.2. Classification (NCBI taxonomy): domain Eukaryota; kingdom Metazoa; phylum Chordata; class Mammalia; order Rodentia; family Cricetidae; genus Alexandromys; species Alexandromys fortis. The sequence goes on from NW_026067944.1 coordinate 32,604,367, forward strand.
TTTCTTTCCTTCAAGTTGGGAGTCCTCATCAGTGAGTTTTCATGATTCTGCCTTGAAATATTCATAGCTGTTATGATCATTGTTTTATTCATGCACAATATATAAAGCATATGTGAGATCCACTTTGCAAAATCCAAAGACTATTTACTTAAGCCATGAAACTCTTTATAAATGAAAATTGTTATTGATATTAGTAGCAGCCCCTACTTTTCTGTTCTCTTTATATTGTAGGATCTCTCCTCCTGATTTGTTATGATAAAAATTATCATAACGATAACAACCATTAATCACAATTATACTGCAATCTTATCACAATGCTCACAGCTGAGCAAGTTAATTGAAAACTAGGAAAAACCTAATAGCAACTGTTCATAATTTTTCTTGGGGAGCACATGTAATCTCCTATGAGTTTAAAACTAAAATTTCTTAATGGTTGAAGGAATCATTGATGACATTTAATTTAACCTTTTTGTTTTAAGATGAAGGACTGAGCCCTGTTGAAAGACAGTTACTGCCCATAGTAACATGTCTCGGCTGAAAGTTAGAAAAAAAAAAAAGACTTAATTAGGCTGTTTCCCTGAACTCTTTGATTGGTTAAAATAGTCATTAGTTTGAATAATATTTCCTTTAATTTTTTAAAAAGGAAACAATGCTTAAGAAATTTCTATTTAATATATTTTATGTAGTAGATAATAATACTATCAAATTGTGGAGGTCTTTCTTCTAGGTAGAATTCTTTCTTGCTGTTTAGCAAGAAAAGTCTAGAAATCTCCCTCAATTATACAGTATATTTCCTTCCACACATAGCAAGATTTTTTTTTATAGTCTTGTGCTTTAGTTAAGATTCTTTGGCAATGATGTCCCTATTGAAGAAAGTTTAAATAGGAGATAATATTAAGAGAAACAGAAGGAAACCTCAACCTGGCTCTATTGGAAATAGTTTGAGAAGCTGGCCATTTATAATCAATCCTCTCTTTATGTCTGTTTTGTTCCAGCTAAGAGGGCAGACTATCTTTGTCTAATTTTCTTCTATGAAATTCTAGACAAGTAAAGGTCACTCATCCCAAGTGACCTTTCAGTTCAGGCTTCTAAACTATTGTCTCAAGATTCGTTTTTTTTCAGATTGGATAACAATCAAACATTTGGTTAGACAGTTGATTGGCCCTTGGGCTACAGGGCCACCTCTGGTTGTTCCAGTATTTGGAGGTGAGACTATTTTCCCCACTAGGCAGCCAATACCTACTCTTTAGAAGAACTAATTAATTTCTTTTACCTGAGAAGAGAGAATTACAAATAACTGGCAACTTAAAACTAGGTTATATAACACCAGACTAACGTTGTGGTTCTAAAATTTTTCAGAATTGTCTTTGGGATACATGTATTGGTATGTGTACAACTATGAGAAAGTCTACTTAAAATAAATGGGAGGCCCATGACATGTAAAGTTTCAGGACCAAGAAGACAGCAAAGCTCTGCTCCTCTGGAGACATAAAAGACAGAAAGCAAACTTTGTAGAGAGTGTAGGTGCCAAGAGGAAGTATAAAACTGCATTATTCCAGCTTTACAACAGAATCACATGACTAGACAAAGACATAAACCAATTTTAACAAGATAATGTCTGTCTGTGCTCTAGTAACCATGCCCTGCTCACAATGCTGCCTCTGGATTAAGGCATAGTATTCCAATAACTGCAAGGTAATGGAGGAAATAGGCTTACTCATCATGAAATATTGACCGAATAATTTTTCATATCGTTATATTTTGTCATTTGTACTTGAAGTTATTTTCATAAATTAGGAAATCTCTTCTTCAGAACCCACCTGTTAACACATACCTTAAGTTTTTATCATAGACACATTTCTATACATATACTTTATATATGATTTTTGACTATTCTATGTAAAAGCATTTAAAGCTGACAAAATGAGAAGAACCTAGATCCTTCAGCTATGCTGTTGTTCTCTTTTAGACAATGGCTACAATACTAACATTCTATACATCTATTATAATTTTAAAATTTAATTTTATGTTTCTCCTCTTTAGCTTTAGCAGGAATAGGGGTACAAAAAACATAAAAAAGAAAAACAGAACTAAAATGGCAAAAGAAATACCTTATTATTCAGGTGAAATTATCTGTATTGGAATAAGTAGGTCAAGTAGGTGTATTTGAACTTGTGGGCTGATAATGGCTGCTTGGAAACTAAGAAGATGTTTCTGTGGTAGAAAAGAGTTGAAAGAAGTCATGAATCCTTCCAATGAAGTCAAGGAGGATTTTACAGAAGCCAAGGTGAAAATTATTTTGGCCTCAGAATGAATTATTAATTTTTAGAATATGCTTCTAGAGCTACCAAAATAGTATGATCATATGGATAGGTTGAAAATTTATTTGATTTACCAATGAAAGGCTTAAAAAGTACACTTAAATATACTATGAAAAATATATGAGCTTCGGCACTAACACATAAAGTGATGGAGAAAATAAGATCCGAGATTTAAACTTGGAAATATGGTGGAACTGTGAGCATGGGCTGGAATTCATTCCCTCTACATGGAAGGTGCAGCCATGGCACTTAACACCATGAAGGAGTACAAACACAAACAGGTGGGAGTATCTGTCTCAAGCTATCAGCATCTCAAAAGGAAGTGCAAAGATTCATGTCACTTTTATCTCTGTGTGTGTGTGTGTGTGTGTGTGTGTGTGTGTGTGTGTGTGTAATGCTGGTTCCCCTGTGTACTCAAGTGTGTAAATGCAACAGACAGATTGCCACATGACAGATGTGGGGATCTGAGGACTTCTTTCTTCAAACATTAGGCTTCACCTTGTATGCGTTTCACCAGAAAACATCAATATTTTTTAGCACATTTAAATACATTTAACTAATTTTTTTCTTTTTTCACTCCAATAAATGTTGCTCAAGCTACTTCATCCCCCTTAGCTTTGCTGTTCATCTTGGTGATGCCCAGCAATTCGTAAGTCCACATTTAACATCAAAATAAAATAAAATAGTAAAGTATTTTGAGGGTCACTCTTTTCTGCTGGTTGTGTACACTGGACTAGGTGGTCAAGAAACTTGCAGTGAGTCTTCTGTCTCTGAGTCTCATCTTGCTATAGGCTCTGGGTTGCATGTGTGCTTTCTTTCTTGCCATAGTTGTTGAGATTATAGATGTGTATTACTATGTCATACTTTTACATGGATTCCAGAGGTTACAAATCAGGTCCTCATGTGTGCATGGTAAACGCTTTATTCATTGATACATCTCCTCAGGCCTGGAAAGGCTTCTTAGAATTGTGACTGAATGTGGAAGTGTTAAAGAAAGACAAAATGTTATAGCAGTTACGGGGCAAAAAATACTCTTGAAAATAGAGAATCAAAGTTCTTTTTCTCCAATAAATAATTTTACATTAGTCTCGGGTGCTGAGAATGGAAAAAAAATTGACCAAACAAAAATAAATTGATAGGGTAAAATATTTCAGGAAATCTAGACAGGAGCCCAGAATCATTTGTAAACACATTCTCTGTGTTTGTTCCATCTCTTAAACACACAACGTAACGAACTCTATACCTAAATGAGTTATGTTTATCTATATAAAGGAAGACAAGTTTTAATATGCATTATAGTAGAATTAGAGGTAAACTACCTTGTTTGTTATTTTGTTATTTTATTTTATTGTGATATATAAATTGGGCTCAGGAATTGTTAGGCATTAACAACATGAGTAGTAGGCCTAAGGGAGATGAAGGAGATGAAACAATATTTATTAACAAAGAAAGGAAACAAAAATTAATTGTATTTTATGTATTAAAAATGTACATCTTTTGTAGGGATACACATTTATATTTAACTGTAAAGCTAACTGCAATGGCTTTATGTTTCTGAGGGGTAGCACAAAGTGTGTCAAGAGGAATATATCTTTATATTTGTTATTCCAGCACATCATAGGAGAAATAAAAACATGACAGAACATAGTATCTTTCTCTTGCCTGTTTTCCTGGTCTGCTTAGGTTCATAATTAAGAGTAAAGAGATGTGCCTCTGTTTGGGAAAGCACAAGAATTAAATCCGTGGAGATAATGATAGGCTTAGTTGCCAGAGAACTTGAGAAAGGAGGAGATGTGTTTTAAGTGGTATGGAGTGAAAGCATGGTCATGGTCAGAGCTGTGGACAGGGGCCAGAGGGATTCAGGGCCAATATTGTAAATGTCGTTGGATGATATCCTCCATCCCAAATCTCCAAATTTATTGAGACCTGCTCTCCACACAGCTGCCTTCCTTAGGGGAACTGATCTGCTGAACTTGGGAAGGATGTTCATACCTATGTATAGAAGGTAGGGACGGCTCCTTTACAGGAAAGTAGACATCTAGATAAAGGAGTAAGTAGTAACAGCTTAAACCCAGAAGTACTCCTGGGGAACTAACTACTCAGCAATTTACACACACACACACACACACACACACACACACACACACACACCACACTAGTGGGTTGTTGAAAAGCTTGAGCAATTTCATAGAAGAATGCGACCTTGAGTCTATACTTATACCATTTAACACAGGGGATTATGTATCAAGCTTAGAGTGGAAACGCCCAGGTCTCTGGAGTCTCAGCATTCCTTCCATTGCTCTAAGAGAGCAGGACACAAAGGACTTGCAGGTGCTGGGGATTCAGGAGGCTGTGGACAGTAAGTGACAAGGAATGTCCTATTACTATCTTAAACTGGTACAAAAGATGGAGCAATGTTGCAACAAGCAAGGTTTGGGGATGGGATCAGTATACTCCAGTGTAAATTAGGGGTGATTTTTTTTCTTTTTCTTGTAGAGAACTAAAAAGTAGCAATAAAATGTACTGACAGTCAGTTTCCTGTTGTTACTATCATACACTATCAAGTCTAAATAATGTTCATGCCAAAAATGTTCCTTCCCACTGAGACTCACACTGGTCCCAGTGTAGATGTGACCTGAAGACATTAATTTGCAAACAACATGCGGTCCTCTTGTCTGCCAGAAGGCAAATCTCAAGTACAGCATAAAATCAATATAAAACGAGATGACTGGCATCCTGGAGAAAGCCTGGGAAAACACGTTCCTCACCAGTGTCTGCCAGTGCACCATAGCACAGCCTCCCTGCTAAGTAGTATTTCAATCACTTATTTGAGACCCTGTACCTATATGATCACATTTCCACTGCACTTTATCTTACATCTGCCTTCTACATTGGCCTACTCAGGAATATCCCAGGGGAAAGCCAGCCATGGTTGGTCGCTTGCTGCCATTCAAACCTCAAATCTTCTGCAGTTTCCATCTAGTTTTAGATCTCTCCTGCGCTGTCAGCTAACTTCAACTATCCCCTGTCCAGGTTTTCATGGTTCTCTGTAGAAAGGCTGGTTTAATAACACAACTCCATGGAGAGAGGAACACATGCCTATCTTGTTTGCTGAATACTCATATGCCTCACAAGCTCTTTGCAGACTGGAGGTTTAATCAATATCTTTTAAATTAAGTGAAGATTAGTAAAATGAAAGAAAGATGTACAAAGAATCCCTGAGCTTTAAGAAGCATCTCAAATCCTAGACTAAACTAAGTTACTACAGGACCAAATTCATGGAACTAGCATGTAATTTAGAGTTTTACAATTTAGCACAATTCCTTATTCCCTATGTTATTGCTTACTCTGAAACCGATTATCCTGAATCTAAGAGGTTTAGGACAATAGACACTATTGTGTCTGGGGGTCAGGAATTCAAGCATGACTTTGCCAAGGACCTCCAACTCAAGATCTTTCACATGACTGCAGCTTTCTCTAACTACAACTGTGGGGTAAACTGCTTGAGATATTCACATAATTGCTGACAGGATTTCATTTGTACTTTAAGCACAGGACTGATGCCTTCATTTCATCCCTGAGTGGGATCAGGTTCTTCATTTAGGTCTTCACCATGTGGAGCTCTTTCCAGTGTATTAATAATCGAGTGACTGAGCTCCTCAGAGAGAGCAGCAGAAATGGAAAAATGACAAAGGTGGGCCTCACAGTCCCTTCGTATCCTAAGCTTTAAGTGACAGTTTGCCCCCTTTGCTGCATGATCCTCACCAGGCATGTTTCAGTTAATCCAGCACAAGAGAAGAGGATTTCAAGAGTGTGAATACACAAGGCAGTTTATTGCAAGCCATTTGAGGAACTCTCTCTAGTACCTGTCTTCCATGAAACAATAAAATAAATAAATAAATGTTTTAATAAAAATTTTTTAAATAATGGATCTCCTATTTTATTCCAGACACAGCTAAGCTCTAAGTGACAGCAAGATGAGTAATGGGATTGGAAGATGACAGTTTTGATCTTTCAGGACCTGTGATCTGGATTAAGAATAGGACCTTTTCAATGTGGTTGGAACTATAAAAGCTATAGGAACTGTGAGAAGAGAACAAAAGTTTAAGATAATGAGAACTGCTACCTTAACAAAGGAGGTCAAGCCTGGGCTCCCTGTTGATGGAAAGAGATGGGATAAAGGAAGGAAGAAAACCCTCTCACCATGGGCTTTTCTTGCAGGGATTGTAGGCACACTAATGTCAGGGTTAAGTCTTTCTTCTGGACAGAATGGTGAGAAAGGAATATCTAGAAGTCATACTGAGAAAGGCACAGTAGATCACGCTGCGAACTTTGAGCTGTATGCAGTTAGTGGAATGGAAACACGGAAGGATATAACTAGATATTTACAGGATAAATAATATCTTATCCAAGCCTAGTGTGCATTTCCTGGTTAATAAATAGGCTCAGAAAGAGGCATATTCTCATCTTTTATAAAGACTTCACTGACAGAAGAATTGGGTCATAGTCTAGGTGAAAAATTCTCTTTGAGTTCTTTTACTTCAAATTAAATTACACACCTCAATAACAATGTACTGCCTCAATAACATGTAATTTCTCACAAGCACCACCTTTGTGAAGTGACTGGAAGAATATGATTCAAGTTCATTTCCAAAAAAGAATGAAAGAAAATAGAAGTGTTCACGCATGATGTTGGCTACAATGCATCTCAAGCCATGGTTCCTTTATTTAGCCTGGTAAATTCAATGAATCCCTAAACATGTTAATTACTTACCCTATTGCCTTTCTTCTCCCATGCTGCAAACTATGCCATTCACTTGTTAAAACCTCTTTTGAAACTCATTTCTCATTTTTCCCCAAAGATCCATAGGCTTGCTATACAAATGAAAAGAGTCAGTGAGCCATGCAGTTACTGATACTTACAACTGGATATGTCACCCCCTAGGAATGTCTGGGAGGAGCAGTGGGGGATTAGGGGAGGGTTCAAGTCTGCAACATGGTCCTCAGATTCTGATGAATATTCAAGCAGACAGCGTTTGAGCTAAAATTGATAATTTCTGTATATGTAGTCTTCTTTACACCCATACACTGTCAGAAATCTCTGAATATGATGAACTTTAAATAATTATTAAACACTTCGGTCATCCAAAGGAGAACATCTATCTGACTAGTCTGAGAGATGTATTATTTGACCTCTCCGCATATGTACTCATCTGAGCCATGAAGAACTGAACAATTCGCTCATGCTGGATTTCCTTGCATATTGTCTTTCTCTAGTATTCTGCAGAGAACCATAGGACTATTCATGGACCAAATACACTGGAAGTTTATTTTATGTCTTCTATAAAAATATTAAACTTTGTTGATAAATTCAGAAATAAGGAAGAAAAGTGTAATTAGCATGAAAATATATTTATGTCCAAATGATACCTTCTTCCTTCTGAAGTTTGTTTAATCTATATCAATCCAGCAGGAAGTTCCAATATCAGAAGGAAGGAAGGTTCATTGTATTACATTTTGCCTTCTAACCTGAGATCAGGTAGAACTTTAAATTCATCATTGTGTTATGAGGGAAGATAAGTGTCCAGGATTAAAGTTTTCATTAGGGCCTTTCAGAGATGGTGATTACCAGGGGCCGTTATCATGTACATATATTTGAGGAAACTTAATTGATGACAGACAGAAGGAATGAATATCATAGAACGAGGTGACAGAAAGCAAAATTAGGTGTCTACTATTTGCAATATGGCTAATGATGTAGGTTTCATATGTTTGCAAGATTAAATACCAATACTTTGTCATTAGGTGTGAGTTAATGTAAAAAGTCCCATAATTCCTAAATTAGAATATAATACTAAAAAATGAGAGTAGAGTTATTTTTTCTTTAAAAAAATCACTTATTCATTTTGCATACTAGCCCCAGTTCTCCCTTTCTCCCCTTCTCCTAACCCTCAGTCCTCCCCCATCTCTCCACCATCTACTCCTCAGAGGGGGTAAAACTTCCCTTGGGTTGTCAACAATATCTGATATACCAAGTTGAGGCAGGACCAAGCCCCTCTGCCCTGTACCAAGGCTGAACAAGGTATTCCTACATAGGGACTGGGCTCCAAACAGTCAGTTCATGCACCCAGGATAAGTTCTGGTCCCACTGCTAGTCCTCCCCACCAACAGCTCAGGAGAGCTGAATTATAGTCCTAATAAAATACCAAAAGATACTTTACTGTTTTAGAAAGTTAATGATGCCCAAGAAGCATGAAGCCAGATTAAGGTAGGAAAGTGAAGACACACATGTAAACTCAGAAGTTGAATAAAGTCAGTTCCATGATGAAAACTTGACCAGGTTAACATATTACTGTTGAATATTTTACTCTTATGACAGTTTCACATAAAGTATAAAAAGACACAGTTTTTAGATTTTTATGGTATGAGCACGTAAATATTGCCTTAAAAATAAATACAAAATATGAATGACTAGATAGAATATTATATAAAATCCATATTAGTACAATTTTTAGAGTGTTAACTTAATTTCTTGCTCCCAAATAAAATTAAGCCTCAGAAATAAGGACTAACTGAATGGAATGTTTTGCGACTTTTACCTGCTAACTCACGTCAACATTTACCAGGAATGTTCAGCATACTGTGCCAATCTTGTGTCTATAGAAAAAGGAAAAGGACAAAGTGACTCTATATGGGTCTAGAATAAGGCATGGTAGACTAGGGCTATAGCTCTCCTAGGAAGAGTTTCCCATCTTTCCCTGACTGGGTAACTCTTACTGCCACTCTCTAAGGAAGGAGAAGTAACTTAACTCACCCAGCTCAGTACTGGGACATAGGTTATTCCACACTCTGTTATGTTTTCTCTGTCTATGCAGGTTTCATTAGCTTCATGTAACTCCATTTTTTTTTCAGCAAGAAGTATTATTAGTTGAACTAAAAATCACCCTGTTCATTAGAGGCACCTGTCACTTGATGCTGACTCCTTTCTTTACCCATTTATTTTTGAATAGTGATATCCAATTAACTTTCTTGATTACTTTCCCCCATTCTTCTCTAGTCCAAATAAGAATGTTAATAAATAGTTCTTTTTTTTTTCAGAGATTTATTTATTATGTGTACAGTGTTTTGCCAGTATGTCTGCCTGCAGGCCAGAAGAGGGCACCAGATCTCATTACAGATGGTTGTGAGCCACCATGTGGTTGCTGGGAATTGAGCTCAGGTCCTCTGAAAGAGCAGCCAGCAGTCTTCATGGCTGAGCAATCTCTCCAGCCCCATAAATAGTCCTTAAATCTTGGAGGGATAATATTTGACATTCCCCATTCAAATAGAAAACACTACAATAACTGGAGAGATTATTCCTGTTTTTCCCTCATAACTCTCTTCCAGTGACTCTCCTCTGACTCAGTCAATTTCACTTTCCACAAATGGTTCCTCTCTCAGAAGCCCTGCCTTATTCCCAGTTTGTTATTCTTCACGCCTGCTCTTTGAAGTCTGGTTCATCTGAGCTGTGGTCCATTTCCTTAAAAGGTCTGTTAGTGTCTTTTCTCTGTTTCCTTTTCTGAAGAAGCAGCCAGTTAGATCCTCTAATCTCTGTATAATTTGTTCCCTCTCTTCTCACCAGTTCCTGAACTGGTGGTGATATCTTCCTAGGTGTTTAATTTCTTCATTTTTAAAATTTAAGGTTTAATTGAAAAAAAAAGTATGTGTTCATGCAATATACTATACTATTTTAATATATGTTTCCATTCTGGAATGATTAAACAAATTGATTAAGTCTATCATATATATATATATTGTTTTAATGGTAAAAACACAGAATTCATTAGCAGTTTTTAACTATATGCTGTGTGTGGTCAGTTACCAGGATAGTTTTTCATTATAACTTCATTTTCCTGAATAACTAAAACTTTGTAATTATTTTCTTTAATTTACATTTCTCTTTGTTCTATTCTCACTAAGAGAATAATATGAATAATTACATGCCAACAAATTGGCTAGCCGAGAGAGTTAGGAGAGATTTCTAGAAACACAACCTGCACAAAGAATGAGCAAAGATGAATTCCTCTCTTCATTGCCATGAGCAGAAATTTGTTTAGATTTGACCTGACCTTGGACTACTCCTTCACTTCCTTTTCTTCCTCCTTCTATTTGTCCTCCTCCTCTTTCTCATACTCCTCTTCTTCTTCCTCCTACCCATCCTCATACTTCTCCTTTTTCTCATCCTTCTCTTCTTCTTTCTCTTCTTTCTCCTACTTTCCCTCCTCTTCCTCCCCTCATTCTTTCTGTGACCTTTTACATATGAAATGAAGTCTTAATCATTTGATTCCCACAACAGAAATATCAGCTATATTTGTTTAGACTCCTTCCTAGGTTTTTCTTCTCATGGTTTCAACATGAAATTCACTATGCTTTACAAAAAGAAAAGAAAAATCTCCAATAACATTCAGTGAAGATCTGAGGAAATTGAAGCTAAAAATGTGGTAACTTTATCCAAGTTATACAGCTCGTTCATAGAGGGTGAAATTTTGATTAGAAGTATGGGTTCTTTAATCCAAATACTCTTTCTGCTTTGGCACACTCTTTTCATAACACTCTACTTTACATTAGAAAGAACTTCTGAAAATGATGATCATAGTATTATTAATAAATATATATTTCATGTAAATAATTTTTAAGAGACGTTAGAAATCTGCTAAAAATCTTTGCATCTCTTGGCTTATTGAGCAGGAATATATAGTAATTATACACTCTGTTGCCCCTAAATCTCTGGATTCCTAGTCTAAATCTCTATTGAATGGTAAGAACTGCCTAGTGAATTGCTTTGCATAAGTTCAGCAAAATAATTATTTTTTTAAAAATTTGCTTTTGGGAAGGACATAAAAGTTGATATTGGTTTGAAATTGGAGCCGTGTGAAGTAGACCAAAGTCTTGCCTTAGTTGCTTTAATTTGTTGCCATTTCTGAATTTGGCTTAGCTGAAATATCTTCAGTAGAAAATTATTTGGTGGAGTTTTTAAATTTTCAGTATTAAATTTATTTAGCATCAGTGAAGTACTTAACATTCCTGAAATTGTAGTATAATGGTGTTATGTTTTTCACTTGTTCACAGCATTGTTTATTTTAAAACCCATCTATTTATTTAGAACACAAATTTTATTTATATATTTACATACACATATCTATTTAACATGTTGTTCTGAAATATGAAAATACTGTTTATTCACTTCCCCATCATCTTTCTATAGGAGTTTGATATCCATGTACTTTAGGAAAGATAAGGAAGATGCTAAGACATTTTACAGGAAAAGAAATGGCATCAACTTGAGGGGGAAGGATCTGATCATAGGAGTTTCAGTCTGTGTCTCCTCATGCTCCACAAAGCATATTCCAGAATAAAATGAATGTAACCATATTTCAAGGCTATGGTGTATTCAAAGGCGACATGAGAAATACATCACACACAGATGTGGAGTGATATTGCAGACAGACCTAAGTGAGTAGAAATTATGATTTGAGGTCTGTATTTAAGAGAGCTCTTTGATACAACATAAGGAATGGATGAGAGTGGCCCAGCATAGCCAAATCTTGTGCATGTTGGTAACCTCATTTCAAGTAGTGCAAGAAGCCATGGTGACAGGAGGGGCAGGTTAGACCTCTGTTAGAGGAATACATTGAAAATTTCTTCAGAGAAGAAAACTGATTTGTACTCCTCTCCACCTCTAGACTGTGCAATAGGGTGACATATTAAAGACACTGTCCATCAAGCTGCCCATCCAGCCATTCCAACATGTACATTTGGCCCAAGCTTGCAGATAGCCGGGACTGTGCCAAAACTGACTTTAGTCTCCACCCTAGCCATGTAGGATGTTTAGCAGCAACTTTAACAGCTTCTCAGTCTTTGAGTAGAGCCTTTAGGTTTTTCTATGCAAAGAATCATTTTATGGGAAAACGTCTTACAGTGGAAACTTCACCTCAAACCCCCTCCCCCATCTCTCTCCAAACTATGATGTGCCATCAGAAAGATGATGGCCCCTCCCCCAGTGAAGCTCAAGACCACTCCCTCAGAGTATTTAAAATGCTACCCAGAAAGCAGACTTGTGGTTTTCTGATGGAGGAAGGTCATTGGTTAATTAATAAAGAAACTGCTTGGCCTCATAGGTTAAAACATAGATGGGTGGAGTAAACAGAACAGAATGCTGGGAGGAAGAGGATGTGAGCTCAGACCCAATAGCTCTGCTCTCTGGAGTAGACACAATGAAGCTCTGAACCAGGATGGACGTAGGCTAGAATCTTCCCGGTAAACGCACCTTGGGGTGCTACACACATTATTAGAAATGGGATAGTCCAGGTGTGAGAGTTAGCTGAGAAGAGGCTAGATATAATGGGCCAAGCAGTGTTTAAAAGAATACAGTTTGTGTGTTGTTATTTCGGGGCATAAGCTAGCTGGTGGCCAGGAGCCGGGAGGCAGGAAGCGGCCTGAAGCTTCTTCAACAGTTTTCCAGTCTTCTTTTCCTGTCTCCTCTCTGGAGGCTGGAATATTATCCAGGAGTGTTTTTATCCATTAAACCTGGGCTTTTTCTAATTCGATTTGATTTGATCCGATTTGGATTGTTCATCAGCAGAGAGACTTACCAGGTGCAGGAACTTTTCATCTGGAGGACCCACCAAGGGGCTTTTTTGTTTCCCAACAGCCTGGGGACAAGTAATGGTAAAACACCCTTATTCCCAACACCTGTTCTCTGCCAGGCTAAGATTGGCTTTCGACTGGGTGAGCAAATCTTTCCAAGTTATTGCATTAGCGGCCCAGGGCCTCCTATGATTTTCAGTGCCCTGCCAAAGAAACAGTCATTATGTCCTATTACTTGGGCAAGGACCTGCCTCATTCAGTGGGAACCCCTTTTTTTCAGATGTTCTGTTCAATGGAATATCCCACACACCTTGGTCTTTGACTTTGTTGATGCATATTGCTAAGTTTCAGATCCTGGCATGAACTTGTGAAATGGGCACCTGCAATTCGATGTCAGACCCCAAATGCCCTTGTGCTGCCTTCTACAAAATCTTTCCAAATAGGTGCTGTCTGACACCATATGTCCTGAATGCCTGGTTTCTCTCTGCACTAAAGCCTGGCCTCAATATGCCCTTGACAATGGGACACGATGACCACTAGAGGGAACTTCTGAAGTTTTCATCCTCTGTGACCTTGAAAATGTTTGCCAGTGGAAACAAGTGGACAGAACTCCCCTATGCTCATAGTTTCTGGGTATTGCATTCCTGCCTTTCCCTCACAGCCCCAGTCTTGTTAGCTTGGGTCCTGGTGCCTATCTTGGAAATAATTCTTCTATGACCATGCTGCTAGAGACAATGACCACTACCTGAGCCCTGCCTATTCATCCCCTTCCTATGGGGTCACATGTCACATTCATTGACCGACATTCCACTCATTCCTACATATCGACCTTTTCCTCCCTCCAGGACAAAGTTCAAGGGTCAATATCCTTCTCCTTACCCTCTTTCCTCTCTTACCCTTCCTACTGTTCTCCTGTCAGGGACCCACAATGGAGAGACATCTGTCAGACTCCAGACTCAACAGGGTCCCCACATCCCAAGGTAGGGTTATGTGGATTAGAAATATTAGATAGGAGGAAAGTGTTACAAAAGAAAAGGAACAGAGATGCAGAATAGATCTGGGAGGGCAATCCAGGGAATATTGAATTCGCTCAGTTTATTTTCCATATGCTTATATATTGCAATCCAAAAGGGGGAAAGAAAGAAAAAGATGGCTTTAACATGATACAAAGAACAAACAGAGCAATCACTTGCTTCAATACTTGAAACATCAAGCCACTACATCCCTAACTAAACATTCTGTTGTTTATGTGGGAGATTCAGCGATATACCTTAGACCAAACATCTTGTAGGCAGTCACTCCCTGGGTCAAACCTTTTGTCATATCCTTGAAGGAGCAGGAATAGGCTTGAATTTTCTGACCTTAGGTCAGGATGAAATGGATACACCTCTGTGGGCCATCTCAGTACCCAAAGTAACCACACCGTAGTGTAGTCAGAGGCTACTCTTTCGTTCCCAGCCAACCAGAACTGAAATAACCACACAGAAACTGTTTTAATTAAAACTCCACTTGGCCAATCACTTAGGCATATCACTAGCTAGCTCTTATATCTTAAATTAACCCTTCTCCAATAATTGCCACATTGGTTGTGGCCTATCAGTAGGGTTCTGTCCAGCATTCAGCATCTGTCTCCTGCAGCAACTACATGGCATCTTTTTGACTCTGCCTATTCTCTTCTCCTCTATCTTCATGGGATTCCCACCTCGCCCTATTCTGTGCTGCAATAGGCCCAAATCAGCTTCTTTATCAACTAAACATATTTACAGCATACAGAGGGGAATTCCACATCACCTTCCTTTTTCTGTCTAAATAAAAAGAAAGGTTTTAGCTTTAATATAGTAAAATTACACATAACAAAGCAGGTGCCAAACAAGAATTAGAGTTCAATATTTATATCTATTTTATTTTTATCATAACTAAGGAAAGCTATAATTAAAACTATCTATTCTTCAACTCCATCAAATACTCCAGAAGGATATAATATTAACTAAGAAAACAGGAAGTTCTTTTAAGCAACTCCCATATCTCTAGAATTGACAGAAACATCTCACTGCCTGGACAATACAGTCTTCTTCTGTATTGTTATAGCATCCATCTTTAGCCTGCAGACTTTTAGCTTGGCAGACTTTTACATGAAGCAGGAAATGTGAAAAACTATTCTGCCTATATAGGTAGTTTGTCAGTATGTTCTGTCTTATATTGCTGGGAGAGATCTTACCATTTATTAACTACTAGACTAGTGTTAAGGGAGAATGCATCTCGAGGCATTGTACACCTCTCAGCCAAATTTCTCTCAAGAGAGTACACAGACAACTAAATAATGATATGCAAGCAGATGATACTTTGTGATATACATGTTCCTATGTCCACAATATTTCCTAATAAAGGAGTGGAGGATGACCAAGATGAAATGGCCTTTTAAAATTTGTTCAGAAGGTCTTTAAGAGTTTTCAACTGTATCAAAATCCAAATTTGTCTTATTAAACATATCAAATCTAAGGACTTATTGGCATCATGTTAAATTTTTCTCAGACAAGGTCTAACCTTTTCCTAATCAGTAATATCTTCATAGTGAACTAAAGCAGTTACAAATATTAACCAATAAAAGCAACTCATATACAGAAGGATATCCCACATAATGTAGCAATTAAACCTTAAACCAATCATGCTGTAGGCAACTACTCCTTGAATCAAACCTCCTGCCATATCCTTGAAGGAACAAGAATAGGCTTGAATTGTCTGTCTTTTGGTCATAGTGAAACGAATCCACTTCTGTGGGCCATCTCAGTACCCAAAACTCCAAGCAACCACACCCTATATAAAGATATCTTGTTTGTAGCCACATCTTAAGTTGGACCTCTTGTCAGTAATGTTGAAAGAAAGAGCTAAAACTCTCTGTCTGACCTTCAGTCAAGGTGGTGCAGACATACTTTTGTGGTCCTCTGTATATTTGGTCAAGGTAGAATGGACTATTTCTGTGGACCCCCATGTCTTCCCTATCCTTAAATGCTGTTACCCACCTCCTGGTCACCCTTTACACTTTGCATTCCCACCCCTCTTCTCTCACTGCTTTCTGTTTGTTTGCATCTCTGTACTAATGTCTCTCTCATTCCTGGCATGTGATCTGATCACACTGGGATTCTCCCTGGTCAATTCCCCCTGCCCTCCCACTCCAAGCTGCATAGGTGTTCTGTACTTTTGTTTCTCTTCTCCCTTATAGCAACTTTGCTCTCAGTGGAACACCTGGGGGCTCATCTGATTCCTGCAACCACATTCCAGGATTTTTAAGTTGGTTAGATGACACAGCTTCCTGGGAAAAGTTTTTTTCATCTGTCTGTTAAAATATATGTGTTAATAATGTGACCACAGTATGCTGGTTTATGCTTGGGTCTGTGCATGTGCTTGTTTTAAAATCTGTAAAAGTTGTAATTCACATCACATGGTCTGCCAATACTTTACAATATGTGGGCAGGCACCCCTTTGGCTAAGGTCAGAGACAGAGATCATATAATTCCCACCTTGTTGAAAAATAAGGTTTATAAATGATAAGACTTAAAACAATGATGATTTACTGAGATATTAAAGCTATACCTCTTTATTCATGTACAAAGATGAATCTTGCTGGCAGCTAGATTTTGTAACCTAAGAGTAATACCCTTATTATTATTTTTTTAAAACACTAAATCGTTTATAATGGTAAAACTTGGTTCTGCCTTCTACAGATTAGGATTATGATCTAGGTCTCAAGACCACAAGCAAAATCTAGAGGCTGAAATATTCCATCTAATCTTCTTGCCTCTACTAACATTGGTAAGCTGTAACTAATTGGATAAACCGTGCGCCCGAATTTAACTTATATGTCTAATTTAGATATACCTGACAGGTATTGGTACCCTGATTCTCAGGCACCTTTACAGCTCTGAGAATATGGCATTTAATACAAAATCTTCTTATGATAGACAGACATGCCAGCTCTTGCAGCCTCCTGTAGTTCCTCCAAGAAGGATGGCTGTAGAAGAACTACCTGGAGGCTTTCTTTAATGTGACAAAACCAGCTACATACTAAAAAGCTGCCGTTTACCTCATCAGCTGCCTGGACCTTGCCTGGGCTGGATGACAGAACACTGAGGGAATTGATTGTTCCATCCTGCCAAGACAGGTGGGCAGATCCCTACTCCCACAGGAAAAAAATCTGTCAGGCCTCCTGGGGTTAGCAGCTAAAGGCAAATACCGCTTCTGAGACTTGAGTTTGCCAAAGAGCACGGAGAGACTTGGGATTGCCTGGTTAGCTTGGACAAACGATTTCACTTTTACTCATTTACTTATCCCTCTCAGATCTGTATGATGGCATTTGATGACTAGGGTACTGATACCTCATTAGTTAATTAGTTAAGTTATTGTTAAATGTACAGACAGGCATACGTCATTCACAGGCTCCATAGTCCAAAATTAACAGGTTTCAGTGTAACTTCAGAGGTTCAGAGTTTAAAACTTCCTCTCTGGTTGTCTTCTAAAATGTTCATGACTTTAAACCTAAAGCTATAGCCTTTTGCTATGACACCAAGGTAAATCTGTTTCAGTTGTTTTACAGACACCTGTAGCTTCCTGCACAGGTCCACCCTGTCAGACTCATGCCAAGGCCAACCTGAGAGGCCCTCCAGATAACACCAGCACCTGCACCAGCTCCTGGGACTTCACTATTGGTAATAGTCTCTAGATACCTATTAAGGACACTTTGTCTGTCCAGCAGCTGGGACCCTCCACCTCTGGTTTTCTAAGATGTTACAATGAAGGGCCTGTCTGTTCTTCTTCTTGGCATATTTATCTTTGTCAGTATAGCTAGGATAGGCATTAGTAAACTATTTTTTTCCTATCAACTTGCCTTTTCTGCTTCCTTCAAGAAACAAATGCCTGAGGTCTCCAGGATGGCAGTTAACTGGGTACTTCTCTACCCATGCCTCCTGCTGAGTCTGAGCCCACCAACTCCCGACTCTTTCTCCCCACATTGTTCTATATTCTCAGGAAGCAGCCAGACATGAACGGGAGTGTCCATATACCCAAAGAGTCTATGGTGTTCTGCTGGAAGATTCACTACAATCCCTGGCATCCTTATACCCAAAAAGTCTGAGATGTTCAAGTAGAAGCTCAACCCCATGCTTCCTCCCCGACCTCTGCTGCATCTCAGAAGGCCTGCGAAATGATGACCCTTCCCGCAGAGATGCACAAGACCACACCCACTGGGTATTTAAACAGCCCCTAGAAAACAGACAGTTGATTTTCTTGTCTTTCTTTTCCATTTCCTCTCAAAGAGGGGAGCTGGAAAATCTTTTGGGAGTAGTTTTTATCCATTAAAATTGGCCTTTTTCTAATTTGGTTTGATTAGGTCTGATTTGGATTGCTGCATGGGTGGAGTACTATTTTACCCCTTTCTTCCTTCTAAACTATTAGCAATATCAGTTGGGCATTGAATTTGACTCTTTTTAAACCTCTACTTATGAAAAGGAGCATACAATATATTTCTTGCTGTATGTGGTTTAGTTCACTTAGCAAAGTGCTCTCTAGTTTCATCCATTTTTTGCATATATCAGAATTTCAATCGTCTGTAAATTTGTATTCTACTGTGTCTATACAGCATTTCTTCACTAGGTTTTTATCAGTGGATGCCCAACTACTTTGATTCCAGTAGTACTGAAGTAAATATAGACATGTTGGTGTCTCTTCGCTGTGCCAATTTAATCTGCTTTTGTTTATGTATCTTGAAGTGTAATTATTTGATCATTTGACAGTTTTCTGGAGAAATTCTATGCTTTTTTATTGACTATACTAATTCATAGTCACACCAACGATGAGCAACTATATTTTTTTTTTGCTCTGCACACATACTGATGTGTTATGCAGCTTGTAACTAGAATCTTTTCATTTCCTTCACTGTGAAGGAATTCACATTTCCTTCTGTGTGGTTATCAGAATTACCAGTCAAAAGTCAGGTGTGGAGCTACACATCGGCAATGCCAGCACGTGCCATGCTGAGGCAGGGGGTTCATCCAGTCAGTGTTGGCCTTTCTACACAGAGAGTTTCAGATTGGTCAGAGCTATGAAACTAAGTTTCAAACCAACAAACTAACTAACAAGAACAGCTCTGTATCTACAAAGGGCAGGTCTAAAATTACTTTTTATTCCCTGTCTTCAAAAACGATCATGTTGGATGATCACAGATGTTTGTAGAAAAATAATGAACAAAATGTATACTAGAAAACAATAATGAATGCCTAAGTGATTTTTAAAAAAGTATTGTCATATTAATTTCCAATTTATACATTCAGTGCATGACAACAGGTACAATAACAACAAAGAGGCAGATGTCTCTCAGTTAAAGTGTAACATGTCTTCCTTTAAAATAAAAATTTGCTTCTAAATTTCATCATACTTTGAAGCTTCTTTCTTCTCATATCAGTAGGTGAAATATTAATAGGAAATTGAGGAAGGTGAGATGGGAAGAATAGGTTATTATACCCAACTCCAAATAATTTCCCTCTTAGAGTACAGAAACACAGGTAGTCAGTCAACAATCTGCCACTCTCCCAGATGGAGGCTGAACCCAACCAACTGAACAAAGCTCCACTGTTTGCTTGGAATCAACTGATAAAAAAAAAAAAAAAAACTCATTACTGAACACCTCAGACACCACTACTGATAGCACAAACATCCAAAAGACAAAAGTTCAAATATTCTGTTGATCTTTAAATTATCTCTATTGCAGAACCCCTAATAAGAGCTGACAGAACACAGGAGTGCTGCTGAACTCATTTGGTATGTCTGCTTTAAAATTCAGAGGGTTTTTTTTTTTTTTGATACCTTTATATATCTACATAAGAAACCATCTCAAACTCATTTCAAACTGGTTTGGGTTGCCTTGGGATGCCTAGATAATTACTTTTCTTTTGATTTGGTTTTCTTCTCTGTTCTTTAATTTCCTTTTCTTCACTGAACAGTTTTTGTTTGGGGTCTCTTTTGTGAGCATAGTCTATTGGTGGCCACAGATTGGTCACATGAGTTACATCATGCACCAATCTGCCTAGTGGCCTACTAGGCTAGCACACTCAAAACTTGCTTGGCTTCAACTCTCTCTATGGGACTGCATGTCTAGTTTAGCCTTCCTTGTAGTAATGAAGACAGGCCTGTGGCACTTTCTTATATATGACAGCAGCTTTCCCAGCCTCAGTGTTCCGAGGACAAGAAAAAGTGTTCTGTATCCTCTCTTGAGGAACTCTAGATAATCCTCTGTGCATCCTTTTAGTCATACAACACCTGAGCTAACACTCCTGTGAAGAGAATTTATTCCATATTTAGAAAAGCAAAAAATTGTGTGATCTTTTAAAATTTATATCTTGTTATACCCAGGCTTTTTAGGACTTGCTAATATTTGAAATAGCAGGGAAATTGAGGCCGATAGCAGCTAATTTCCTGGTTATCCAAAATCCGATAGGAAGTTCATGTTAGAACAATGAATAGTGTGGCATGCAAACTTTGTTCACCCTCTGAGGAGCAGATCTTCTCATTGTTGAGTTTCTAAAGGGAGAAGTAATAAACCTTGTATCCCAGTGTCTTAAGGGAGAGTAATAAACCTTATGTTCCAAAATCTAAATCATCTTGTGTGGCAATTTGAAAATTCTTATATATGTGCATTCATAGCTTCTGTGAAATTAAATATTATCTCAATTTAAGGTTTCCTTTCTTTCTATCATGGAATTCTCCTAATGTTTTAGTCTCCGACGTCTTGGAATAAAGTTAAAATTGCAGCATGAATAATTTTCTCAGAGGTTATTTTATCCCAGGGACTGAATGGGATGAAATTGCTGTTTTAACTCGTTTTCTCCGAATGGGACTGCAATGCCAAGTGGATATCATGAACTTCGGGCTACTCAATATATTTTAGCCATGAAAATCCACTTAAATCTCTGTAAGCAGAAGCTGAAATGCTAACAATTCTGGTTGTGCACGTTTAATTTAAAGAACTGGATTCTGAGGTAGACGGAGAGGATATTTTCTAGAAATGTATGTAAACTGCTCTCTTTCATGGGCACAACTCCTGTCAGTTCCTGGCTCAGGAAGCATTTTTTTTCACATAATTTTATATAAATTCACAGTATCTCATGTTCATTTCCATGTAGCTGATTTATTTTCTGTCTTACTAATTGGTCTTTTGATTGTCCTGTTTCTCATGTTAAATTACTGTGTTTCTAATATGGTCAAATGTATTGTGGATAAGTTATATATATATAAATTTTCACAAAAAATCAAGTTTCTAGTCTTGTACAATTGTGGATGAAGCTCTGGACCCTTAGGTTTTCAGTTGTTTTGATGATTATCACTGTAAGAATTCATTCTAGACAAGTACTTTGCCACTGAGTTATATTCCTAGTCCTGGGTCACTTTCAAAAAGAGACTACTTAATGCCTTTCTTGATCTCTTTAATAAATTATCTTCTAGAAGAGGCTGAGACTATACATTTGAAGTAATTCTCCTGGTAATTCCTATATATAGAAAAGGCAGAGAAGCACCATATCATATTTTATTGAGGCTATAAAGGAAAAAAGAGAAATATAGAGGGTTTTTTTTCGTCTGGGACTAGAATAAATGCTGGGGGCATTGTATTAGGCATATATCTGTCTTCAAAAAAGAGATCATAAAGATGACAGCAATCTCAGTGTATGAAATATATTATCATGCCTCTTTCTAGAGACTTCTATCCAAGGAGAGCAAAACATAGCAGGTGTTTGTTGGTTGGCTTGCTTATTTTAATTTTTCCTGTCAAGAAAGGAGCTTCTAATAATAATAACATGAAACATTCAATTTTAAAGTCCTGAGAAGCATCAGATTTTATGCTTTATAAATAAGGTAATTATAATTCCTTTAACAAGGGGGAATGACTACAAGAATTGTAGATATTAAGCTGTCCAAAATTTTGGTGAATTTGAGATCCTTATCTGAAAGTGAAATCTAGGATGTGGAAGAGGATTTGGACAAGAGCTTTAATTTTTCTTTAAGGTTTATTTTAGTTTTATTTGTGTGCATGCATGTATGTGTGTATGTGTGTTTGCATGTGTCTGGGGGAATGTTGATGCCAATGGAGGATAGAGATAGTGTTGGGTACCTCTAGCTGGAGCTACAGGCAACTGTGAACCATCAGTGTAGGTGCTGGGTACCAAACACTGATCCTCTGAAAGTGCAGCAAGTGTTGTTAGTGACTGAGCCATCTCTCCAGGCATGAATAAGGACTCTTAAATGGAGGAGTTAGAAATGGATTGTGGCCATAGAAGTTACAGAACTGCCTATGCATTTCCCAACTTTTCATGTTTAACATTTTTGCCTATCCTTGGGGAAAATGAATATTATAGAAAGTATTGTAAGACTAGAAAAGCAATGCAGTTTAATAAAACTCCCTATACATTCTTCTACACTCCCAATATTCTATGTAGACTGCACTAATCTAGGAAATGTGATATTTGACTAAAATTTATGCTATTTATTTTATAAACTATTCAGTGTTGTCTTGAAAAATCATGGGGTAGAAAATCCATCTGTGTCTAACATAGTCATGATATTCTCTACTCTATAGGTCATAATGGGCAAAACTCTCTATAAATATCTCTAGCCCCCATGTTCTCCAGTAATCAGACTCTGAGAGGCTTAGGAATCCAGATGAGTGCCTTGGCTATCATCTATCATCAACGTGGCGCTATTTTTGATCAGTAAATCAAATTATTCAGAAATTTTTTCAAATCAATTGGTTCTGAATCTGTTCAGGTTGAACAGAATCATATAGTGAAAAGAAACCCTATAACAACAAAATATCGGGGAAACAGGAAGATTGGGATAAAGGAAGGTTGGATAGGGGAGCAGGGAAGCACATATCTTAGTTAAGGGAGCCACCTTAGTGTTGGCAAGAGACTTGAACCTAGAGTGGCTCCCAGGAGCCCAAGGCGATGTCCCCAGTTAGTCCCTTGGGAAGCTGAGGATAGGGAACCTGAA
>NW_026067944.1:32627883-32632591 GCF_014885135.2 Alexandromys fortis
AAGGGAAATGGGAGGCTGGGAGGAGGCGGAAACTTTTTTTTTCCTATTCTCAATAAAAAAAAAAAATATCAAAGAAGTACATCCCACCAGTGGGGACCAGCCACTGCTGGGATGAGAATAGAATATCTTTTTAAAAACCTGATAAATACATTTTTAAAAGATTTTTAAACAATGGACCAGTCAGAGCAAATGTGGAAAGTTACCCGGGAAAAATCACTCCTTAAGCAAATGCACAATGGCGAGAAGGGCCATGCAGAGAACCTAGTGACTTGGGAGTTCTCACTCGTGTGACTAAGCCGATGACAAGCTCTCTGGAATGTGTTAACAAGTGAAATGGGCATAATAGTCTCGTTCATGGTTGGTTGAGCACCTACTTAGACTGTCATGTACTCTAAGGTAAATAAGTGTCTTTACTAAAGGAGTGACGACTTTTACTCACAGGTTGGGTTTGACTTACAGACACTAGCATGTTAGCTGATATTATATTAGACTATATATAATAGGACTAGAACTAACGTAGTAACTAATATTATATAGCTCATATTTAGTATCACCTGCCACAGTTTATTTTATGAGCATACATTTATTTCACTCCCAGCTCAAGCTTATTATTTCTGATGTTCAAGTGTTTTGCAGTAAATGAAGCCACAGTGATCAAGTAATTTGAGAAAGATTGCTTGGTGCTAAGAATTCACTATATCAACTCTAAACAGCATCTCTATCTCTAACATCTTGACTTCTCGTGATGCACAGAGTCTGAAGTAATAAGAAGATAGTTGTAGCCTGAGGCTTAAGAGGACTTCCAGAACATCCACAGACCATTACACTTATCTACAACTGCAATGAGATTACGACAGTTGAAGTGGATGATCTAACAGGGGAAATCCCAGAAATCTCCTTAGCTATAGGAGATGCCAGTATTCTAATGTATTGACCTTGACAACATCTCTACTTCACATTTAGTGGTTAATGGCTCACCCCTTCTCTTTCATTATCATTTTCAAAGAATCAATTGACTCTAACAACAGCTCCAGAACATCAGTATATATAATAAGAAAGATTCTGACTTTCTCAAAATGTATTTCTTTCCATCAATGCATCATCCAATTCATTAGTAAAAAATTAAACAATGGCACTATGATCATTTTGGAGAATTCGATTTTGGTTTTAGAACCCCCAATTTAAGATTGCTTCTTCAAATGGTTCCTGGCACCATTTCAGACTTGGGATCCCCCAAAAGCAGACATGGAGATGAACATTTGCATGTAGAAAGTACTCAAAGGGAAGTTTTTCTGAACCAATCTCTAGAAAATATTAGAGAAAGAAAGTAGACTCTAGCAGAGAGAGAGAATGGAATGGAATGAAGTCACATGAGAAACCCTAGAACCGAGGATCTATTTTGATAATAAAGCACTTGACTAATATGCCCCAGGCCCTGGATTCAATCCCCAGTACTTCAAACATTAGTTCATAAACACAGAATCATGTGACAATGTAAAGATATTCACAGTCTCATTTCCACAAACAACTGAACACAGCACTGCTCTAAGTACCAGAATGTTATGTTTGTTAAGTTGTGGAGACTGACTCACTGATAATTTCTCACTATCAGCATCCAAAACCTCAGGGGATAAGTATCTCAGAGATGGTGGTGCATAGCTGTGTCCATTGAAACTACTATTATTTTAAATAATGATTCCCAATTTTCTAGATCAAAAAATTGATAGTATTTTGGGGCATGGAGTAGGCATAATAGCATGAAAAACACAAGTAACTAACAAACCAATATCCAATACTGTTTTAAATTATTTCAAAAATATCTGATTTTTTGTGCATTTTGAAATATACTGTATTTCAAAAAATATCTGATTCAGAGTATATGTGGAAAAAGACCAAGAAAGAACTTTCTCAGGGAACGTCTTGAGTAAAGACACAATGATAAATAGGATCATCCAGAGAACCGAGGGATTTGGGAGTTCAAATTTGTGTGACTTAGCAGATGGCAGAGTCTCAAGTCTATTGATGAGTGAAGCAGACATAACAATCTGTTCCACAGTGGAGCACCTAGCAAGGCTGCCATACACTCTAAGGTGAATGAGTGTCGTCTTAAGAAAGATGGTGACTTTCCCTCACCAACATCCTTACTGTTTTGTGATGAAGTCTCCCTATTAATAAGTGCCATTACAAATAGCTAGTTCTACAAAGGGGTGTGAATATGATGGTATTCTTCATGTTTTATGTTATGTTTATCCAAAAGCCTGAATTGTCTGGTAATAATTCTAGGAATGAAATAAAATCAAAATCATACTGACATAATTTTATCTGAGAATTAGAACATTATAAATTTTACCTGTTACACCTGGGGCTGCTTCTTCCTGGAAGCTTCCCAGGTCTCATTTTGGAAACGTTTGAAATATACTTCCACTTCCCAGGCCCCTCTCTTTTCTCTGCCTCCCTGCCTCCCCTTTCTCCTCTCTTTCTTCACTTCTTTCATTCATTCATCTCTCTCCTTTCCTTATATTTATCATTACTTGTTTTCTTTCTCCACTTTTATCTCTAATGAATTTTTTAATCAGAAAATTATTATGCACCTTCTGAAGAATAAAAACAAAAATTATAAAGTATCCATTACCAGTCAGGAATACATTTTCTGTACACATGGTAGTACTTAGTTATACTGATCATACCACATTTCTATATTTAAAAATATAGGAATGAATACTTTTTAAATGACTTTTATGTATCTTTTATTCACCTTCAGAGAACATTCAACCCATTAAATATTCTGAGAAGGCACAATTTGTATACAATAATTTAAGTGCACAATGTAAATAATTTAAAACAGTATTGGATATAGTCTTATAAATGATAAGGCCTTGTATATTTTAAAATATACATAAATTATGTATATTTGGTTATCCTGAGTAGTAGGGTAAAGGGCAAAAGAATTTCAATAATCTTGATATACTTCACAAATTTTTGGATTTCCAAAATATTAACAAGCACATTTTATATTGAATATATCCAAAAATGGTCTGCAAAGTTACCAGCTTATTCTTGTTTATTTAGTGTTGCTTTGGATCAAATACATTCTATTTGTGCTTTTCTTCCTAATTCTCATTCAACAGTTTTATTTATTCTTACTTCAGTAAGTAACTTATTCCTAAGCTTATTTTCTCATGAGTATTATGAAAATTAAAACATTATTATATGTCTTTTTGTGAGCTCAAATAAAGTAGCAGATTTTGTAAGTGTAAGTAACACTGACTTAAACCCAAAGAGAAATGAATAAAATTCAATTTTGGATAGGTCCAAATAGTCATGGAATTGATGATAGACTAGTGGACCAGAGATTGATTTTATTAGACATCTTCGCTACAGATTACTTACCAGCTCAAGGACGGTTTGAACACTTTTAAGCTTTCTGCAGATGGTGCCCCATGTGAAATTATTTCCTCATGCAATGCACAGAATTGCATTGGGCAAAAATTGCCAAGCGTTACAAGATAACAGATTTTTTTTCAGATGTCCCTGGAAAAAAAAAGGAATGTATGTTTTATTTCATTTTCATTCTGAATATAGTAGGAGCTAGTTTGTTGTATCTAGAGTTTCTTGACAGGACTTCTGTAGGTATTGCATCTTCAGCTTTCCTGATGAACAAGTTCAAGGTCTCAAAGGCATTAGGCCACATCACAGGAAATAATAAGGAAAGAGGGCAGTATGCAGCACAAGGATTCTTTACAGATGCCGCTCTGGAAACTGCTTGAAAGCTGCTGATCAGTGCAGCAAGGATAAATATACACGGAGTGCTCAAGAAAAGGTTTCGTTAAACAACAAAAACCCTAGTAAACAGTAAAAATGAACAAGATAATGAGAGAAGACATTTCAGGGAGTACATTGCTTGTGCAAGAAGAGCCCATAGAAGAGATTTACATTTGAAGACTTGGTTTGAAGGTGGTTTGAGATTGAAAAGGTATTGGATAATGAAAATGGTAACTGATCAATGGATCAATCCAATCACAGTACAGTGAGCCATTTGGAGGCACAGACTAGGTAGATCATATATAGATCATATATATATCATATTTCCCTACTATTTTCTCTCTCTACTTCCTGGATGTGGTGAGGTAAGCATCATTGCCACTTTCTTCTTTCTCAATGTCTTGGCATGATTACAAGCCTAAAAGCAATGAAGTCAATCAATCTGAGATGCAAACCTCTGAAACTGTGAGTCTAAATGTACCTTAGACTGGAGCCCAGACGTGTGGCTAACTGAATCCACAAAAAGCCTGAGAAAGCTTGGGAAAGATTGGAGTGAAGCATGTTTTCTTGGTAGCAACAATTTTTCAGGTCTACTCTGCTTGCTAGAGGCAAGCAAGCGCTCTCATCTAAGAGAGGCTTCCTGACTCAGCTTCAGCTGCAAAACCCTGCAGCTCATTAAGAGGTCCTGCCACGAAACACTTAAACGGCGTTGGTGAAAAACTGAACGCATGCTTTTCGGATTTCAGCCGTAGCAGGAAAAAAAGCTGCGCCGTTTAAAAATGCTGGCTTTCTGGGCCGTCCTGCCAGGGCAAACTCTGACTGAGGCAGGAGAGCCAACTACCGAGAGAGGACTTGACTGTTGTCTGTTGTAGCTTGCTGGCTGGCAGGGACCTTGAAACGCCATAGAATTGTGGCTATAAACATGGCTACAACCAGTACCTCAGCC
>NW_026067944.1:32634351-32641304 GCF_014885135.2 Alexandromys fortis
GCAATGAAGCTCCTCCGAGTAGGCTAGAATCTTCCCGGTAAGCGCACCTTGGGGTGCTTACACACATTATTAGAAATGGGTTAGAACAATATGTAAGAGCTAGCCAATAAGAATCTGGAACTAGCCGGGCCAAGCAGTTCTTAAATGAATACAGTTTGTGTGTTGTTATTTCGGGCATGAGCTAGCCAAGCGGCCGGGGTGTTGGGGACGCAGCCCCGCCGCTCTTATTTCAACATTAGACCTTTTCAGTTGTTTGCTTATTTATTTAACAATGTTTAATGTGTGTGTGTGTGTGTGTGTGTGTATTTTCATGTGTGTAAATGCATGTTCATGTGCCAGCGTGGTATGTATTGAAGTCAGAGGGCAACCTTTGGAGTCACTGTATTGTCTTCTTCTTTGTTGGAGACAGAGTATGCATCTGCTGTGCACTGCAGTACGCACAATAAGGGTCCCAAAGCTTCCGATTCTCCTGGCTGTGCTTCGTTTCCATGGAGAAATGCAAGCATTATAGATGTCTGCCTCCACATCTGGGTTTCACATACTTCTTTGGATCTGAACTTTGGCCATAAGGCTTCTGTTGCAAGTGTTTGTATGCAACTGAAGAAAAAGAACTCTCTGTGGCCTGAGTTATTTTTGCTCAAATACGTTTTCCCAATCTGTAAGTCTTGCATTTCTCCATGGACAAGATGGAGTGACATGAAGGAAGCACCTTCATAGAAAACATTCATGCTGTTCAAATCTAGTTTTTGATCCTCTGTGAGAAATGTGTATTTGGATTAAAAGCAGCCAGTATTATATGTGTGCATACATATATATTTTATTAATTAATTTATTCTATGTGTCTTTTACTACATATATTTTTAAAATTTATTTTTAGGTGAATAGAAGAAGTAATTGTGTATGAAGGTAACTAGTTTGCATATTTTGGTAAAGAAAGTTGCATATTAGGTAAAGAATAATTGTATGTCTCCAAAAGGGAAACAACTATTTCTAAGTGCAGATTATAGCTCAGTTTAAGTCAAGTTTTACTTGTATCTCAAAATTTTGCTTATTTTAAAGGGTCCTCTCTTCTTTGTTCCTCTGTCAAGGTGAGCAATTCTCTTTGAATTTATAGCTGAGAAAAGTTCCAATGCACTGCAGGATGTGCTGGAGCAAGCCTGTATCCCCAGCAGGTTGAGGTCTAGGCAGGAGAGCTGGATGTTCAGGGCCTACCTTGGGTATAAAATGAGGCTAGGTGTAAGAAAATAGAACAAAATTTATAAAACTCGAAATCATACAATTGCTAAGAAAATACTAAATAGCTTACAATTTGGAGTCAAGTATGGGTAATAGCTATTGTCCGAGTAGAATTCAGAAAACTCTCCTTTCAAAGTATGAATCTCTCCAATTCTTTAAAAATCCATAATGATTTATTTTATGTTTTATTGATTCTTAACTCTTCATGGCCTTTCTCTTTAAACTACAAAGAGTCTCAAAGGATAACCAAGTCTTTTTTTTTTTTTATAGTATCTCCTAGCCAATAAGGGCAAATTTTCAAGGAGGCTAGGAGGCTTTGAGATTCATGTTATGAAATTGAGGTTTATCTTTTCCAGTGTTTCTGCTGTGTACAGCATTGGTTATATTGTTTTTTTTTTCTTGGCATCCCCTAAGTTTTTAAAAATTAGGTGAGAGGTTAACATGTAAATGCTACCCAGGAAGTTGTTAATCCCATTTCGTGAGTCAACTATGTATCTTCATTCAAGTATAAGACCCTGTCTCTCATATTTGCAGTCTGGAGAAGACTTGAGGGAAACAGCATCAGTGCGCTTTGAATTGTCCCTTTCTCCAGCTGCACATGAGGAATGGGGGAATACTGGTCTCCTATACCAGTATTATTGGTTTACCTGTGAACTTGTTAGATTATTTCCTGTACCACATCTGGTAAATTTAAAATATGTGAGGTCATATGACTACCCTGGATATCTTACAGGGGGTTAAAGGCTGGGAAACCTGTACACCCAGTGTGTGCTAACACAGAAGTAGTCTGCTAATAGTTAATATTTTACATGCCTGATAGTAGATGCTGGAAAGCTATGCTCAAGCATGTTTATAAAGTTGCAAGAACTAAACAACTCCACTACCTTAGCACTGTAAGAGACGTGTTCATCATTGGTTGTGATGACAAGTCAATAGGTAAGTATTGTCAAAAACCAGGAGAAGCAAAGCACCAGTTGATGTAGGAGGGTCTTCTATCTTTCTGTTGCTTTCACTGGTTAATTAATAAAGAAAACTGCTTGGCCTGATAGGGCAGAACATAGGTAGGTGGAGAAGAGAGAACAGAATTCTGATAGGAAGAAAGCAGAGTCAGGCAGATGCCATGCTTCTCCTACCCAAGACGGATGGTGGTTAGAACCTTCCAGGTAAACCACCACTTCATGGTGGTACACAGATTATTAGAAATGGGTTAATCAAGATGTGAGAGTTAGCCAATAAGAGGCTAGAACTAATAAGTTAGGCAGTGTTGAAATGAATACAGTTTCCATGTAATTATTTTGGGTGTAAACTAGCACAGCACCAGTAAATAGTACAGCACTGGTAAATAGACAGTAAAGGGAGAGACAATCTCATGATTACTTGTCTGTGTTGGTATACACAGAAGGCAGGTCTTTGAAAAACCCACATGTGCTTAAGGAAGATGATATGGTGCTTTGACTACATAGAACTCATAGACAGAGCATTAGAACAATCATTGTTACAAAGTGTAGAAAGCCAACACATGTAAGACACTAAGGCAGTAGGTATATCACCTACTTCCTAGGTATTATAAAAACAGCTCTATAGTCTTCGTAAGAATAACTAAGGGACATAGTTAAGAGCAGGCTAAGATGAATAATTTGTAATTGAATGCCCTTCCTTGTCCCTCTGAGGAAAGCATATTACATGTTGAAGAATATGAGGTCATCAGTAAATCTAAAATGCATTTTCTCTTCAAGTAACCATTTGGAATTTAAAACATGTTTTAGATTTGACTTTTCTCTGGTCCAATTGTGTGACACAGAATTCACCCCATATTCTGCCTCCACAGCTAATTATATGTTAAATTATAAAAGAAGGTACAAAATTGGTCACACTTCCTGAACCTGAATACAATTGGCCCTATGCAATCAACAACTATAAGTGTGACACATCTTAAAATACTTCCTATCTGAGGATTCCCTAAATACACAGAAAATGGTGAAAGTTAGTGAGTCAATGGTAACTAGCATATTTGTATAACACTGACAGGTAGGAGCTTTAGACTTTATTCACCTGCCTACAGGGAAGAGCTCTTAAAATTAGCCCTTTTCAGATGGAAACAGAAGCACAAAGAATATCCTATTTATTATTGCTTCAGTTTAGGCTTAAAATAAAAATCTATTATAAATACCCTTTATGGAGACTTCATCATGGAAGTATGTTTGTAAGGTCAGAACAGTGCATTTTCTCCAGGTGACTTCTTTGAAATTAACTCCATTAATATTAACAATAATGCAATGAAATGCTAAGAGCCATCATTTTACATGATGACACTAATAAACCTTTATATATAAAATTCTTATACAAACTTAGGAGTTTAGTACTACCATTGTTTTATTATTTTGAGGAAAATGAACAATTTAAAGCAGTTTAAGCAACTTTATATGCATACAAAATTTAGAAATAAACGTTGTGTTTGTATATAAAAATTCTGCCAGGCACAGCATGATAATAACCTTTCTGTTACTGAGGCAGAGTAGGCAAGAGAGACAACCTAAAGGGAAGAAGGGTTGACTGGGTTCATAGTACTTGATTTTTTTTTCCAAGATAGTTTTGAACAATTGCTTTAAGGCCAGAGGATGTGTGATATATTATGGATTTAGGTGGTAGAGGAAAACAACTCACATCACAGTTGCCACGGAACAAATGATAGAAGGTCCGAGATAAGGTAGACATATACATCTTAAGTGACTTAGTTTTTCTAATTAGTACTCACTTCTCAAGTTTGTGTTGCTTCTATATAGCTCCACATGCTGACAGTGAAGTCTTTAAAACATGATCTTTGAAGGTCATTCGAGATGCAAACTATCACTTTCCATGATGTCCATCTTTCAGATGTCCCTGAAATCTGCCCCCAAATCCAAGACCAGTGAAGGCATGTTTTATATGAAAAGTCCAGGCTCAAAATCTAATCTGGCTAAAGCAAGATCTCCACTGTGAGGCTTTATAAAAATAAACGTTCATGTTGCACACTCCCAATATACAATGACACAGCAAAAAGATCCTCATTTCAAAAGGAAGGAATAACCAAAAGACAAGGGGTAAAGAATACAGTTATCTATGGGAAGAAAGACAAATGTCTATAGAGCACTGTTAGGGATTTGCTAGTTTCGTAAATTAGTAATATAGAAACTCATTTATGCATGTAATAGCAATTAATAAAAATACAAGCTATGAACTTTAAAGTGAGCAGAAGGTTTTATTGGGAGGATATGGAGGGAGTAATAGAAAGAGAGAAATGTAATTATACTCTCAAAATAATAAAAGTAAAAAATAACAAGGGAACATTGGGACAAAGCAAATGGTAACATAACAGATGAAACATTACACTCTATAGTTCCATGTCTAGTATTTAGGACACACAGAGTATGACATGCACTCCACAGGCCCTGAGAACCCCACACTTCTACTGTCTTGGGTTAACTCTGCTCACCGACTGTATCTTTTTTTTTGGCACGTCTCTGGTATTCTTAATAGCTCCAAATACAGGGTGCCACCTTGTCATCTTTAATTTTTACCTTTATAGCTACATGCATAACCAATCCCAGGACTTCCCACAGAGACAATGGCTTTTTTCCCTTGAACTTTTAAACTATATACCATCTTAATGCAGAAATTATCATGATTTACAATGCCTGTCATCCCCCAGAAACTCTCCTCTTTCACTTTATGTTTCCTAGATACCCTCTTATAGAAGCTGGATGAGGAATTAGAGCAGCACATTTTATCACAAAGCTCTTTGGGTTTTTATTCTTTCACTATTTTCCAGACACTGTTTTGTCTTCAGGCAACTCTAGACACAGACTAGCAGTAAATTTGATATAATAGTACTATATATTTATATTTTACCTTTTGAGACTTAAGTATGTCCCCATTATATCACAAACCTGAATGATTTTGCTAACAATGTTTCTGAGAAAAATCTGGGGTTTTTCCAAACCTGGTGACCAATGTCTATTTTAATGCATACGTTATGTCCAAAAGATTAGTTTTTATTTAAGTCCAGTGTTGTAAGAGGTTGCTTATTTGTTCTTGGCTGCTCAGACCCATAATAATCACAGAGAAACCATATTGTTTGCAATACTGTTTCGTCAATAGCTTAAGTGTATTTCTGGATAACTCTTAAATTAACCCATCTCCATGAGGCTATGGATTACTGGGTAAAGTTCTATCTCCAGCGGGGCTGCATGACTTCTCCCTCACTCTGCCTTCCTTTTCCCAGCATTCAGTTTAGTTTTCCCAGCCCAGTTAGGTTCTGCCTTGCTATAGGCCAAAGCAGTTTCTTTATTAACCAATGGCATTCACAGTATACAAAAGGGAATCCGACATCAGTCCAGCATGTTTACTAGGTCAAGTGTGAATGCTTGCTATTGCATGTAAATCAATCTGTTCTTTGGGTACAATGTACCTACCACTTTCCAGAAATCTTTCAAATTTATATTGTTGGAAATAGTTTTCACTCAGAAGATCGAAGTTCCTCTACCTAGGAAGTTATTCATATATGGTACTTCTTTTGTCTCTTGCATATCTTGCATTTTCTGTAAAAACCTTCACATTTGCTGACATTAATCTTCTTAATTTTGGCTTCTCATATTGACATATGAATACTGTTCTTATATCTTTTGCAATAGTTTTTCTTTTTTAAAAAAATAAACTGATCCTGTATGCTCATATTTTATGTCATCTTGTCTCACCATTGCTATCCAGAAGTATTGCAGCTCTCCTGTGACTTTTGTTAAGTTATTCAAATTCATGAAAGCAGGCTCCTGGGTAGTAATATTTTTATATTTATGTTTTATTTTAATGGATCCTTTATTTTTTCCCAACACCTTCCTGTTTGGTTTGCATGATTCTTTGCCTCTGAATCCTAAATTTTAACAACATGATTTGATTCAACAATAGCCATTGGAAGAATGAGTGTTGGAGAGCCCTAGATAGCAGGATTCTCTCCTGCACCCACAGAGCATCTTCATGGGACAGCTCTGTAAATGCTAGGTGAATGATTCCTCTCTTCATTGCTATCAGAAGTGCCTAAAGGTCAAGCTTCATTCAGAATTTCTTCTCCAAATGGGACTCTGAGGGGAACAACAGAGAATGCAACACTCGTTCTTACATGAAACATTGGTTGTTTCTGACCCAGGATTCTAGCTTTGCCCTCTCAAAATGTCCTATATCCTCCAGGGAGCTCTATACCATTTACCTGCCGACCAGGCCCCCATTTAATCTGATGGTCTCCTGAGCCAGTTCACATTTACTGTTTACATAGTTTTATTTTCAGTGACAAATGCTTTCTTTGTTTTTATAGGAGTTTCACTTTTGTTTCATGTTTTCTGTTTTTGTTTTGACATGTATTCAAAGAGAGGATATAATGATTTTATAGACTATTAAATAAAGTACAATGTAGATTAAGGAAAACTTATACTTAAATATATTTGCCCAGATGAAAGAAAAGGTATCATCCGTTTGTTGAGATTAGATTTCCAGGCACCACAAAGGTATGCACTTGCATATTATTTGAAAATGCACAGAGAACCAATGCCATTGCAACATATTGATTGGTTTATATGGACTAATATGAATGCTGACACTGAGATCTGTGAGTATACAATTTTAGTTTTAGTTTCTTTTTCTTTCTTTCTTTCTTCCTTTTTTTTTTTTTTTTTTTTTTTTTTTTTTTT
>NW_026067944.1:32641922-32697612 GCF_014885135.2 Alexandromys fortis
AAAAAAATAAAAGGAAGGGAATATAAAATATTTGGAGGGGGAGAAAGGCAGATTATACAAGAAAGGCTTTATTGAAAGTTTTGTTGCTTGAGGGAAGTGAGAACTGTTTTTAAGAGGATCTTTGGGGTTTGAGGTTTCTGAGCCACAAATTCAACAGCCCTCAAGGAGAGATTTGTCTGGTTATTCAAGAACCCAAAATTACTCACATAGATTTTCCCAGTTGGAAATGTACATAGCATCATCATTATTAATATTATCCATATTATGTTGAGTCCTACACACACAGAAAACAAGACATAGGCTCTGTGCTGCATTGAAAGGAACAGAAAGCCGATAGTTTGCTTCTTCCTTTACCTGTCCTTGTCCTGCAACATGACATTAGAATACTTGGTTGACTCTACGTTTTTATATTATTTTGAGTATACAAACAATAACCATAAGATTAATTGACAGTAACCAGCTCCCTTATTTGTCATGAGTCAGTAACTCAACCCAGCTTTTCACACATCTAGTATGCCCTAAACTACATTCTCTAAGTGTGATGTTTTTAACCATAGTAAACCTGATTTGTGTTCGGGAAAGGGTAGATTATGTATCTAATTGTCCAGGCCTTGGCATGAAATAAATGGAAGCCATAGTTTTGTGAACATGTGTTGTGTTATCATTGTTTTTCCTTTCTTGGTGACACAATCTCAGGAGTAGAATTTCTTGGCCATATGCTCCAATTGTCAAATGATTGCCCAACTATAGTGAGAGTGGCTATGCTGTTTGTACTCTTATACAGTATTCATGAGCTTTGGATTTTCTGAACCCTCATAACATTTGGTCTTACCATTTTTGTACATGTTGGTTGTTCTAACATGTATTTATAGCTTATTGTGGCTATAATTTTCATTTCAATATGATAATGTATTTTGCTATAAAACTACCACCACAAATATTGAAGCAGTATTGCCATTTTCATTCTTATACTTTTTCCTGATGGAGGAAGGTCATTTGTTAATTATAATAAAGAAACTGCTTGGCCCTCATAGGTTAAAACATAGGTGGGAGGAGTAAATAGAACAGAATGCTAGGAGGAAGAGGAAGTGAGCTTAGAGGCCATGCTCCCCTCTACTGGGCAGACACACGCGATGAAGCAAGCCGCCAGGTCAGACATACTTAATCTTTCCTGGTAAGACCGGTGCTACACAGTTTATTAGAGATGGGTTGATAGGGATATCAGAATTAGCCAGTAAGGGCTAGAACTAATGGGCCAAGCAGTTTTTAAATGTATACAGTTTGTGTGTTGTTATTTCTGGTGTAAAGCTAGCTGTGTGGGAGCCGGGCGGGATGAAAAGCAGGCCTGCAGCTCCTACTACACTTTCCCTTAACTGTCATGTGTGTGAATATATACTTACATACATATGATACAACACATACACACGCACACAAACTAGTTCACATGCATATGAAGAGGAAACTAGCACCTTTGGCATAATTTCTTAGGAACCATCACCTGTTATGTTTGAGTGTCTTTTACTGATACCGGATTCATCATGTAGGATAGGCTGACTTAGCTTGCAAATCCCAGACATCCACCTGATTTATCTCCCTTGTGCTGTGATTACAAGAGTACACCACCATGCCCAGATTTTGACATTTAATGCAAGGTTCTCATGCTTGAAAGGCAAGCAATTTACCAACTGAAGTTTCTGTCCAGGTTAAAGAAACCTTGTGTTAAGTATTTTATCCAAGATATTAGAAACCATGTCAGATAATGCTGTAAACTTGTTTCACTCAATTAACATAATTTAGAACATTCCAAATGGGAATAGTAGCCTGTGCTTTTCCTATTTCTACCCATTTCTACTATTTCTACATATTTGTTGCCTCATCCCTGGTTTCTAAGGTTCATGTCTTTATTGTTTTATTTCAATTTGAAGAAATTTCTCTAGACACCAAGTGAATTAATTGTTCTTAATTGTCCACATGAAAATGTTTCCATAAATGTTTTTGCTGAATATAGAATTCAGGGCTGGCCTGTCATCAATGAAGAACATACCATTTCCTTTTAACTTCTATTCCATCTCAAGAGAGATTTTCTGTCATTTTAATGTGTTTTTTTTTTTTTTTTTGGGCAGGGCATTATTTCTGGTTACTTTCATGCTGTGGAAACTTCTTTAACCAATAGCCTTTACGATGTCTATTGCCTAAATGATGATGTCTTATTGGTTTAAAAGATTTTTTCTTCACTGTACCCTTACATAATAAATAGAGAAAATGTTGCCTTCACAGTACCTACTTATAATAATTATCAATCTACTATAAGATATCTGTGGATTATCTCCACACAGTGAATGCTCAATAGCCCTACCCTGGGCCAATACCTTGTAAGCTAGCCATGAAATAATATGTAAACAATTTTCTAAATCTATAATTTACTAGTAC
The DNA here is from genome assembly GCF_014885135.2 of Alexandromys fortis. Classification (NCBI taxonomy): domain Eukaryota; kingdom Metazoa; phylum Chordata; class Mammalia; order Rodentia; family Cricetidae; genus Alexandromys; species Alexandromys fortis. The sequence continues at coordinate 32,644,353 of NW_026067944.1, forward strand.
ATGGATGACATTTGCTATTTGATTCAAGTGCACATAATTTAGAAAGAATGTTTGAAGAAGTAAAGAAAGTTTTGCCTAAATGGAGATTGCAAATTGCTCCTAAAAATACAAAGAGGAGATTCTGTCAATTACCTAGGTTATAAAATAGGTGTACAGAAAATTAAAACACAAAAATCTCAAATTAGTTGAGACCAATTGCCAACTCTTAATGACTTTCAAAGATTGCTAGGATACAATTTCAATCTACTACCCACTTTTATTGGTTAATGAATAAAGAAGCTTCTTTGGCTTGTGATAGGACAGAATAGAACTAGACAGAAAAACTAAACGGAATTCTGGGAGAAAGTAGGCAGAGTCAACGATACACCCATGTAGCTGCCCACAAGACACAGACATGCTGGAACCTTGCCAGTAAGCCATAGGCATGTGGTGATACACAGAGTAATAAAAATGGGTTAATTTAAGATGTAAGAGCTAGTCAATAAAAAGCTAGAGCTTCTTAGGCCAAGCAGTGATTTAATTAATACTGTTTCTATGTGGTTATTTTGAGTCTGGGCAGCTGGAAATGAATTAGCAGCCTTTGCCTACAAGAATGGAAACCAGGAAATGTGCTACATTGGGTAACTGTTTTCAATTTTGTTTCCATAAGATAAGAAAAGCTATGGAGACAATCAAAATTAATAGAGATTCAGTTTGAAAAAGAGAACCCACTTGAGACAGAGAAATGACAGATCATCCACAGAGGTGACAATCATACAGGTAGACAGAAAAACTCATAAGGGTTGGGGAAGGGTTCTGTTCTCTACTCTTATATGCAGGAAAATACTCATTTTCAAAAAGTCAAGAGACCTTGTACATTTAGATGCCTAAAGAAGAAATGGTAGCTATCCAGAAAGAATCACCAAGCAAAGAGAAATCTGATTTATGGTACCATATTCTCTACAAGGTAAAATTTCATCACCTGAATATATACAAACGTGTGTGTGTGTGTGTGTGTATACTTCTCAGTATAATAAAAGCATAAATAGCTTAAAAATCAAAACTGGTTTTGGAGTTGGACAGTGGCTATGCTCTATATCCAAGCATGTTGTTAAAAGAAAAAAAATCAGAGTTTCTGTCTCATATAAGAAGACATCTGGTATGTGATAGAAAGAAGAAACATCTTAGAAGAAATTTTACTTCTCTCCATTAGATATTTTGTCTCTATTGAACTTTTCATTGAATATATGTCGATATATATAATGTTTAAGTCTTAAACAATGAACAATAAATTGTCCTGCAGTAATTGTTGAAGTTTCCAGGAAGAAGGTGAAGCCCCACAACAACGATTCCATCTGGTTGATATGATGTCATGATGATGAGAGTGCTTCTTTAAGATCAGTTTTGGGTACTAGCTGTTCAAGATGACTCCAAATTAGTTAGCTGAAATGGTGTGCCTTTTTTACAAAGTTATGGCCAAAACTTCAAATACAAACTTCAGAAAAATACTATTGACTACTCAGAGACTATCTGCAATTATACCAGACTGTAATCTTGAAACTTTACCATCATTTTAGTCTTACAGGATCCCATAGAAAGAACATTGCCCCCATGACAGCTGGAAGTAATTCTAGAAGACGATGTCCCCTCTCCCAACAAAGTTGGTTCTCAGGGTTAGGGACATCAATTAGGGGTTGATTATAACTGGTATAGGATAGGGGTTTGGGGTAGAAAGTATGTAGGCTCGGGGATCTCCTTTGGGGGGAAAAAGAAATTGAATGGGATAATGGATAGATTAGTATGAGCTTACTCATGCTAATAATAATAACGGGTAATAGAATGAATACTTGTCAACTATTATTTATAGGCAATTTATATTGGTATATATTCTTACATATTGATACAAATTCAAAATAAGTTTGTTATATTGAATATGCTCCTATTTCTATTTACAATATCTGTACACATATGCAAAGTAATTTCATCAGATTGTATGCATGCACATTTCTACATCTGTTTAAGACATTTTATATATTGATGCAATTTTAAGATATATTTATCATATTGCAGTATACCTTTCTACATCCTATCAAGATATTTATAAATGTTATAAAATTTATAGATTTTGATGTCATTGTCCTCATTTGCTGCACAGTTGTTTAAAGATTGCTTAATATTCTAATATGAGGCCTTACTCTTTCAGCTATATAGGTATTAAAATTATATGTAAATATTCATCTGTGTTTGTCATACTTATAGTTAGATTAATCAGGTTATTTAGATACATAAAGACTGTATTACACATAGATAGGTAATCTTCAATCACTTTAAAGAACTGTAGAATATTTCTTGACAAAACTGGCCTTTAGGCAAAGAACTGGCCCATGCCTCAACCACTTACAAAGTTCCTGCTATCTTGACAGGACAATCAGGATGCATGAAAAAAGACTGCCAAACCTTGCTAAGACAGGGTAATATGGTTTTGAAAATTTTTCTGACTCTGAAAGTGGTCTGTCAGTTACTTTATGAATTAGCCAAAGTTTGTTGCTTTAATGTTGCAAATAGGCTTTGGGTGATTGTCCAAATAGCCAGTTGTTTCTGTAATTTAATGTACACTTTTGGAAGTTGCTTGATTGCACTTCCTGCTTACTCAAGTAATATTATTTTACTTCTTAGGTTGTTGATGGGGTTGAAGACTAGATTGTTATAGTTACTTTCTGTTCATGACTTAGCCAAGCCATTTATTTTATTTTATGTTATTACTTAAAAAAATACCAATCCAAATTCCCACTTTCTCCCCTCCTTGACTCCCTTCCCACTCCCTCCACACATCCTTCCCCCCACTTGCCTTCAATCTGAAGATAGGGCAAAAAACCCTGCCCTGTAGAAAGTCCAAGTCTCTCCCCCCTCTACATCCAGGTTAAGGAAGGTATACATCCACAGAGAATTGGATCCCCCAAAGCCAGTACATGCAGTAGTGACAAATCCCAGTGCCATTATCATTGGTCCCTCAGTCTGCCACAACTGTCAACCACATTCAGAGGGACTAGTTTGAGCCCATGCTCGTTTATTCCCAGTCCAGTTTTAGTTGGTCAGCTCCCATTAGCTCAGGCACATTGTCTTAGTGGGTGAACCCCTCATGGTCTTGACTTCCTTGCTCATACTCCCCCTCCTTCTGCTCTTTAACTGAACCCTGAGAGCTCAGTCCAGTGCTCCAATGGGGGTCTCTGCCTGTGTTTCCATCTGTTGTTGGATGAAGGTTCTATGGTGATATTTAAGATTATCATTGGTTTGACAACAGGGCAAGGCCAGTTCAGGTACCCTCTCTGCTATTGCTTAGGGTCTTAGATGGGGTCATCCTTGTGGAATTCTGGGAATTTTTCTAGAACCAGATTTCTTGCTAATCTTAAAATGGCTCCCTCAATCAAGATATTTTTCCTCGCTTTCATATCTGTCTGTCCTCCATCTCAACTATCCCAATTCTTTCAAGATCTCCCCAACCTTCCTCTTCTACCCCCTCTTTCTTTTCTGTCCTCCTCTTCCCCTTTTCCCCTTCCTTCTACCCCCACTCCTATTTTCCTAAATTTTGTTAGGCAATCTTGTCTGCTTCCAATTTCCAGTTGGACCTATATATGATTTTCTTTGGGTTCACCTTATTAATTAGCATCTCTAGGATCATGAACTATAGGCTCAGTGTCCATTGTTTATGGATAGTATCCACTAATGAGTGAGTACATACCATATTTATATTTTGGGGTCTAGGTTATCTCACTCAGGATAGTGTTTTCTAATTCCATCCATTTTCATGCAAAATTCAAGATGTCATTTTTTTTTCCACTCAGTAGTACTCTAATGGGTAGATGTGCCATCCTTTCTTTATCCATTTTTTTCCATTGAGGCGCATCTAGTTTGTGTCCAGGTTCTGGCTATTACAAATAATGCTGCTATGAACATAGTTGAAATTTTGTAGTATGATTGAGCATCTGCTGGATCCCGAAATAGGTTGATTCCCAATTTTCAGAGAAACCTTCGCACTGATTTCCAAGGTGGTTGCTCAAGTTTGCTTTCCCACAAGCAATGGATGAGTACTCCTCTTACTCTACATCCTCTTCAGCACAAGTTATCATTGTTTTTTTTTGATTTTAACCATTCTGAATGGTGTAAGATGGTATCTCAAAGTTGTTTTGATTTGCATTTCCCTAATAGCTAAGAAAGTTGAATATGTCCTTGAGTATTGTTTGACCATTTGAAATTCTTCTGTTGAGAAATATCTGTTCAGTTCAGTACACCATTTTAAATGGGTTATTTAGAATTTTAATATCTAATTTCTTGAGTTCTTTATATATTTTGGAGATCAGTCCTTTGTCTGATGTAGGGTTGGTAAAGATCTTCTCCCAATCAGTAGGTTGCCTTTTTGTCTTATTGACTGCATCCTTTGCTTTTCAGAAGCTTTTCAATTTCAGAAGGTCCCATTTATGCATTCTTTCTCTCAGTATCTGTGCTACTGGAGTAATACTTAGGAAGTGGTCTCCTGTGCCCATGCATTGAAGGCTACTTCCCACTCTCTCTTCTATCAGGTTCAGTGTGGTCAGATTTATATTGAGGTCTTTTAATCCATTTGGACTTGAGTTTCCTGCAGGAGGTAGATATGGATCTATTTTCATTCTTCTACAGGTTGACCTCAGGTTATGACAGAACCATTTGTTGAAGACGTTTTCATTTTTCCATTGTATAATTTTAGCTTCTTTGTCAAAAATCAGGTGTTCACAGGTGTGTGGTTTAATATCTGGGCTTTCAATTCAATTCTATTGGTCAATGTCTCTGTTTTTCTGCCAATACAAAGTTATTTTCATTACTGTATCTCTGTAATAGAGCTTAATGTCAAGGATGGTAATGCCTCCAGAAGTTATTTTATTGTACAGAATTTTTTTGGCTACCCTGGGTTTTTTTTTTCCATATGAAGTTGATTATTTTTCTCTTAAGGTCTGTGAAGAATTGTGTTGGATTTTGATGGGAATTGCAATGAATCTATAAATTGCCTTTGGTAGAATTGCCATTTTTACTATGTTGATCCTTCCTATCTAAGAGCATGGGAGATCTTTCCATTTTCTAGTAGCCTCTTTAATTTCCTTCTCCCAAAACTTAACGTTCTTGTCAAATAGGTCTTTTGCTTCCTTGGTAAGTGTTACCCCAAGATATTTTATTCTATTTGTGGCTATTGTGAAAGGGGATGTGGAAATCAGAATTGCCAGTCAAGTGCACCTCAGGATTCCTCATTCACCTCTGGCCACAATTTTATCCATGACATATTTCATGTTTTGAATAGGTTTGAGGTACTATTTTGAAGGCATCTAGTAAATGAGATGGAAAACATGACTAACAAGAATAATTCACTTTTGTATAAATCTATACTTCCTTGTGGGAAGCTTCATGCAGAAAATGAATTATGTTTCATATAGGAGATCAGAAGACAAATCATTGCTGTGTTTTTCTATATGCATAATATCTATTCATACTGAGAAGCTGCTATTTTCTTGAAAGGAAAGATTATTTAAAAGTATAAATACATGGTATAAATTATTGATAATAAACATTCAGTCTTCTACCCTCAGGTTTCATTGATAGTGCTATCTGAGTCCATATAAATTATCTGTTTGTATCCCACTGTGCCACTCTGCTTCACCCCTTGCCTTGAGCCCTAGGAGCATATTTTGTCCTTCTCCAATATTTCTGAAACAGATGGGTACCATTACGAAGCACAGTGAGGACTGAAATCCATAGACATTATTCACAAGATAATCTGTTTATAGTTGATCCTGGCTAATATTTCATTTTCTTTACTAGCAGATTTTCTATTGTATGTTTGGTGTCTCCTAAGGGATGAAACAGGCAGGGAAATCACCTTGCCTACTGCACCTTTGTTTTAGCTGCCACAAGTCACAGGTGATTACAAATTCTCAGGCCAAATATAAAAAGCCTATGGGAATGTCATAAATTGCATGTGTGGATTTTCCAGGGGCCCTTGTCTATGTCTGTGGTGGAGCTAAAAATAAAATCCCCGACTCTTCCTATGCAACTGCCTTGCTTAAATCAAAGTCACAATTGTATTCCTTTCTCTGTCCTAACTGCTGTCTCTCTTTGCTAATTTTTTTCAGCTGTCTTTTATAATCTTCTCTGCAGGCTCAGTATCAATTTCCATTTTCCCCAGACATGGGGAAAGAACAGGAAAGAACAGGTGGCAAAAGAGATATTATGTATCTCATTATGACATATAAATTTATGTCTTTTTAATTTGGTCTCAGGGCTATTGGCTGCTGATATGCACATGCATGCACATAAATCTTTTTCTCTATTTTTTTCTGCTTTACATAAAAGTTTTAACTTTGTGTTATGTTCTGAGTAGGTTTAGACTGGTCAGATATTCATTAAAAATTACCAAGAGGCACACAGTGTGCCTTATGATTATTTAAGAAGAATAATATTACCAAAGAAACATACCCCCTAATCCTAATAGCGAAACATGGCCTAGTAAGTGGATCACAAATATACAAGTTTGTATCGTGTTGAAAAATGGAAACACCGATGTGATATACACCACTAAGGAATGTAAGTTATTCATTGAAAAGGGTCAGCATGTCTTCTCAGTCAATCTCATGGTAGTGATGCTTTGAAGAAGGGGCATTTTTCAATTATTTTTGATTTTTTTCATTTAACTGGGATTATAAATATACAGTGTTCTGTGACTCTTTTTGAGATTGGTAATATTAAATATTACTATAGTTCATTCTATTCTGTTTCTCATGGGAATGTATTGTGTATTTCACCTTCTTAATATTTCTCTTAGTAGATACAATGTTTCTACTTTTCATTCAGCATGACTAAACCTGTTTGGAGTATTCATGAAGAAGCTGGTTGTGGAACAGGCTTTTCTAAAATTTTTAAGAATCCTTAGGAGTGGATTTCATATGTTATACTTTTACAAAACTAGAAATAGGTTTTCCAAACTGATTGTATATGAACATTTCTAATCATAAATAATTTCTTATCAAGCCCATGGTTATAGCAATGGTATGTAGGGTGAAGTGCACTGATATAGATGTTACTGAACATAATGAAAAGAAGGGAGGAAAATGTGAGCCTTGTGATGATTAATATTTCTCTACAATATCTTGGAAGGGTGGCTTCTGGATTTACTTCTGAGGTTTATCTTGGTTAGGTTAACTCAGGTGGAAAGACCCATCCACCATGGGTAGAGTAATTCCTTGGGTTGAGAGGCTGGACCACACTAAAGGACAAAGTGAGCTGAGCAATAGTATGAATCACTTTGATTTAGGATACTGCGTGACTGGCAGCTTCAAACTCCTGCTGTCTGACTTTCTCTGACATATTGGACTGTATCCTTGAACTGTAAGCAGAAATAAACTCTACCCTTTAAGTCAGTTTTGTAAGATTTATAAAAATAGCAAGAAAAGAAATCCAGACAAGCCTACTACTTTACATGTTTCATTCAGAGTAGCTGCATATCTTGGTTTTTATTCTGTTTGTGATTTAAAATTTTCCTAAAGAGTATTGAATCTCTTGTGGCTAAAATATATTTGTCTACATTTCTAAAAATCATTCAGATAGTTTTGTTACAAAATATCCTTCAATTAAATTATAAATCTCATGCAGAATTTCCAGTCCAGACTATATATATATATGTGTGTGTGTGTGTGTGTGTATGTATGTGTATATAGAATTGATGATTATCTTAGAATTACATAATTCTCTTTCATATCAAAATAACAAGCATTGAATGATAATAAGAGATTGAAAATTGAAGATAGGAAAGTTTTCATTTTACTTCAGTAACTTCAAACCCAAGGATACTCTTAAAATGTTTGATAGACATTATTGAATCCTGGACCAGCTTGGCTAACAATATTCCAGTTAGTCTGTTGAAGCATTTTTAAAATGCATGATTATTTGGAAGGTCATTTATGCACAGTAAATACTTGTGGTTTGAATGCGATAATGTGTTTACGAGTGAAATAAGCTATGGGTAGTTTCCAGAAGGGATAATCATTGCATTATTTTAGAAAGCAGACAGAATGAGAACATGATAACTATTGATCCGTGGCTCTATCAGACCCACTTTACTTGACTCCAGGAAGATTCTAAACATTTTTCTGAATGTTTGAATTTATAGGTACCTATATGGACAAGGACCTTAGCATATAAATTTAGATCTTCCACTGATGCTCAGTTTCCTATAAACCACATTTATCTTTATAAGTTGAATGATTTTCTTCATAAGACATGACGAGAGTCCACAACACGTACCTTTATAGAATCGTTTTGTCATTTCCTTCTTATTCACATCTCTTTCGAGATGAAAGGGCACACAAAGAGTGTAAATGGCTAGAGAGACTCATTCCTATGCTGTGCTAGGCTCACAGGGAAGGGGAAGCTGTTTGGGTTCTGTCTAACTGAAAAACACGGAGATTCAGGGAGACAACACAGAAGTGTCTGTAGCTATGACCACAATACAATAGCCATCACCAAAGACTCTCTCTTCTTATATGAGAAACTCCCAGTTTCTTTTCACCACAAAGTTCACTGCAACTTCTTCAGTTCTGTGACACCACACTGCAGTATGATTGTCATTATCTGGGTTTTTACTGTAAAGTATTTCTCCTTGGAGAAAAGTGATTATTTTAGGAAACATGATTTTGATCTTTTAGCTCCAACCCAAACTGATAATACTCTCAGCACTCCTTTTTTTTTTTATAACTAATTCATGTGCTAAAGAAAAGTGATGTGGGTGTCACAGAGTAAGTGGGAGGATGTCTGGCTGATATCTACTGAGAATTCCTCCCACAGTGTTTTCTTTTTCTCAAAAATCTGAACTTCTCCGACTTGAAATGAGCTAACGCCAATCTTACTGTTATCTTGACTCTCTGATGGCCTTGCAAGCATTCAGCTTATCACGAGGGGAATGGTGAGATGATAAACAGAAGGACTGAAAGCAGCAGTGGGAGATTTCTTTTGCGTAATGCTACTGGGGGCATACTGGTATCCCATGGATCAATCTTACCTTTATGTAATATGATAGGAAGAATTCATACATCTACAATGCCCAATGCTCTGTGAAATTCCCAGGAGCTGTGAAAATGATGATTTTTTTCTCCACTGAGTGGGTTATGTAATATTTAGGGTGTACCTACGATAAAAGATAATCAATACCACAATCAAGACAGTGGTCTTCCCAGATGTTCCAAACAATCAAATTGTACGTGCAAATCAAGTACACTTTTTTCCTTATCAATTATACAATGAACCTGTTTTAAAGAGACAAAAGAAATGTAGGCTATCCAGACAGACACGACTTAATCAAATCAATTATTTAAACACAAAGAAGTTCCACTTGCTGGTTAGATGAGAAAATCAGAAAAGGACTGACTGATTCAATAGAAAGGAAATACCCAGACGACAAACAGCGTTTGAAGGTCGCAGAGAAAAGAACTGTGGGCAGACTCCAAGGGCCAAAAGGGACCCTAGCTGGCAGTGAACAGGAAAATGGGCCCTCAAGCTTAAAATGGCTAGGAAATGGACCCTGCCAACAACTGGTGAGCTTGGAAGGGGACCCTGAGCCCCAGATGGCAAACCCACATGATTCCCTGATTTCAGCTCCATGAGACCCTGAGCAGAGACTTCTACCCTAAAGACATGGAAAGATAAATCTGTGTCATTCAAATTTGTGAATACAAAATCAAACAGGGAAGCAATAGACATTTGTAGACCAAAATAGCTATTAAAAACTGAGAAGGATAAAAGGTAATGACAGTACATTTTATTTTCAAAAACAAATGAATCTTTGTTAATGTAAAACCGTTTGTTTTAGCACAAGTATACTGTGTAATTGAGATTACCACTGTCTTTTTATGTGAGTCACACTTATAATACTTCTGTGTTTACTCACTGGTGTTTGGTTAAAGTGAAGGAAAGTCTTTCAAAAGAGTTGTGCAGTGATTTGATGTCAGAATCTTGTTGATTATTTGAGTCTCCCCTAATTCTACAGCTGTCAACTCAATATACACTTAGCGCATCTTCTGGAAGTGTTCAGTCATATTTCATCAGTCCCATAGTTTTCTCTATTGTTGCTTAAGTTAGTTTCTATAATAAGTAATGAAACTATATATTATAATATGTATATAAGTTTGTATACGAGTTAAGACAAGTAATCAAAGTCATTTATGCATCTACCTTAGCAACAATGCAGTGATTCTGGCCTCTAGTAACTATGGGTCAATAAGCGATGGTTCTCAATAGCATGGTACACTGAAGATATTCTTGGATGTCGCTCACTCTGACAAGTAAGCCATGTGGGAGTAGATTATGAGACTGTCTATCAAATGTGCCCATCAATATGATTATGTGTGAATAACATGTACATATGAGGATTCATAAAAATTAGAGCATGATAATATTAAATTCGAAAAACTATTTAATTTTCAAAGTGTGAGCTCACATCAGAAAAAAAACATAATACTTTTCCTGTTTGACATACATTTATTTGCTGGATATGTTGAACAACTAATAATCAATATTAGGCACTTTCATTGTAGAATTAAAAAATAATTCCTATATTTACCAGAAAACTTCAATACTATGCCTATTTTACCTCAAAATTTTAAATGATTACTAACATTATTTTTAATATAGGACATAATTAAATTCCAATTTAAGAAAATTGAACTTGCCTTCTCCCTTCCAAAATATAGTTTCTATAGTCCCTGTTTCACTTGATCACTGTTTCTCTTATATGTTTTTCTCCTGATTTTCATTTATGGTATGAAAAGTCCTTAATGACATCTTGTGTGAGGAAAAACATATGTGCCCTGAGACGTAAGCATTGTTCTGGCACTCTTGCATTAGTCGTGCCCTGCACGCAGGATCCTTCGCCATGCAGACATAGAAAGAGGCTATCCATGTGAAGCAGAGGAGAGCCAGCCAAGACAGAAGAGCCTGCTGCCTGCTGGCACTGAGCCGAGAGCTGAGAGATCACTGATTTTTCCTAGAGAGTAGTGGTGGGTCAGGCTGCTTTCAGGAAAAATAAGCAACCTGGATTATTTTCTTACCAAATAACATTCAGAAAGGAAAAAGAAACAGCTATGGGAGAATATTCCAGAGCTAGGACAATTGACACATAGAAAGATGACTTAGAGAAGGAGAAGTAGGAAAGGATTAAACAATGTACTTGAAAAGTAGCAGTCCCTGGAACCTTTATTGCCACCTGGCATGTGGTTATTTATTTATTTATTTATTTATTTATTTGCACGTGGTTATTTTGTCAACCCACCAAAATTCCAAGTAGAAGGTTCAGTTCCTGGCTCATACATGCTGTGTTGGGAGAACTCTATGATTTATATGTGTGTCACCTCTGAACTCTGAGCCATGCTATAGAGAAGAAGCATAAACCCACCCTTGCCTCCGAGTCACAAGTACAACACCACAATGCCCTTTATCTGTGAGCTTCAAACACTTGTGTTGGCACCTGTTAGCCCGGCTGTAATGTCTTACTAATAAAAGAAAGAACAAAACTGAGCCCCAAATCAGCTGTTTCGCTATTTAAGCTTTGATACATTACTTACCCTTCTTAAATATATTATAATGTGTTTGGGGGCATCACCCTCATACTGTTGATATATTTTAAGGGAAGGTTGGATAGGGGAGCAGGGAAGCACATATCTTAGTTAAGGGAGCCACCTTAGGATTGGCAAGAGACTTGAACCTAGAGTGGCTCCCAGGAGCCCAAGGCGATGTCCCCTGTTAGTTCCTTGGGCAGCTGAAGATAGGGAACCTGAAATGACCTTATCCTATAGCAATACTGACGAATATCTTTCATATCACCATAGAACCTTCATCTGGTGATGGATGGAAATAAAGACAAAAGACCAACACTGGAGCACCGTACTGAGCTCCCAAGGTCCCAATGAGGAGCAGAAGGAGTGAAAACAAGAGCAAGGAAGTCAGGACCACGAGGAGTACACCCACCCACTGTGACAGTGGAGCTGATCTATTGGGAGCTCACCAAGGCCAGCTGGACTGTGACTGAAAAAGCATGGGATAAAACCGGACTCTCTTAACATGGCGAACAATGAGGGCTGATGAGAAGCCAAGGACAATGGCATGGGGTTTTGATCCTACTTCATGTTCTGGCTTTGTGGGAGACTAGCCAGTTTAGATGTTCACCTTCCTAGACATAGACGGAGAGGGAAGGACCTTGGACTTTCCACAGGGCAGGGAACCCTGACTGCTCTTTGGACTGGAGAGGGAGGGGGAGAGGAGAGGGGGAAAGGGGAGAAGGGCGGGAGGAGGGGGAGAGAAATGGGAGGCTGGGAGAAGGCGGAAACTTTTTTTTTCTTTTTCTCAATAAAAAATTAAAAAAAAAGAGTAGGAAACAAAACAAACGAGACCCCAAATACTCATAGTCTGGATAAGGAAAAATAGGCAATGAAACATTTTAAGAGTGAAGCTACAGTACACGTGGGAACTAGAAAGCACCAAAGTAGAGAAGGGTTTTTATACAAAGTACAGCCAGGGAAGACTACCTGAAGGAATCTCACCTGAGCTGGTATGTGAAGAAAGTGAGTGGTCAAAAAATAGCTCTGCTGAGACAAAGTCAGACAAAGATCAGCACATTTTAGGAGCACACATAGTGGCATCAGGGAACACTAGTGAGTCTAACCTAGAGAAAGTGGCACAGAGGAGAAGTGTGTCATGTGATATCAAAAAGAAAACAAGAAATATACAATATTGTAGGATTTTTAGGTTCAAATTATTTATTTTAGTATTTATTTTACCCTGCATGAAATTAGAAGTCATTGATGGGTTTTTGGTAAGGTAACTGGAGCTGACATAAACCTCCACAGATCAAACTAACTGCACACTGGGAGATGTTGGACTGTGCTGCCATGACTAGTAGATAAACAGCAGGAGTCTTTAACATCAGTGAAGAAAGTAACATTTGTGTGATTTTTACAGTGTTTGGGAAAAATGAATGTTCATGAAAAGAGATACTTTTCAACTACTATATTAGAGATATCCATGTTGACTTCTGACCATTGTGAATGTCGAAGATGTAATAGAAATGAGCCCAGGAAGTGTTTCTCCACAGAGGCACGCCCTCTGTCAACTGACACAGGATTACCTCACTTTAGTGGCACAGAGCTAGCAAGTTCATCAAGTTTGTGAGAGAGTCTTCTGATTTGACTCGCCTCTTTCAAGCCCACGCTTGTGGGAAGAAAGGAATCAGGTAATAATGAAAAGGTGATGTTTATAGACAGCCTCCCTTCTTGGTTCACACAAATGGTGCACTGATTTTTTGCTTGGGTGCACAATTTCTAAGAACTAAATAAAAAATTTGAGAGGCTTGGTCCCTGATGTGGGAAGGTCATTTGTTTATCTGTTGCTTTCATTGGTTAATTAATAAAGAAACTGCTTGGCCTGATAGGTCAGAACATAGGTGGATGGAGTAGACAGAACAGAATGCTGGGAAGAAGGGAAGTGAGAGCAAACACGATGGAGCCAGCCGCCAGGTCAGACATGCTGAATCTTTCCCAGTAAGCCACCACCTCGTGGTGTTACACAGATTATTAGAAATGGGTTAGTCAAGATATGAGAATTAGCCAAGAAAAGGCTAGAACTAACGGGCCAGACAGTGTTTAAAAGAATACAATCTGTGTGTTATTTCAGGTGTAAAGCTAACCATGCGGGAGCCGGGCGGACAAAAAACAGGCCTGCCCACAGCTCCTTCTACAAAAGGTCCCTTTGTGGGACCAATATCTTTCCCTGGTGCATGAGCTTACTTTTTGGAGCCCTTCCCTGTGGTGGGATGCCTTGCTCAGTCTAGATGCAGTGGGAATGGGGTTGGTACTACCTCAACTTGATGTACCAGGCTTTGCTGACACCCCATGGGAGTTCTAATCTTTTCTAAGGAGTGAATAGGGGTTAGGGTGGAGAGGAGGGGAAAAGCTGTGGTAGGTATGTAAAATGAATAAAAAATTGAAAAAAAACCTCCAAAACTTTTCTTAATCTTTAGTATGCACCTCTTTGAAAATACTACTGAAAAAAACAGACATTGTATAAATTACTATAGATTGTTAGAAAAGTAATAAAAATTTCAACAAATCAGTTGGAATAATGGGAAAAAATGAAGATAAGGAGTACATTATTCCATTTCAACCACTACCAATATAATTAAAATAAAAATGATTTTGTGAATATTTAGGAAAAGTTTAGTTTATTTATGGATATATTAGATATTTAGCATTTGAATGAATTTTGAAAATACCGGGTTATCAGAAAGAGTATTTACAGAGCTTCCAGATCTGAACCACTACTTTGACTAATGAAAGAAATTATAATTCAGTCCTGAACATTGCATTGAATCTTTTGAGAAACAATCTCTATCCATGTGTGATAATTTACACACATGCACATTATGCATAGACAAGATAATCCTTAAGACTGTTAAACCTCTTGGATTGATGTTCTAGGTCTAACTTCTTCACTGACTTTCTGTTGCTTTTCTTGTGAGGTACTCAGAGACCTGTTATGAAACCAACTTAAAAGTTAATTTGAATAAATTGCCAGTATATTATTTATGGAGTGTGTCTAATATTCAAAAACTGAATTAGAATATGACTTTATGGTAGCTCAATAATTTATACTCTGAATTTACCAAGCATGTTTCCTATTTCCATCAGTGAGTGCTGGACTGAATGCAACCACACCCCACTATTATAATTGTTTTTTGATCCACCTAAATCCTGGAACCAAAATGTGGGATATGGGACCACCCATTTGATATAAGATATAAGGTTAGTAAGAGGATTGCTAAGCACTATAGAGAACGAGTTCAAAGGTAAGCAGTAGCAGGTAATGGACCAGGATATGGGAGGAACGAGTGGACACCGAATACTTGTCATACACTGTGAAAAGTTAGCTGCTGTGGAATATTCCTTTACACGGCGTGAATAAATGTCACCATGATTTGTTTAATAAACAAGCTGACTAGCAAATAGCTGAAAAGAATAACGTCAGACAGATGAATGAGACTAAGAGAATGCTAGGAGGAAGAAGGGAAGAATCTGGAGTCACCAGCCAGATGCAGAGTAAACAGAAGATAAGCATGCCATGTTAATAAAAGTATCACCTCATGGCAGAGTGTAAATAAGGAATATGGGTTAACATAAAATAAAAGTGGTAGTTAGTAATAAGCTTGAGCTATTGGCAGAGCATTTATAATTGTATAAGCCTCAGTGTGTTTATTTGAGAGAGTCTATTGAACAGAAAATCTTTGCCTGCAGTTATCCACAGGTTTTTCAATTTCCTTCAAATGTGTAAAAGGAGACTTTATAGCTTCACTGAGAACTTTGGCCCTGACTGGGATACTAGTCTTTCCAATTTGAGTTTCCATTGCCATCAATGAGATTATAGAAGTTTAATTGAATTTTTCCTTATTGTGAATCAAATAATGCCACTGAAAATTACATCCTTTCGTGGCAGCAATAGGACAGAGTTAGAGCGTGGTATGGAATTCCCTTTATTAGTAACCAACAAAATTCAAGCTTTATAGTCCTTGGAATGGCTCCACTCCCTGTACTTGCCTATACCATTCACTGTTGAGAGTCAAGTTTTAAATTAAAGTTCACATTGTATTGTGTAAAAAAAAATATAATGAGCAATTTCCAGGACTACTTATTTAAACCACAGTTTTTATTTCTCTACTGTAAATATCATTGCTGCACTATGAAATTGTATTCTAAAACTTGAAAATAATTCAATTTGTTTAGAAGCTGAATACCTATTTTCTTCCCCTTACAAATCTTCTACTAATTCTCACAGGGATGCATTGCTAGGAAAAAATTAGAAATTTAAATACAATCATGGTACATTTTGTATAGGGAGCTATTCAGCAAATGAATTTAATTTTCTTCATTTTAAGTTTGCTTACATATTATTTCATCAAGCTAATATAACCACTTTGTTGAAATCCTTTACCAAATGCTAAAGGTGTTTAAGTATTTAAAGAGCATTATTGTGCTAAAAAGTGATTTGACTTTCCCATCATGTTTCTCATTTTATTCTCTAAGATCCTTCTTAAGCTGTTGAATTATGCAAATATTGTGGGGAAAGAATTTTTCAAAGTTTATTATCTGCTTGTATGATTTTGTTAAAGATACATTTATTTAAATGAAAATACATTATTTGAACATAAGATTGAATACATTTTTGAGATTGTAGAATGCACTGGAAATTTTGAGGACTTTGTTGTTTTTTAATAAAAATTACAAAAAAAAGCAAATGAGAAATAGAGGCAATAATGAGGACAAATCCAAGCCACAATGACAAGAGTCACTGTATCTAGTAATAGAGTACTTATTTGTTTCTTTTTCATGCTGCTGAGACTGGGTTTCTAACTATGTTGTAGAGTCCAGTCTGGCCTCTAATTCCCATCCAGCTGTCTCTATCTCCTGAGATTGGGATTATGTGCATCAGCACCATATTTGGGGAGAGTGTCCTTTAAAATAGACTATTTTAACAGGAAAAAAAATGCAATGTGTGCTTTGAAACCCAACAGTTATAACTGCTAATTTTATGATCCAAACAAAGTTCAAGAATGTTTTTCACTACTTAGTAACCATAACACTTTGTTAAGTAACGCATATTTCAAAAATTAAATATATATTAACATATATATTTGATCTTATATTTTCTGTAAGTATTAGGTAAGAAAATATTAAACACTAAATATTCTGCTTGGTATATAATAAGTACAATAATTACAAAAGCCCTGATGCTTGTTGCCATGATGAAGATGATATT
The DNA here is from genome assembly GCF_014885135.2 of Alexandromys fortis. Classification (NCBI taxonomy): domain Eukaryota; kingdom Metazoa; phylum Chordata; class Mammalia; order Rodentia; family Cricetidae; genus Alexandromys; species Alexandromys fortis. The sequence goes on from NW_026067944.1 coordinate 32,661,204, forward strand.
TCTAATCAATGGTTAATTTGTGTATTAAGAGAGATGTTCTTATAGAGAAGCAAAAGGACAACACTATGTTAATTGTATTTTTGTCACTTGAAGAAGATACCCTAAAAGACATCCTAGGAAGTAAGATTGATTTTGGTTTATGGTTTCAAGGTTTCAGTCTCAAGATAGACTTTTCAAAACATACGTACATTCTTCAAAGGCACATTCTTAATTACCTCCTTCCTCCAATCAGGTGCTACCTCCTACATAGCCCATTCATGGATGCAGAGATCAGTGAGAGAATCCACTGACAAAATGAGCACTCAACAGCAAGTGCCGCCAGCTGTCAATGTCTTAAAGATATTAATCTTTTGGGAGAGGCTTTATCTGTCTACAAACGATAAAAACTCCTTAGTCAAAAGTTGCATATAAATTTCTACTGTTCAATCCTAAACCATTCAATGAAGACAAACTTAAATATAATGTCTAATATTTAATGTTTGTTAATAATATTATTTTTAAACCGAGCAAATAATAGACTATGTCTTGTCATTGGTAGTGACGAAATACACAAACGGTCTACTTCAGTCATGACCAATAGTGCTGGCACTGTCAGCAACTCTGTTGTACTCAGTAAGGCACCATCTTCTGTTGATTTCCCCTCAGATTTACACGGTCTTTGAAATTATTAGTAAAGGAATTAATAAACACAAAACATGAAAACATTGCTTCCGTATAAAAAGTTCAATGGAAGAAATTAGCAATTATAGAAAATATAGCACAGTTTCGTCACTGGCATAATTTTGAGGCTAAAGTTATTTCAAATCCAATTTCAAAGACTGTGGCCTGTTCTGGAACCCGTGACTCCATAGGTGGTAAAGCCAGAGCCCCTACTGAACTTCATCTTTCTTCATCCTCTTCTGGAATTCAGAAGCTCCTTGGTATCCAACTGCTTCCATTTATATCTGGCCATGCAGGACATTTCAGACTATTTCCTCTAATAAGGAGACTGCAATGTGACTGCAATTAAAGGAGAAATTAGGACTGCTGAGCTTAGCTAGACAAGCCAAGGTCTGTAACTTGGCCAGTGAATATACAATGCCGGAAAAAAAAATCTCCACTCATGCTTACGTAATGTAACCTAATGATAAAACACACAAAAAAAAAGCATAAATGTAAAGACTGTGAGACAATGCGAGGGAGCCACTTTAGACCAGGTATTAAGGAAAGGTGTGTCATGTGACATTTGAGATAAGAAGAGAGACTGAGAATGAGAGATGCTGAGAGCCCTAGAGCTAGGGAGGAATCACATGGAGATGAGGGACTCAGGGACAGTAGCTGGAGAGAGACCCCCTGCCTTGCTGAGACAAGGGAAGACAAAGCCCGAGACACATGAAAGCTTGGACACTGTAAGAATGGGACATACGATGAGGGGAAAGGAAACCCGAAGTAATGGGTGGGGGCGGCGGAGGGCACGGGGGGGGGGGGGAGCAGAGACCTGGAGAAGAACATAGCAAATGTTCCATTAAGCAGAGAAGCTATTTCCATCTCTAAGAGTTTTCTTTACTCATGTTGTCTAAAGTGGATTAAGGTTGGTGGGTTCAGATCTCAGAGATACAATGTTTTTTGTTTGTTTTAAATCAGTCCCTATGGAAAATTTAAAAAAAAATCAAACTTAATTTGCTATGAAATTTGAAATATTCACATTTTAGGAATGTGTAAAATATAGTAGTTTGACTTGCTTTTAGATTTTATTGAAGCTTTAAAAATATTGTATTTACTTTCTACCTCTATATAACACCACTGTTTCTAATTATATGAAATTTAGAGGTATTTAGAAACAATACAAAACAAAACAAATTCCAACACCTTTTGCCTTCTGTCAAGTGTGATTATTTTTAATTTGAGATGTTGTTTTGGATGAGAGGAGAGTCAAAATACAGCAGAACATCTTTTAATTACTTGAACTAGTGATTTCTACAACTGCAACAGACCAAACACTTCCTTTTAGAGCTGTGTTACTGCTGTTTATGCCTAATTCTGTGTTTAACTCACCTTAAAATGTAGTGTCAATAACTTCATCAATAAGCATTTATTAAACTGCCAACGTCCACAGTGCTTTGCTGGGGACTAGGTGGTATACAGAAACGAAAGCTATTATGCTAGAATTAAGAAGGGGGGAATTAGAAATGCAAAGATAGTCAATTTGACAAAAGAGAGCAGGAGAAATTAAAACTGCAAGCTACATGTTAGTAGTGCCATCAAAGACAGATGTACGCAGAAATCACAGATCAGCTATCAGAGGCCAGCAGGAAGGAGGAACAATACAGGCAAAGATGAAAGCAGAGGGGGCTGGTAGACAAGGCTAATCTATGTGTGTTCCAGCCTGACCTCTTTGTCTCTATGGTCTAGAAGCCCAAGTGATACAGGATCACACGAACAACTTTCAAATTCAGTTTTTATGGTTCTGTGTCAAAGGACATACTGGAATGTCAGTATTCCCCAAATTGCCAATACATCTCTACTTGAACTGGAAGGAGGTGATACCCCTATGCTAAGATCTGCTGTTTTGCCTGCCCGCCAGTACCTTCATCCCTCCTTCTGTCTTTCTCTCCTTTCTTAGCTCTCCACCCACCTTTCTTCATGGTATGTTTGACTGTTTCCATCTCTTTCTCTGTCTTTGTTATTGAGCTGAGAGCCTCACAATATTCTTCTGGTAATTTTTGGACTCCTCGGCTCCATCCATCCTCCTCCCCCAGTCTCTGTCTCAGTAGTTGAAACTACACTCATGGACTATGGAATCCAAAAGATTTCCAGTTCCCTGTCAGAATATTGCTTTCAAAGACAGCCCTCTCAGTTTCTCTGTCTTCCATGAGAGGGGTGGGGTCCTTAGCAGAAGCTCCATCTCAGTTCGGGTCTCTCATTTGCAACCTTTTGCTCAGATGCTGAATGGCTCAGTGCAAAGTGCATATGTTGTCCACAGCCCACTGCACAGTTAATGCTAAACACAAAAAGCCTTGAATCTCGTCCATCATTGCTCACTTTGCAAGACAGGTACAGAAATGAGGCAAAGGCCTACCAAATATCAGTCTTACACAGATTTTAATGAAACTACTTACTTTTTTTTTAGGAGGATTTCTTAGCTCTGGTTATTACATACAAAAACTAATGAAAATGGAGCTCAATGACAGATCGAATCAGGACTCACCAATGTGGACAGGCTCACTGTAAAGAACAGTGCTATTCTGTAGGCAATGTACTTGAAGGGTATTGACCTATTTTGTTTGTTTTATCTTAACTTACTTTATTATTACTCTTCATATGCCTGTTTGTTTTGTAACAAGAAACAAAAAGGGTGTGGATTTGCATGCAAGGGGAGGTATGGAGGATCTAGAAGGTGTTGGAGAAGAGGAAACATAATTAGAATGTAGTTTTTTTCAGAATGTAGTTTATTAAAATTTATTTTCAGCAAAAGAAAAGGGTAAAAAAGAGAGTCTTGCTCTATATGCAGCCATACCAACCAGACAGAATTGCTCTAGATAATGACAACAATTATTTCCTCCAACTGGGCACTTTATAAGTACAGCTGATGTATATGGGTTTGCAGTGAGCACAGTGCAGGAAGGGAGGTGGTGCTGGGCAGTTCCTCAGAAGTTGGATCTCTCAGCCTGGCCAAGAACATCACATTTTCACCATCTCCAATGTGTGCTCCTCTTAGTTATTAGTAGGAGCGGGTCACAAGGAACCACTAATTGTCCGCTGATCTTTATTTCTTCCTGATTTCTAGGAGGTCTCTTTCTTTTCATTCTTTATTTAATCTCTTCATCCTGGAGTGCCATTTACTGAACACAAGAACAGTTTCTTGCAGTAAAAATATTTGAGTCCATGAACAATCAGTCTTGGCCACCTGCTTAAAGGAGAGAGAGGAAATTAAGAGAAATGCATCCACAAATTAATATTGCAGTAGAAAATCCTGCGTAAACCTCTAGCTTAAGAATAAAGGTAAGTGATTTAACAAGTCTAAAGTGAGGATAAAATTTAACACCTGCTTTGACTAAATCAAATGAGGTCAATGTGAACTATTTTGTTAGTTTTTAAATTAGCCCTAAATCAGTAGATAATTCCTTCTAGTTATTAATGCAAAAACAAAACAAAACAAAAACATAAGGGCTTCTAGTTCTTACTGAAAATAATTATATCAAGTTCTTAACTCAAAGCCACATATGTGGACAATTTTAAGCAGTGGTACACGTTACTTCTTTCCTATGTGAGAACATTTTTTTCTGAAGTCAGTTGTTGCCCCCACTTGACTTAGTGCTGAAGTTCTGGATCATCTTGCTCTGTCAGAATAGTATTCCATTGCTGTGGGACAATGGTCTTGTACCCTATAAAGATTTGTCATTTGTATTGATTTAATAAAATGCTGATTGGCCAGTAGCCAGGAAGGAAGTATAAGCCAGGCAAGCAGAACAGAGTTCTGAAAAGTAGAAAGGCTCAATCTCTAGTCATCACCCAGACAAACCAGACAAACCAGACAAACCAGATGCAGAAGACACAACATAAGAATGCCTCACTGAAAAAAAAAGGTACCAAACCACGTGGCTAACACAGACAAGAATTATGGGTTAATGTAAGATAAGAGTAAATAAGAACCCTGAGCTAATAGGTCAACCAGTTTATAATTAATGTAAAACCTTTGTGTTTCTTTGGGACTGAACAGCTGCCGGACCAAGTGTGACAGAAACATCTGTCAGCACTCCATCATGGCTGTAAAGACATCAAGATCTTTATTGAAAGTTGCAACAACTACAGTTTTTTGGCACCACACCCAATAATGCCTCTTGCCTTTCCTCTACCTTCTACAGCTCTCCAAGCACCTATTTCCCTTAGTAGATTACTCTATATAGTGTGGCAGTTTGAATATCTGTTAAGGGTTTTAAAACATTCTGCTTTTACTAATATGTGTTTCTGAGCCTCAGCCAAAAGCTGTGTTTCAATAGTGCCAACTCAAATTGTTTAACTCATGCTACTTGCATTCCATAATATGGAGTTCAGCATTATGGAGAAGAAGCAACGCCACCATTAAATGGAAACTTTATGTTCTTGCAGCTTGTAAGAAATGCTTTAATTATTCAGTTCATGCTAAACATTAATAATAGTGAATAATAACATGGGAAACATAGCTGAAAATATAAGAAGTTTTAGACAATTTAATGAATCACATTTTCTGTAAGAAATGCTTATTTGACTGTGCACCTATCAACACATGCTTAAAAACTGCAAGTGAGGTCACAGGTATTCTCCATAGAGAAATAATTGATGAACCTCTTGAAGATTACAAATTTGATGGCTAAAGGACATTGTAAGGAATACAGGAGAGGAAGACTCTATCTTTTTCTTTACAATATGCCACTTTAGTAGCAGTGGATATTCTCCGCCACTACTACCCCAGAAGCCCCTGGGAAGACACGGTAAGGCCTGAAAAAGGAGATTCATAATAAATATCACTTTGTCATAGAGACCGCCCAACTTAGAATGTTTTCTTTATCTGATGTTTTCTTACTGAAGGCATCAGGCTGACTATCTCATTAAGGGGATGGCACAGTTGCTCATTTGAGATGAAAAGAACAACAAAAAATCATCAAAGTGCCTTATTTACTTCCATAATCTGTATACATGAATTAATACGAAGCTTCACTCTCATGGGGTACTGGAAATTGGGCAGATGCTGTCAGGTATTTCATTGCTCGTTCCTCAAGTTCTGTTATCTTACGTTCTCTATAGAGTGTCTCTGTGGTGATCCTTTACCTCATATAGTCAGTGTAATGTTCAAATCACATGGTGAATATAAAATGGCAGCAACTGGGATCGGCACTGTGTTCATTTTCCTGCCTTTCTTCCTTGAAGATATATTTACATTGTATCAATAAAAACTCTTCATTTCAGTAAACCTGCATTAAGAGAAACAGGCACAGGAAGGGTAAATGAAAACATCCCAGGATATTTTTAGACAACAAAGGTTTTAACTGGTATATAGTAACCCTGTTTCAAATTTGGGCAAAAGTTGTTTTGTTTTTTCAACATAAGTGGAGGACTGAACTGTGCCAGTTTTGCAAAAGTTTACTCTGCTCTGTTGTGTGATAGAATTTTCTGCGCAGAAGTGAATAATCATCTACCCACTCCATATAGAGAACCAATGATAGATCAAAGCACAGATACTATCAAAGTACAGACAATGGGCATTATTGGAATTATTTACAGGAACAGAAATTACAAAAGATACCTATACCACTAAAGGCCAACCCTAGCATGGGTGACAGTTCATGGAAGCTGGGAAACATGGAACACTGTGCCAATGTTCATGCTGTTTTAATCACTAAATAATTAGAATTGCCAGCTTGTATTTTATACCTTTAATTTGAACTTCTATAATAAATAAAATTTTGTGGGTATTATCATACAGCTAATATCACATATTTATGTTTATCAAAATATTTTCATTTTAAATTTGTGCTTATTTTTTATTGTTGTGTTTTGAAAAGATTTAACTTATTTTTAATTTTTTTTTGTGTATTTGTATAGGTCATGTGCACATGAATGCATATGCTGTTGGAAATAAGAAGTTGATTCTCCTTGAAGCTGATGTTACCAATAATTGTGAGTTTTCTGACATGAGTTCTGGAAACTGATCTCAGGTCTTTTGCAAGAGCAGTACTTTCTTCTAAAAGCTGGCTAAGCCGTTTCTCTTGCCCAGTTGTTGTTTTGCTAACTACTCACATATTCATAATTAAACCCCCTGTTGACGGCATAGTAGGTATTCTCCCCATTTGCAGTTTGTCTTTTCATTGGCAGTACCTTTGACAAGCAAACGCCTTTAATTTTCACATGTACAGTTAACTTTATCTCTTGTTCTATGGGTTGCTTAGGTACCACATTTTGTTGGGGTTGAAAGAAGTAACATAAACAAGAACGAAAAGTATATCTACATATGTATTTATAGTATTCATAGGAAAGGTGGAGAGGAAGAGAGTGACGGGATGGGGATTTAGAGAAGGGATAGAATTTGCCTCAAGAAATTGTTTAGTGTGATTAATTCAAGGCCAAATCTGCAGTGTCTGCCTCAGGACGAAGACACGGACAGGAACTGATGCTGCATTTCAAGTCGTCATGAAATCAGGCATGGAAAGGATCAACGATGCACCTGGGTCTGGGATGATTTGCTGCAGAACTGGTCAGATGAGACCAGTCTTGATTCAGGTAAGTTCATTCACAGACAAAATGAGACTCATTTACATTTTCCAGAGCAATCTAACTTTACTCAAAATCTACCAATATAAATGTTAATTTCACACAAAATATACCTTAACCGATATATTCACTATCAGTCTGTCAAAGTATCTATAAACTTTGGCTCAGTCAAACTGACAAGGGAAATTAACCTTGACCATCTAATAAAGTACTCCTTAGAAGACTAAAGGATGTATATAAATTTTTTTTTTTAAAAATTTACTTTGGAAAGCACCCTATTTAAAATGTGTTAATTATAAAGGAGAAAAGTGTTGTCAATACCAATAAAGCCCTAACACACAAAACTTGAGATAAGTTTTAAAATCTTGTTTTGATACAAATTATCAATTTGTGTTTGGAGACATTGTAGAATGCCCAAGGAAAAAAAAAGACGAGGCCTAAATTAAATGCTATAAATTAATAAATGATTATGAAGTAAAAATGATGTAGTTAAAAAACATATAAATTCTTTGAAGATTAATCCATTGTACTCTTTAAAACCTTAATTGAGATTTTTCTTCTTACTTTTTTAGGAAAATTTAAGAATTTGACTCCAAAATTTATGTTGATGTGTAGAAGAAACCAACTAAATAGGAATACTATGTAGAAATATAATATTTGATAGTTAGACAAATGCTAGAGTCATAGTAAGACTGGCTCAAAAGAACAAAAACCAAACACTGGAACACAAAGGAAATGTAGAAATGCAAATCACTTAGCCATAGATAAAATAATAATGACAGAAGAAGGTTTGAATAAAAATGGCCCATAAAAGCCCTTGGGAATGGCATTATTAGGAGGTAAGGTCTCACTGGAGTATGTGTGGTCCTTTTGGAGGATGTGTGTCACTAGGGCTGGGTGTTTAGGTTTCAGATGCTCAAGCTAGGTCATTGCTTCACTGTGTCTTCCTGCTGCCCTCAGAAATGAACGTAGAGCTCTCAGCTGCCTGTATGGAACAGTGTGTGACTGCATGCTGCCATGCTTCCCGCCATGGTGACAATGGACTAGAGCTCTGAATAGCAAGCCAGCCCCAATTAAATGCTTTTCTTTATAAAAGTTGCTGAGATCATGGTGTCTCTTCACAGCAGTAGAAACCCTAACTAAGACAGAATTATTAGGATGAAGTAGTCTTTCTGGTGTAGGGTCCTAGGAAAACTGTGTACATGCATGCAACGAAACTGTAATACTTCTTTACAACTTACTAAATATCAAGTTCCCAGGTATTAAAAACCTATAACTATCTATTGTATGTGGTGTTCTATACCTTTAATTACAGCATTAGGAAGCAGAGGCAGAAGGATTTTTTGTATAAGTCCATCCTCGGGTACATAGTAAAACCTTGTTTCCAAAAACAGAACAAAGAAAAAAAAAGTGACCAACCAAACAAAAAAGAAACAAAAAGCTATATCAAAGGAGTTTAACATAAAATCTTTAAAATAAACTTAAGGACATGTTGTAGCTATATTATAACAGGAAAGAATTATTTAAATATATTTAAATGGATGCACTAAATCTCATACCATCTGTTTCAAATAGGAAGATGGCAATTTTTACTACAGTTAAGGAAGTTCTGAGATAAATACACACAGGCACTCTTGCACACACAGACCCCAATATAGGACAAAGACAAATCACAGACTAAATGCTCTTAGTATCGTATATATTGCTTTTGAAAGATGATTAATATATACAATTATATACAATTCTTGCTGGTTAAAATTTAAAGGCAAAAGAGTGATTATGGCACACTATAAAAAAGCAGTTCACACAGGAAGAAGCCCCACCCAACTGCACGGAAGGATATCAGATCCTTAATGACAGGCCACTATCAGCGACATTTTAAAATATTTCATCCACACTGAATTGGAACAGAAAAATGTTATAACATTGAATGGATGCAATGATGTGCTAGCAATTGGACTTATATAGTTCTGAAGTCAAAATATATCAAAATTGTGATATATTTTTTGATTTTGTATCAAAAAATGAACATGATTTTTTTTTTCTTACATGGAAGCAAACTTTGAGAAGCTGATAGTCTTAATCTTGTTTGTTATGACTAATTATACCCTTTACTGAATAATACAAATATTTTCCTTGTAGAGGGCTGTGAAGTGGTTGCTGGGTTAGATAGCATATCTGAGAGTGATCACCATACTGCCTTTCTAAAATCTAACTGTAATAACTTCCAAATAATAGCTGTCCTAAGGGTGCTGTGTGACAAATTTGAGACATGTTTGTTATATTTCAGTGTAAATTGGACAGTAAAGTTATGTAAAAAAAAAGTGTACATCTAGAAACAGAAATTTTATTCCTAGAAAAAGACTCAAGGACATATGCACCAGGGTACATGTGCAAGGGCACATATAGAAGCATTGTTGTGAACATCTGAAAAAGCATTGCCCGTAACAAAAAGTACATTTCTTTCCCTTTTTTCTACCTTGATATTAAAGACAAGGAGCCATTCATATAACAACTAAGTTATATTCCCATTTCTCTTTTAATAATTATTTTGAGAAAGGGTATAAGTTTCCAAGCTATACTTGAACTGTCCACAGATCCAAGAAGTCATTGGATTGCTAACCTCCAAAGATTTGGATTTACAGACCTATGTCACCAAGTCTAGCATCAAGATTCTAAAAGAATCACATTATAAACATTCAAATGCATAGATTTTGTAAATAAATATTACAGGAAAATCAAGCATTTAATCCAATTACTAAAGCTTTCTATCTTTTGCATAAAATTTAAAATATGAAAAATTATTCAATTCATTTTGAAGGTAGAAATTACAATAGTTAATTTTACTTACCAAATCTAGTAAACCACAGTGATCAGTTACTTTCTCATATATTTGCATAGATGCTGCTTCAAAGGAAATTAAAAATCATTAACATTTATACATTGGACAAAATGATGAGTTTCTTTATAATATTATCATTCATGTGTATCATGTACTTTGCTCATATTCAACCTCACACTACCCCCTTGTATCTCTTTGCTCCCTCTATCCTTTCATTTTCAAATTGCATGTACCTTTTCTTGCAGACAACACACAAAGAGGAATGGGAAAAAATTAAATAACAAAAAGCAAAGAATCAGACAGGCTTCTCTGTAGATGCTATTAAATTTTATCCTGCCACGTGGTAAGAAAGATAAGTTGATATAGATGATTTTCAAACAATAGAATCTCTGACTACTGTATGTAGATCCTCGAGATTTGTGGAATCAAAATTTTCCATTGCTGACCAGGTGCAGGAAGAGTCAATGCCTCATTAATGTCTCCCACTGCATTTCCAGATTGTATGTACTCTGCCCTGACACCTGGCTTATCATGAAAGTGTGGCCTTGGCTCCCACTTCCCAGGAGATCTAGGACTTTTCCTCATTGTTCTATAGCATCTTTTCTGTGCCCTTGTGCTGTTCTTCATATGTTCTGTCAGCTTTCTTGATTCCCCATAATCTTTCCCCCTTTTCTCAGAATATTCTTTGTTGTTTTTATCACCCTATCATGCGTGGAGTCACAGGCAAGCAGTTTCTGATCTGCCTTCTTACTCCCAAAATCCTGCACAGGCATTTTTGACATAGGATTAATATTTATGAAGCATTGCTCTAAATGAAACAGACTGATTTCCCCAGTGTAGTTAATTCCATCTGATCCATTCCAGTCCTTAAAAGCAAGGACTCGGGGTGCCAAAAGAATTCAGCCTCCAGAATGCCACACAAAAATTCTGCTTGAATTCCCAACCTTCAGAAGTATGGTTGCAATGTCAACTCTTATCTGAATGTCCAGACCATCAACTGGCCTTTGGATTTCAACTATGTTCCTCCCACAGTTGTCTGATATAACTTCTTTAAAGATCAGTTCTCAAGTTCTCTCTGTGTGCATCTCTCTCTCTCTATCTCTCTCCCTCTCTTCCCTTACCGTCTTCCTTTCCTTATGTATGAGCTATTGAATATGGGCATTTTATACAGTTATATAAACATACTTTTGTATCTTCTTTTAAATTTTTTGTTGGTAAATTATTATGGAGAAATGTATGTAACAAAATTATAAAGGATTTATATGAGTAATAAGAATGATAAGTCCTCCCTCTGCTATGAAGAGAGGTGCGTATGATGAGGGTTGTTTCTAATGTGGATTTAAACATATTGCTACTTTCTTTTCTGTTTTAGGAAATAAGTCTATATTATATAAAGCATTTTATAATGGCTTCCAAAATTATTTAAAATATAACATGTGTCAAACTCTAAATATATCTCATAAGAAGACTTCTTATTTTAGAAAGTATAGTAGATTGTATAGGAACAAAATGGCAAGTGTTTGGACTGGAATACCTTTAGAGTGGTCTGTAGGACAAAATGATTTTCCTGAAAAAAAAAATTGCAAAAATATTAATGGCCAGTCTGTTTTACATAACGAGTTCCATGACAATCAGACTATGTAGAAAGAGCCTGTCTCAAAGACCCACCAAAAAAAAAAGTATTATAGGTTCCTTTCTTGTCATAATAAATGATTTGATAACAGGGGAAGTCAAATTCTGTCTATATGTCATACAACAGTTACATACATCTTCATTATTACCTTTTTCTTCTGGAATAGTCCAATCTTTTATTACAAATTCAGTGTTTCAATAAAACCAGTGTACATTTGGAGAAAAAAAGTTGTGGAAAGAAGAACTTATATAACTCAAGGAATAAATCTCACTAAATTTTAAGAAACTCTGGACCCGCAGCAGAGAATCAGCGTGAACATTTAGTCCCGAGAGTTAATTTCCTGTATTAGTAGGCTATCCGTATTGGCATGGTGATGCAGCACAGCCCTTCAGTATAGCTCCCTTCGGGCCTTGCTCTGTTATTGTGCTCACCTAGATAAGACCCCCTTGTCAGTCATGTCACAACCGTCTAAACCACTAATGCCGATTATTCTGACAACTACTTGATAGTCAGTCTTTTCTTAATTAAGCATCACTTTTAGAAATGCTTAGAAATGCTGCTCCTAAAGCCTAGGTGGTTAGCCAAAAAGGTTAACAAGACCTATAATTATAAAGATCTGTCAATTATAGATCTAACTCCTAACTCCTGATTCTTTTGGAATTAGTAATACCTTCCTTTAAAGAGTCTTGTAAATATGAAGGTATCTGATCTTTATGTGTTTATCTGGAGTATATTTATTACCTGAAAATAATTCATTATGATGGATAAAATTGCTGGTCCAAATTTATTTTGTATAAGTAGTTGAGAAAAACATAATAGGAAGATGGTGTTGTTACACAATACATGGACTATGCTGGCCAATCTAAGGCCAACTTGATAAAAGCTGAAGCCATGTTGGAAGAGGGTCCCTCAATAGAGAAATGCTTCTGCCAGACTGGCCTGTGGACAAGCCTGTAGTTCATTTTACTTGAGTTCAATTATTTGAGAATTAATTGATGTAGGAGGGCCCAACTTTCTGTGGGCTGTGATATTTCTAGTCTTGTGATTCTGGATGCTATAAGTACGCTGAAGAAGCTACTGAAAATAAGTCAGCAAGCAGGATTCCTCCAAAACCTCTGCATCAGCCCCTTCCTGCAGGTTCCTGCCGTGAGCTTCTGTAGTGATGGACTGTGATGATGTGTAAACTAAAATACACCTTCTCCTTACCCAGTGCTTTGGGTCATGGTATTTTATCAGAACAACAGAAATCACAAGGAAAGCAGAGTCATCCTAATAAAGTAAAGGATACTGGAAAGTTAAACCTGCACTAAAGGAAAAAAAGTAAATCGAAATAGCTCTTATTTTTGCACTTAATATAATTAGTAATATATGACAAAACACTTTCCATCCAAAGTTATATCAGTGAATGAAACTAACTCAATTTCAATGCATAGTTCAATAATATAGCAGTGTAACTTTACCTTCACATGGACAATTTAGCTTTAAAGATTTATCAATTGATGCAACGTTTAAATTAGCATCCTGCTGTGTACTGAAAACTTCTATTGCAGTTGTGTCCTGGTTGAGGACATTTTCATAACATTATGTGTTATGAAGGACACGTTTATAAATGGTTATTTTTAACATTAATATTATTAAAGTTGCAGTGCAGATACAGATGAAATGTGAATCTAACCCCAAGGCATTGGTTTTCAGTTGCTAAACCAAAGCCAGATGTTTTATTGAAATAGAATAAGGGCAACCATTCAACCACATTGAAGTTGAATCCAATCCGACTACTAGCATTAAAATTTTCTTTTCTTTTTCAGATTTATTCATGTTCTGTGAATGAGTATTTGACATACACATATGTAAATGAATATTTGACATACACATATGTATGTGTAATACACATACATAGAGGTGCCTGAGGACATCTGAAGAAAGTATCAGATCCCTTGCAGTTGAAGTTAACTGTAGTTTTGAATCTCCATGAAGGTGTGTCCTCTGTATGATCAAGTATTCTTAACTGCTGAGCCTCTCTCCAGTTCCATCATGGTGTTAATTTGGTTTCAAACCCAAAATTTACCCATTCAATAATTTTTAGAATGTTCCTAACTGTTCATCTTACTCAAAAAGTATTCCCAAGAGACTTTCATACGTTACCATTTAATCTTTTTATGTGTCTTAGTCCTCAGCATCTGTTCATGTACTTGGCTGCCCATCTTGGGCATTCAGCATCAAATAATCACACATGGTCTTTCGTGTCTGGTTTCCTTCACTTAGCACAATGTTACCAAGAATCTTTCACCGTGCAGGCTATATTAACCTCATTAGGTTTAACAGGTTAGGTAAGAAAATAGTTTATTCCATAAAATTAACAGGACTAAGGACCCGTGACTGGCTAGTTCATATTTCCTAGGGGCAAAAGCACTACTCTAATTCTGCTAAATAGGAATAACAGTAAACCAACCCCTCACTCTTTATATTTATACCCATAGGTTAGAGCATCTCTCTAGAATATCTAGGGAATTTTATTTTTTCAGTAGATGGTGATGAAGAAAGCGACCCAGAGGTGATTGACATGAAGAATCAGAAAGACTAAGGTGTTTTCAGTTCTCCCTGAGAACTCAGGCTCAGGAAATGCCATGAAAGAGGACACAGAAAGATTGTAAGACCCAGAAGTAGTAGACATCTGCAGCAAAACCCTATTTGCTGAACATTAAAAGGCTGTGGTACACATGTGCTCATAGAAGCTGTGATTGCAGGTACAAGGTTTGAATAAGATCAAACCAGCAAAAATCTCAACGTGGATGGGATGGGGGCTCTGAATTCCCACCTCTGTCTGAAGAGCTACTGGCACTTTATGGAGGCTAAAAGAGGAAGAGTCAGTTCTGGTCACTGATAGACTACCTAAGCTCCAGTAGATGGTTATACACCTATGTGTTAGGGCAACTGAGGGCACTCGGTGGATTTTTCTTTTTTTCTTTTAACAAATATATTAATTATTGAGGGCAATGTGGTTGGAGAACAGTGAAGAAATGGTCAGAGTGAAAATGGATAGCCTAGGTTAATACACATTTTACACAAGTATGAAATTGTCAAATAATAAAAATGGTTACTCTCTTTACTGTCAAATTCACTGCTATATTTTCTGAATTTCTTCTGAAATTCCTATAATTTCATACTCAACTCTGAAGCATGCTAGCACAGTAGGTAATAACAATTCAGGGCATCAAATTGATGCACTTATCCAGTTAAAATCTCATCTAGTATAGGTTATTGTGGTATTACTAAAAATTAAATATCCAAGATTATTCTTTAAGTAAAATAAAAGTATTCAGTTTTTATTTCTTCATTTTACAAAGAAGCTTTTGGCAAGGTAATTAATTTTTATTATTTTCACTCAAATTTATATCTTTGTAGAAGTTATATTAAGTGAATCAAAGAGAATGTTCTGGAGTTTAAGTGGCATTTATTATAGTCCCTCTTGCAATTGTGAATACTACCTTGTTGTCATACTTTCTTTTGTCTTTCTTCTTCCTTCCTTCCTTCCTTCCTTCCTTCCTTCCTTCCTTCCTTCCTTCCTTCCTTTTTTCCTTCCTTCCTTCCTTCCTCTCTCTCTCTCTCTCTCTTTCTTTCTTTTTGTTATAACATTTTTATTTATATAAGACCCAGATCTAGTGGGAAATATAGTTCAAACTGCGAGATATTTTAAAATTTAAATGATGTTACATGGCAAATAATAAAATTTAAAAGCTTGCTTCTGCGATGCTTTACCCATGACCAGCCTCAGAGATTCATAGCTCTTCCCGAAACATCATTTCAGAAGCTGAAATATGTGATGATACTGAAAAAAAAAAAAACTACAACCCATGTTTTACTGCTGGACAGAAGTAGACACGAATCCAGGTTCAATTACTTACTGAATTTACAGTCTTTAGTCAATTGCTTACCCTTTGTTGAATACAATTCTATATCCCTCTGTTTAAAGAAAGCATAACAGCCACCAGACTTTGGAACAGATAAGAGAGAGTTCATAAAAACTCCCATTCTAAAGTTGGACACTAGCTGTCCACTCAGTAGTAAGGTAGACTTTTCCCAACCGGGTTTTTATAAAACTGAAAGTTTACCAATTTAGGGATGTTTCATTTCTGGTTGAATCTGCTATGTTTCCTTTAAAATTATTAATCAAAACCAATTACTTGTATGTTTGGAGAAATGTGCTCATAAGGTCATTTACCTTCAAGAGAACTTTAAAGATAGTTGGAAACATAGAGGGAAGCAGTGTGCTCCCAAGATCCCATTACCTATGATTTGAGGGAATGAAGAAGGAAAAGGATGAAGAAATGTTAACAGCAGATGCCAGCAGAGCTGAGACTCATGGAAGAAATTTGAGAAAGAAGAACAAAAAAATTGCATATTATAAATCTTTCTAGGATTCTAGTTTGCCAAAGTACAAACTAACATTAATATACATACATGTATAGATACCTATATGTATGTATATATATGTACATACACAAAGATATGTATGTGAGTATAAATATGGTTATGGTAGAATATAGGTCTCTAAAGTCTGAATTTATTATTTTAATATTTAGCTACATTGAGTGGCAAATTTGTATCCATCCGTTTACTTACTGGTTAAAAGGGAGTATGATTTTCACATTGACTCCTTCTAACTAAGATCAAAGAGGGTGATATGCATGGATATTTCTTATAGTTTCTAAATTATAAATTAGTGTAAAGAATTAGTATATCCAGGACACAGATGTGGTGGATTAGCAAAGATGAGTAAAATGTGTCACATGTATATAAAAAGGTCTTCTTCTGTTCATTTACTTTATTCCCTGCAGGAACAGGCTGTCTATTTATTAGTCAAAACAACAGTAGCAGTTGCATTAGAAAAACCCTCAGAAATCTCAGCAGTTTGGCACAAGGAAGACATGCTGAAGAGCTGGCATGTTATTACAAAGCCATGGTGACAACCCTGTGGTATGATATTGATCAGGTGTCTGGCTCATAATATGCACAAGTAAGGGTTTTATGAGCAACAGCATTTTGAGAAGATAGAGATTAATATCTGGACAGAACTCCTGGAAGACTGAATAATACATTATTAGTTTACCTACTATAAACATGTAGGAGGTATGACTTAGAATATGGAAGTGAAATGTGCTTTGTTATTGTGATAGACTGTAGAGGAAAGAATAGCAGGATTGAGGAAAACAATACTCATGTTATTTTGAATATACTAAGGGTGGAATACTCACCAGAGAAGTGTGTTTTATGGGAATGGGTAATAAAGATACTTTTTCCCTGAGCCATGGGGCAGGTGCAGGTAGGAATGTCAGCATCTCTAAGATATTCTGTTCTTGATGTTCACTTCTGGTCAGGCATGAGTAGAACAGGAGGCAGCAGACCTTGTTTGTTAATTAGAATGTGGATTTAACATCATAACAGAATCACAAGACTTAGCTTAGTTGACAGAATCTGGGGACCACATCCTATAGGAAATAAAAAACTCAGACAAACACTACCAAAAGTTGATCTTCCAGGAGTCATGGATATGGGTAATAAAATATAGGATTCTCAAGTGTATACCATTGTGTGTAATTGAGAATGATTTAAAAATGCCATCAAAACATGGAACATTAATTAAAGAAGGAGGCTGAGCCCTTACTCAGTTCCAGGCTCTGAGCCAATACTTAACACTGGAAACAAATCTCATGTCTCTGACTAGGAAACTAACCCCATAAAGGAAGTTCTTCCCTCATGACCTAATTGCCTTCTAATTTACCAAATACCATCACACTGGGGCTTAAGGCTCCATCATTAAATTGTAAGAGATCACACTGAACATGTATCAGTTGTTAAATATTTCTATGTCTAGAATGACAACCAGGAAGCCTATTTTGAGATAAGCCGGTGCCATTAAAATACTCAGATACATTAAAGGATGGCAAGGCTATGTATGATGCCCTTGTCTTCAAATAATACTTGAGGGTTCAAATAAGTCATCAACTTAGGTACCACGGAGCTCAGATCGCTTTCTGTTGTAGTATCTACCTCCATATGTTCCCATAGCAAGCAACTAGCTGAAGAAGGAAGCACTCCCTTCTTGGTTCAAAGATGAAACTGGTTGTTGTTTGGGCACAAGCAATAAATGTATGTTAAGCACGAGGCGAAAATATTTGGGGATGATTTTGAAACAAGTGCATTTTCTCAGTCAGTGAGGATGTGAATGGTTCTAGTCTTCTCTCATTTGAAATGAAAATGCCAATAACCTAGTGAATTATGTAATGTCATTGAATAAAAATGATTATAAGATGAGGAAAGATTGTATAGACGAATGTGCTTAACATGTGGAAGTCACTAATACATGGTAAAGACTTGTATTACCTGTAAGAACCCAAAAATATCCACACAGTGAAAGAAGTTGTTACATAAACAAATGCCCACAGCTATAATAGCCAGTCTTTGCCAATGGCCTTCTTTGTTCCTTTCACCATCCAAGGAGGCATAATTATTTCTAGAGGGTGAGTTTCTAGAAAGACCTTTATGCTTAAGACAACATATGTAAGTCTTCATCTTAAGACTAGGCATTGGGGTTTTAGAATGAATTCGTTTTTCCCAGTGAGGCAACAGGGATAAAGGAATGTTCTAGGCTGCCAGTGCCAGTGGCAGGAAAACAACCGTCATACACATTTGGCAATGATCCTTCAAATGATACCTCCATGCTGGTCAATCCTGCGTCCCTACTTCACCTGCATTTGGTTTATTCTGTGCCCCTTTGCCTTTGAGTTGTAATGTGGATGTCTTCATTAGCCCCAGAAATACAAAATCTCACAAAATTGAAAGTTAAGTCCTCTATATAATTTTCATAAAGGTAATTTTATACAGAAAGGTGATTTATGAGGAAAAGTAGCAGATAGCTAACTTTTTCCTTTCACTGTTATTTTGTAGGTAGTTGGGGTATCTTTCCTTTCCCTGTTGTATTTCAAATTTTACTTTTAATAAGGTAGAGGTTTAAATTATTCAAAAATTATACTCCATGTCTACATTTATTAAGTTTCAATTCCCAGAACACTGAGCTCCAACAATCCCTTCATAGCAAAGAAGTCTGTGATCTGCCCTTTATAAGAAGATGTGGAAAGTAACTACTACATTCTCAGCAAGTATGGAGTCTCATAGGCTGTACCCAAGAGGGTCTGGACTTGGTGGGGAAGCTGCTTTTACAGCTACAACTTCCATCTATTTGAAGCTGGGTCAAGTGTAATCTTTAAGGACCCACTGTAGTCATCATCTATTTGTGTTTGATTCTGGTAGTTAACCTGCACGGCTCCTGAGGGGATAACTATGTGTTTATTCTTACCAATAGTGGAACAGATGTTAAATTTATTCCCATTGTAACAACATATTAAAAATCACCTGGTAGATAGTTTTGGTCTCTTTTTTCTTAGGATTACTGAAATGCATGTTTACCAGGAAGTTTACAAAGAAACAAGGCAGAGTAACGTTCTGATTTATAGTGCACTGCCATGGTAGCACTCCCTTTTCCCTATTTGGTCTCATAAAATAGGGAATTCTTGAGAATAAACTTTGAATACTGTAGTGGTTTGAATAACAATGGTCCCCATTGGTTCAGAGATTTGAATGTGTAGTCACCAGAGCTGGGCACTTTGAGGAAGTATAGACTTATTGGAGTAGGTGTGGCCCTGTTGAAAGAATTGTTTCTCTGGCAGTGGGCTTTGATGTTTCAAAAGTCCAACCCAAGGTCACGAATTATAAGCTCAATGTCATTTATTTATGGATAGAAACCAATTATGAGTGAGTACATCCCATGTTCCTCTTTTTGGGTCTGGCTTACCTCACTCAGGATAGTGTTTTCTATTTCCATCCATTTGCATGCAAAATTCAAAAAGTCATTTTTTTTTTTTTGCTGAGTAGTACTCTAATTCGTATATATTCCATACTTTCTTCATCCATTCTTCTGTTGTAATATGAGCAGCGGGGCTGTGTCCCCAGCACCCCAGCAGCCTGGCTAGCTTAGGCCCCGAAATAACAACACACAAATTGTATTCTTTTAAACCCTGCCTGGCCCATTAGTTTCAACCTCTTAACCCATTTCTAATAATCTATGTAGCACCTTGAGGTACGCTTACCAGGAAGATTCTAGCCTACGTCCATCCTGGGTCAGAGTTCATTGCGTTTGCCTCAGAGAGTAGAGCTATCGCGTGTGCCCTGGAGAGTGGAGCATGGCGTCTCTGAGCTCACATCCTCTTCCTCCCAGCATTCTGTTCTGTTTACTCCTCCTACCTATGTTTTAACCTATCAGGCCAAGCAGTTTCTTTATTGCTTAACCAATGAAATCAACAGATTGATATATGACACTCCCACATCATTCTTCCATTGAATGGCATCTAGGTGCTACTATTTTTCCTGCCATTGGTGATAATAGAGTAAACCTCTGAAACTGTAAGCACATTCTGAAGCACTGCTTTCTTTTATAAGAGTCACTGTGGTTATGATGTCTCTTCATGGCAATAGAACACTGACAAGAATGTATAGCAATACACCATTTCACCCACGAATTTGAAAGGTGAAAATATTTTTTCAGTGTTATGTGACTATCACAATATTGTATAATTAAAAATGTTGTATATATTGAATTATTCCTTATTTTAATAAATAACATAAACTTGAGAGGCCAATAGTAAAAGTTCATCTTAAATTTGATAAACTAGCTTCTTCACTTGCAAGATAAATGCCAACATACTTCATAATAGTTATACTGCAGAGTAATTTACATTCAATTCAATAACAGAAATCATAGAAATAAGTTATATTAAGAAGAGGAAAAATAACTGTTGTTTTTTCAACACATGCTTACTTCATAGATAGCCCAGCTTGTGTTTTAGATCATAGCAATGATGCAGATATTGCTATAAAGAAAGTTATGTGATTTTTAATTTTCTGCCGAAACTCTCCATCACACTATAGTTTGCTTAGTGTTCAATGTAATTGTTCTTAAAACAATGTACATATGTTCATTTAAATATTTTATGGTTAAAAGTTGTAAACTTTCTATTTACCAAACTACAATATTAGTAAAGCAAAAAAAAAATTAAAATGAGGTATGCTTTCTCCATAGAATGTCAAACTATCAGGAGAAAATTGTTTCTGTCAAATATGTGAAATATAAACTTTTAATATCGTGATACAGCATTTTGCTGCTTTTAATATTAGAGAGTTCATTTTTCATGTTGTCTGTTTCTAGCCTCTTTTTTATTGCATTAGTTTTCTATGGCTGTCATAACGAATTTCCACCAACAGGAGGGTCTCAGCAGCACAAAGTTATTTTCTCACAATTCTAGAGACCAGAGGTACAAGATCAATGTCTTAAACTGTTTTTTTTTTCTTCTCAAATCTCTTTCGTTTGCTTTCACACAACCACTGAATTGATCTATCATCATGGATTCTTTCCTTTCAATGCTGGTACATTCCTGCTCTCTCTTTTGATTTTTTTAAAGGTAACAGTCATATTGGATTATGGTCCAGTCTTATTGGGTTCATTTAAATTTAACTGATTATTTAAACCTGCCATTGAGAAATATCATCATATGGATCAAGATACACCTATTTGACTCCATTTAGACTTCAGTTTTTCTTTAGAGTTCCTGTATACAATATGGATGTATTCTGACATCCATAGTGCTTGGACTTCAACATATTAAAGGAGAGAAGAATTTAGCTCATAATACTTTTCAAATTTCAAATTTGCAATGTGACCAATTTACTACCAAAGTAATACAACTTACATTGAAATATAACATATAATTAACGTGTTAGACATCTGTCTATTTTAAGAAAGGTTTCTACGTGTGCTCGGTGGATGTGATGGTAGATATGGTTCATTTATTCATGGACGTGTATGTCTGTGCTCATGTAAGAGGAGAGTGATTGTTTGTTCCTGGCTGCCTAGGTCCGAATAATCACACAGAAACTATATTAATTATAACACTGCTTGGCCAATAACTTAGGCATTTTCCTGGATAACTCTTTATCTTAAATTAACCATTTCTTACATCTTAAATTAACCCATCTCTAATAATCTGTGTATTGCCAACGATTCTGTTACTTACTGGGCAAAGTTCTCTGGCATCTGTCTCCTTTCAGCAGCTACATGGTGTCTCCCTGGCTCTGGCTATTCTCTCTCCACATCTCTGTTCAAATTTCCCACCTGGCTTAGCTATCCTAAGCTATTGACTGAAACAGCTTTATTCATCAACCAGTAAGAAGAAACAAATATACAGAAGGACTTCCATACCGTGTTCATGTTCCTTTCTATGTGGTCCTAGGTAGCACTATGTCCTGACAAACTGGGTGAATATTTTACATACTACTTGACCTTTCCAGAAGCAAGTGGTCCTTCTTAATTAGCAATTCATGTGATATTTGATCTGCAAATTGTTGATCTACATGTGGAAATCCTCCTGAGTACATATGTTTTTGTAAAGAGAAACTGGCAACTATGCAAATACATCTTTGTATGAATACATCCTTCCTTTGTTCTCATCATTTTTACATGGAAATGATGAAAAGTCCTTCCTATTTTGTGACATTTCCCACTGTTCACACAGCCTCTGTCCATAGCTTAACCATTTTAGGCTATTTTTAATGGTTAGTGAGCTTTGATTTCTGTTTTAGGTTGAGAATGTATGAAAAAAAAAAGTGGTTTACTCAACTTCTTATCTAAATTACATGCTAATAAACTACTTCTGTTATTCCTCCTGAAACAATGACTTTTAGTTATTTTTTATGGGTGACCCACATTTAAATTATACACACAGATACCACTTATGTGTGGCAATTGTTCCTTTAGTTGAGGTCAACATTCAAATGCATTTAACTCAATAGGTTTTACCTTTCTAAAGGATTGTGAGACAGACCAAATATAGCATGTACAGAAAGAGCAACAGAGAAGTTCTATGACCTCCTGGACACACATTTCTAGATCTATTTCTAGATTATTCTGAACATGAGTGTCCTACTTTTTTTGTTGTTCTGATAAACACTATGTCTAAAAGTCACTTAGAGGAAAAGGGTGTCTATTTCATTTTACAGATTAAAGTACATCATCAAGAAAAGCCAAGGCAGGCCCCCAAGACAGGAAATTCAAGACAGCAACTGAATCAGAGACTATGGAGCTCCTTACAGGCTTACTTGCCTCTGTTCAACTGATTTAATACAACACATAAACACCTTCCCAGGACTGATGATGTCCTCAGTGGATGAGGCCAATCATCATTTAACAATAAGGAAATGACATATATAGATGTCCATAGGCCAATCTAATGAAGGGAATTCCTCACCTGAGATTTTCTGTCCCCAAATATTTCAAGTTGACAGCTAAGAATAACCAGAAAAATGTGGTATTTAGCAAGCTAGTTATATACCTTTATAAGATCACATGACTAGAAAATAATGTAGATTCCTGAGAGGTATTTAAGCAACGATATTTTCTGAAGCTGTTGTATCAATAGTATGGTCTTATCTTACTCTTTGTCTTAGTTAGGATATCTAATGTATGTAGAACACCATGACCACAGTAACTCTTATAAAGGAAAACCTGTAGGCTGACCTGGCTTATGGTTAGAGGTTTAGTTCATTATGGTCATGGCATGGAGCAGGGTAATGTGAAGACAAGCAAGGTATTGGAGAGGTAGCTGGGAGTTTTGCTTCTGGATTGACCAGCAGCAGAAGAAAGAGAGAAACCCTGGGTCTGGCTTGAGCATCTCAAACCTCAAAGCCCACCTCCAGTGACGTATGTCCTCCAAAAAGGACACTCCTACTCAAAAAAAAGACCACACCTCCTAATAGTACCACTCCTTTGTTTTCTACAGTGATAATGGATAACTATGAAAGATCCTTCTGTAAAAACAACAAAAAAAAGAAATGACATTTCAAAACATTTATAAAGGTAATATCAGAACTGTCAAGCACTTGTAGACTAAGGATTTTTTTTTTTGCACAAGGAAAGTAATAAAACAAAAGTTCACTCAGTGACCGATTGTAAATTTCTCAAAGTGCAGGGTGCTTTCTTCTATTTCCCAACAGTGAAGACTTTCTTCTAAGTACCCAAAGAGGATAGAAGATGTGGTGTGGCTAGTACTCACCTGCTATATTATTATTATTATTCATGCTGTATCAGATGTTCAGAACTAAGTTGGTAAGCCAATCCATATTTCAAAAGTCAGCACTAGGTACAATACAGAGGTAATGTTACTTTACAGAGAACACGCTATTAGAATTATCTAGGACTGGTGCAGCTGTTTTAACACTTCACCCTGTGGATTGTATTTGCTGTGCAATGTTTGATTTTCTCTACCAAAAAAAGGCACTATAAAGAGATAATGAAGTCACTCAAATATGAGCATAAGATTGCAGTCCGGAGCATGTGGCTTATGCAAGATTATATGCACATGTTAAGAAGGCAAAGTGGCTTTAAAAAGGAAAAATGTATACGCTATACTTAAATAGTTATCCCTGGCTTTTAAAGATAATTAGCAGGATTAAACAAGCATTTGCTTAACCGATTTTCTTGCATTGGACTTATTTTATAATGGCAGATTTTGTGCAAGTTTGTGTTTTCAGAATATCATCATGATAGCATTTTTATGCATGTGAAGTGTGTGTGTGTGTGTGTGTGTGTGTGTGTGAGAGAGAGAGAGAGAGAGAGAGAGAGAGAGAGAGAGAGAGAGAGAGATTCTTTTTTTTCCCTTCACCTAGCTAGGCAGCGGTGATGCACACCCTTAATTCCAGCTCTTAGGAGGCTAAGGCAGGCAGATCTCTATGTTTCAGACCAGCCTGGTATATAGAGTGAGATGGCAGCCTAGGCTACACAGAGAAATTCTGACTCAAAAAAAAAATAGACATATAACTAAAGGGGAGGTAAGAACCCCAAAATTTATCCTCTGTCAACATATGCGCAATAGCACATGCATGTCTGTACTCACATAAACTCACATATGCATACATACATACATATACACTAAATGAATACATTTTTTAAAATTTAAAAAAAATATTATTTTCAGGCAACATATTTGTACATGGTGAGAGATATATTCTCACATTTATATGCTGTCGATATTTTATTTTACTTCATTTAAGAAACCAAAGTTGGAGAAAGTGCCCATTTTCAGACATGAAAGCAAATATTGACAATAGTTCTCTGAGTATTTCTTTATTCATTAGGCTTATCTTTCCAGGGGGAAGTAGGCTGCCTGCTCTGTGTATAGCATCTCCACCTTGATGTTTAGTGAAATGTCAGTCATTTAGTGACTGGAAATTTGTATTAGATATTGGAAATGAAACATAGTAAATGTTTTAATAGCCTACACGGTCTTGAGTCCTTGGGATTGCTTAAAGCAAACAATAAAAGAAATGCTAAAGACCATATTTTCTGGAGTAGCACTGAGACAGCTGAGCTTACCAGATGTGGGACACTGTGCCTGTCCCTCACTGGTTATGTGGCCCTGAATGAGCATCTATATTTCTCTTTGTAAGTTTGCTCACGCATAAGTCTTACATCCTTTCATCTCTAATGTCTAAAGTGAGTGAACCAATTGTTTGTCTAGGATCAAATGCCCAGACCTGAAATCATGCATGAAAGAAACATGATATCAGCTGAGCAGGTTATATTTAGGAATATGCATATAACAAAAATTAATGCAAAAAGAGGCCATAAATTTGAAAGAAATCAAGGAGGGTGATATGAAGGGTCTTGGATAGAGGAAAGAGAAGGGAAAATGATGTAATTGCATTGTAATCTCAAAAATAAAAGGCATAATGAAAATATAAAACATTTTCAGTGAAAAAGCATTTTATATTTTGTGATGGCTAGTCTTGTTGACAACTTGATTACATCTGGAATGAACTAAAACTCTAATGGCTGGGCACACCTTCAAGGGATTTCTTTCTAATTAAAACATTTGAAGTGGAAAGACACACTTCAATCCTGAATCTTTGAGGTGGAAAGATAACACCTTTAACCTGGGACATACTGTCTGCTGGCAGCCTATATAATGGATATTGGAGAAGAAAGTTTGTTCTCTCTTTGCCTCCTTTCTCTCCTGCTCCCTAGCAGGTCTATTCCTTCACTGGCATTACATCCCACTTCTTCTGTATTCTGATATGTACTGAAGGACAGCTGAGATACTGGACTTTTGAACCTTCCATTGGCAGACAATCATTGTTGTACTACCTTGACCACAGCCTGTAAGACATCCTCTCTCTCTCTCTCTCTCTCTCTCTCTCTCTCTCTCTCTCTCTCTCTCTGTATGTATGTACATGATGATTTTAAGAGTTCTGTTCATCTAGAGAATCTGAATTAATACATATTTAAAATGTACAATATTTTAACTCTGGGACTGTTTCAAGATAACTGAGAACATGTGTCATCTTAATAATTCTGTTAAAACAAAATTTATATAGTATAAAGCTATTATACTGATGAACCTTGAGAGTAGCACTGCAAGGCAAAGGGACTTGTCCAAGGACACAGTATTCAAAAAGTATAAAATATGGTTCTGTTGTGTTGCTTTCACTGTTTTTATTTCAAAAAAAAACAATGATAAAGCCCACATTGAATGTATAAATTAGAAAACAGAGATTCTCAAAATATCATGTACATCCCAGAAGTATGTGTATTAAAATATAGAAAGAAGCAATAGGAGATGTTTTTCAAATCTGTTAGCACAGAATAAAAAGATCCTCTTTGTCAAGGTAAAAGGAGAACAATGTAATATATAGTAATAAAAGAAGAGAAATGAATAACTAGCTTCCTATAAGCCAAGGCCTTTCAATATATAATCAAATTTGTGAGTTTCTATGAAGATTGGGCTGGGCTGAAGCTTCCTCATTTCCCTATAGTACTTGGTATGAGGTCCTTTGAGACTTGGATTAATCGGGGAAGAATTTAGATGAGTATTAAGCTTGCTCTCAGAAATGAAGTCTGAAAAAAATCAAGAACCTTGGGTCTCTGAACTTCTCTTATAATAATTACCTACAAGTACAGTGAACTAACAGAACTCAAAACTGTGTAGTGTATGTATGAAGGTCAGAAATCCTAAAGTCTACCTGGGTATATGTATGAGGGTCAGATGTATGTATGTGTGAATGTTAGAAGTCCTAAAGTCTACCTAGATATTACTGCCAAGCCTCTTGTGAGTTTTTAAAGATTGTTAGTAACCCTTAGCTCTTCATTACTTTCCTAGATTTAAAGGCAAAATAAAGTACAGTTTAAATCATTCTGTGTTTTTGTGACCTTCCTGTCACCTTCTTTTTTATTGATTTTATTGAGCTATACATTTTTCTCTGCTCCCCTCCCTGTCTCTCCTCTCCTCTTCAACCCTCCCCCATGGTCTCCATGCTACCAATTTATTCAGGAGATCTTGTTTTTTACTACTTCCCATGTAGATTAGATCCATGTATATCTCTCTTAGGGTCTTCATTGTTGTCTAGATTCTCTGGGATTGTGATTTGTGGGCTGGTTTTCTTTGCTTTATGTTTATAAACCACTTATGAGTGAGTACATATGATAATTGTCTTTCAGGGTCTGGGTTACCTCACTCAATATGATATTTACTAGCTCCATCCATTTGCCTGCAAATTTCAAGATGTCATTATTGTTTTCCTCTATGTAGTACTCCATTGTATAAATGTACCACATTTTCCTTATCTTCTGTTGAGGGGCATTTAGGTTGTTTCCAGGTTCTGGCTATGACAAACAATACTGTAATAAACATAGTTGAACACATGTCACCTTCTTTTAAACTCTAAATAATTCTCCTAATGTCTCTTATAAGGACCCTAACAATTATTGTGGTAATTTAAAAGAAAATGACCCTCAAAGGGAGTGGTACTATTAGGAGGTGTGGCCTTGTTAAGTAGGTATGGCCTTATTGGAGGAAGTGTATAACTGTGGTGGTTGGGCTTTGAGGTCTCCTTTGCTCAAGTTACACCCAGTGAGACAGTCCACTTCCTGTTGTCTGATTATTAAGATGTAGTGTGCACCATGTCTTCCTGCACATTACCTTGCTTCCCACTGTGAAGATAATGGACTAAGCCTCTGAAACTGTAAGCTTCCACCTCAATTAAATGTTTTACTTTATAGGTTGTGGTGTTCATGCTATTTCCTCACAGCAATGGAAACCCTAACTGAGACAGTTATGTTTGTTCCAAACTAATAATCCAGCTTACTTGGATCTTAAGAGCTTCCAATGAGTCATCTCAGTGTCCCTTTGGCTATGGAAGGCAACATAAGCAAAGGTTCTGTGTGAGCATATATCTTTGAGGACCTTCCTTCTGGATACCACATCGAATGAAGTGAATCAGTTAATCTAAATCTACTTTGTTCTTGACAACAGTACTTGGTAAGTTGTCTGTAGATCTTTACTGAGAAGATAGTGGATTCACTATTGTGTTTTAAGAACAATAGCATAATAGCTTTTGAAAGGGACAGAGATTACAAAATCTCTTGGGGTCTAATAGATTTAACACACCTATCTAAAACCGAATACTTTACACAGTTTCTTTGAAACTAGAAGAGCCCATAAACTATGATACTGTCCATGTGTTCTTTTCTTTAAAGACACCCCAACACAAACACATATTGAGACAATTTGTCTGAGACATGCTTTCACTCCAAGGCACATGCAGGTGGCTTCTTATGCCTAAAACAAAATGTTCAGATAGTCACAGCTTAAACTACTCTTTCTTTCCCTCCTATGTTTATTTAAATGCTGTATTCTTCAAGAACATTTCTCTGATCGACTTAAATGTTCCAAATGCCCCTTCTTCATGTCTGACTCATACAACTCTTGTCTAATTTGAGTATTTCCAAAGTTCATGATATAATTTATTCAATTTCTATATATATGGGACTTAGCTTCTACTCATCATTCTAGAAAAGTCAGATTCTGACAGCCCAAAGATTCTCACCTTCTGTATAGAACAAAATAGTGATGGGCTATGGTGTGTAGTAAAGATTCTGAATATATTGAATATCTAAAAATAAATGTTAGGGTTTTTTTTTTCTGTGCTGAGAGGTTCTTGACTAGCTTGTTATATGCTGAGTCTCAATTTCAAGTGTTAAAATTTCATCTGATCCACTTTTTCTTTTTAACTGATTCTTAACTTCAATTTGTCATTGCTATTTTTCATATTTACTTCTAGAACAATATTTAGCATGAACAGGAAAATAGTCTGAAATCTGTGTCTTTGGTTCTTCCAACACTGGCTATGAACATGAAGAAAACCCTTCATGCTTTGTTCATGGCATGTAAGATTATGCCCAGCTTATCTAAGTCATGTCTTCATTGTGTCATAGAAACTGAGATTGCAATTAAAGGAATTTTTCATGAAAAGTGCATTATAGTGCTTTCAAATCCATTCTGCTGAGCAGTTAGAGTAAAAAAAGGAAAAGGTTTTACTTCAAAATGAATAGAAATGTTAATAGAATATGGCTTTATGAGATTTATAAAAGATGAACCTCTTTTCCTTTAGACACTCTTCATAGTATCCATGCTTTGTTTTTCACATTTAATTCAAAAAAATTTTCATATCTACAAAATGACTTATATAATCTCAGACACTTTGCAGAATGGAATCTTACAGGCTTTTTGGTATAGCTCTGAGATCAATGATGCATCTATGTGAATGAATATCCTATATGAGAAAGGATGGATGCTAGAGGTAGCATTTTGATGCCTTTTGGGGGAAGAACTTGCTGCAAATAAACATTGATGTTTGTCTGTTTTGTGATCTATTAATCTGTCTCATTGGCAAGTAACATCTTTTAGACCCAATAAACAGTGCTATATGTACTGTATTTTCAAAATATAACTAATGTAAAAATAAAACAGTTCTTTTGACATCTGCCATGTCATAACATTGTTCTGTGTTAGGGAGAATCACTAAAATGCTGTTACCCAAGGGAATGAGAATATTTACTTTGGCATGTCACACAGCTTCCCAGGAGGAAAAGATCCCCATGTTTTCATAGCTATAAACTCTTTAACACTCCTTCTATTGGCTTCATCACTCAGCATGCTGAGCTCATGTCTTGCATGTCATATTCCGCTGAGGAGAACAGAATGACAAGCTCACTTAGGGTCTGCAGTCACCCAGCAGGTAATCTGTGCTTGGATGAGCCAGAAAGAATTTCCAGCCAGAGAGATGTCTTATTAGCAAATATGAAAAGGACAAAATAAATTCAACTAAAACATAGTTTCCAGGCAATATTTTGCAAGCACATCAGAAGTCATCTACACTCAATCACCAGTTCTTTTAAATAATAGCTCATTTCGCATGTTAAAAACATGTGTGAAATAAGGCTCAGCTACAGATCTCTAGATAGTTCACATTCGCAAAGAAACTTAAAATTTAACTGAAAACATATGTGATCTATCATATTTACATTCTAACCTTTCATTAGTGTGCATTGAATAAGTTAATCAAATCATAATGCCAAATTTGAGCTGAAGATTTTGTATTAAATACATATCATGATGTTTGTGAATGTTTTAATTTTTAAAACACGAGACTGTAACTACATCAATTTTGGCATCCATGTCATCACTCTTTCCTTATTTACAACCACATTTCATGATTTTTTAAATGTCATTTCATAGCCTCATAAAGTCTTTCATTAACTCATAATGGTTTGCCATTAAACTAACATCATTTATACAGTCTTGTAGCAACAAGTCTTGTAGCCTTTAAGTTCTGCTCATTTCATGCTTCAACACCTATTCTCTATATTCTGTTTACCTTGGATTATTTATACCACAGACCATTTGCGATTTTCCTTTTTGGTTTCAGAATGCTTACTGTTGTCTTTCATTTGCCTACCTTTCTTCACCATCCATTCATCCTTCATTTCTGAACTTCAATGTTATCTCATCAAGAATATCTTCTCCATAGATTTTCACACTATACATTTTCTCTTTAATTCTGAATCTTGCATCTATCTATACTTTCTTTCTTTTCTTCTCTTTTTTTATAGGTAGGTTCTTTCTATGTGACTCTAGTTGTCCTGAAACCCACTATGTAGGTCTTGAACTCAGAGAGAATTTAGAGATCTGTTTGCCTCTGTCTAACATTTGCTGGATTAAAGGCCAACACTTTTCAAACATATATCAATATATACATAAGCACATTTGTATTTATTGATGTAAACATGTATAGGCCTCTTATAATAGAGTATAAATCCTATAAAAGTAAAACTTTATTCATCTTGTTAAGTGGAATAAAATTGGTGGTTAAAGGCAGGACATGGCCTATTTTGTTTTTTATACTTAATGAGAAAAATCAATGCCAGATATTTCCACCCTAAATGGAACTTTATTTATGATCCTTCATTATTGAAAAATAGAAATAAAATTCTAATAAAGTTAGTCATCATTGTTAATTTGACTTGATTTAGAATCATTATGGAAAAACACCCCTGGGTGTGTAGGTGGGGATGATAACCAGATGTGTTCAGTTGAGAAAGGATGACCCACCCTGAAGTTTGAAGCACCATTTTATGGACTACACAATAAGAAGGTACAACAATTTATCTCTGGGTACAACCATTTATCTCTCTGCTTTCTGACTGTGGACATAATGCAACCAATTACCCCAAACTCCAGCTGCCTTGTCTTCTTCATCACGGTATATTCCATGGGTCCAATTCCTTCCTTCCTTTCCTCTTTAAATTGCTTTTTTTTCAGGCTTTTTTGTTATTTCCATGAGAAAAAAATAATACAATGTATGCTTTCATATTGTTGCTTTAATATTTTTCAGATGCTTTAAAAAATTTATAAGCTGAATTACTTTCTGCTGAAAATAGAAGCATCTATGAGGGTTAAGAGATGGATGCATTAGTCTATGGGTATGATGATAACTCATTAGAAATTACTTTTATACTATGTCCACTTACCAGATTAATAGTAGCAGGCTCACACGTAGGGCCTGTAATCTGTTTGACCATAGGTTCTTATCCTTATAATGGTTTCAGATATTGGTTTCATCTTGTGGAGAGGGATTTAAATCTAGTCAGAAAATGGTTGATTATTCCCATACTGTTCATGCAACTATTACTCAAGTTGACAGGTCTTGGTAGGATAGCCATTAATTTAGCTTCAAGAGTTTCACAGCTGAACAAGACTGATGATTCTTTTTCTCTTCTGGAAGCATAGCCCCATCTCACACTAAGAAAACTGTCCAGTACAGATGGAGTTTTAAGTCACAACCAGCTTGATTTGTCTATAGTCTGTGACTCGACTACATAGTGTCTTTCCAAATAGGTCTTAACATCACATTCTTGAGGGTAACAAATAGTGCATCAACAACCTGCAATCTTTGGGTTCTATGGGAATTCACTTGCTAATAATTACAATATAACTAACCTATTCTTGGCACTGGGTTTCTATTTAAGGTAGATATTGATTAACAAGAGACCCACAGCTGGACAAGATTTAGAAAGAAAACACAGAATTCTCACCCTAAATTGACCATATATACTGCATACCTTCCTTTAACGGCTTAGGAGTCATTGGAGAAGAGGAGGCAGAAAGAGCCAGAGGCAATTGATTGACTACAAGGAAATTGTTATCATCTTATCACAGCACGACAGCTTCACATATGAGCTTACAATAGTTGTGACAACAGGCATAAGACCTGTACATGTCCTAGACAGAAAAAAAAAAAACCCTAGCACAGAGAAGGGAATTAAGCATGAACTCCCAAATCTTACAAAGAAACTACTGGCAGCTGCTAGCTGCTAGGAAACGGAGAGTATTTTCTTTAAAAGTAAAGCCTTGGTAAATTAACCATGCTTTTGTGGAAGGTCAAACATCCAGAGATTTTTGGGCTGCATAAACTGGCCTTGATGGTTTTTATTTCTTTTGTTTTGTTTTGGTTTTATAAAGATACAGTGCTTAATGGTTAAGAAAGGGGTTATAGATGTTGGAAGAGTTCAGGGGGAATATGATCTAAATGTATTATATGATGGTCTCTAAGAACTAAAATATAAACTATAAAAATACATTTTAAAGATAATTTAAGAAAGACTATTTAAACCCAACTTCCTCATGTTTTACTGATAAGAAATCAATAAGCATGTGGTCTGAGATCATCTTCCTGGTTCAAAAAAGTGATCTGATGTGAAATAAATTAAATAGACATTACTGGTTTTAAAATTTATCAATTCAGTTCTTTAAGGCAATATAATGCAGAATTGAGGGTCTGAACAAAATGAGAAGGATAAGGACTCATGCGATACTCTAGTGTTCTTTTGATGTGAGTCCAGTGAATGAAAATGAAGCATTCACTGTAAGTATGAAATAAATAATGAGCTAGCCCATGGTCTGTGAGTAGTGATAAGATATGGTGCAGTATGAAAGGAACACTTCAATCACAACGATGAAAATGAATATAAAGGGTGTGGTGGTTTGAAAGAAAATGTCCACCAATCAGAGTGGCACTAGAAGGTGTGCCCCTTGTTGGAGGAAGTGTGTCTCTGTTGGGTAGACTTTGAGGTCTCTTTGCTCAGGCTTCCCTCAATATGACTGTCAGGTCACTTCCTGTTCCCTGCAAGATGTAGGACTCTCAGCTCCAAAACCACATCTGCCTTCATGTCACCATGTTCCCTGTCAGGATGATAATGAATTGAATCTCTGAAAAATACATGAGCCACCCCTATTAGATGACATTTTTAAAACTAAGATTTTCTGTGGCAATGGAGTCTCTTCAAAGCAAAGAAAACCCTAAGACAGAAGTTGGTACCAGGGACTGGGATATTGCTGCGATAGGCCTGACCATGTGCTACTTTAGAGGAATTTGTTTATTCGAAGATTGTAAAATAGTCTGTAACAGAAGAAATATACATATTCCTAAAATCAGAATAATTAGGATACTCAGTCAAAAAAGAAAAATCAATCAAATGAAAGATAAACTCATTCTCAATTCTTGCTTACAACCATGAATTGAAGAGGCTGCATGGTTTAGACAGAACAGAACTAAAAGGAAACATAGAAGAAAGGTGGCCAAAACTCTCAGTTTTTACCTAAAAAAATGAAGAATGGTTTTATGGTATTTTCTGAAACTCTACAGATAGACTGTGTAAATCCCAGGGAAAGAGACTTCCTGTTCTGTTGTCCTTTTTGTTCAACTGTGCGATTCATATTATATATATGTGTATATATATGTATATAATTCTTATATATGTATATATTTGTACAATATATAGTATTCTGTATATTGTATATTACTTATTTGATTACACACACATCTATGTGAGTATGTATATAAATGTGCAAACATTTTTATAAAATCACTACTTGTAAGAATATTTGATGGCTATATGAAAAGCATGCAGTTAAGAAATGTTTCATATTTTCAGTAAAATATTTGCAAGTACAGATTAATCATTTTTATTTTGAAGCAAAAAGATATTATAGAACATTCATTCAAACTGTAAAAGGTTTTGAGAGAGAAATGCAAGTATTTTGCTGGAATTTCTTTGATAAGATCAGTTAGTTTTATTTCACCCAACACTGTCACTTTTGAGTAATAAAGATAAATGAAACTCTTGCCAATAAGACACATGCAAGTTTATATGAATGTGTTTATATGTCAAATATATATAAAATGATGA
This sequence comes from Alexandromys fortis, assembly GCF_014885135.2. NCBI lineage: Eukaryota > Metazoa > Chordata > Mammalia > Rodentia > Cricetidae > Alexandromys > Alexandromys fortis. The sequence continues at coordinate 32,695,596 of NW_026067944.1, forward strand.
TTTCTGAGAAATAACTCCAGTGCTGTCATAAATATATATTTTGACTTCTCATGAAAAGTATTTCCATTAACATCCCAGTGTTTCTGCGTATAACATAATGAATTCTTTCCACTGAGGATATGACTGAGTAACAAATATAATTATTAGCTTTTGGTTATCAAATAGATATGACTCAAATACATGATTAACTGTGTCATTCAACTCAGTCCCCATCTTGGCTTCCAAACACATTATGCTATAATTTAAGGAATTCAACATGAAGTATAAAGGTTTGCTCTCTGGGTCAGTTTATTTAGTTGTTAGACTAAATAGAGAAGTTCAGATGCAAGTACGAGCTGTGGAATAATTCTTCTGTACACTGTGAGTATGTGTTACTATCATTGGGTAATAAAAAGCTGGCAGATCAGTAGTCCGGCGGGTGGTATAGGCTGGACAGCCAGACACAGAGAACTATCCAAAAAAGACAGGCAGAGTCAGGGAGACACTAGCCAGCTGCTGATGAAGCAGGATGTGTAGAAAACAAAGAAACAAACCATGAGTCTCTTGGCAAAGCAGATAAGAGATAAAGGTTAATTTAAATTAAAAGAATTAGCTAGTTACAAGCCTGAGCTATCAGATGAGCATTCATAATTAGTATTAAGCCTCTGAGTGATTATTAGTGAGCAGTTTTGGGACAGGAAACTCCACCTATAGGTACACACAATTCAAATCTACCTGCAGGCAACCTCTGTTCCAGAGCTTCCATTCTAACTGTATAGAAGTCTATTTACTTTTATTGACTTTATGTCTGGTTAATATTGGTTTGAGGTATTTTTATTTATTTGTAAGTAAAGCTTAAAGATCATTTTTAAAATATCTACAGGTAAGCATATTCAAATCTTTTAGCAACTTGGGACCAAAGAAATTACACAGGAATTTATATAACACTTAAGGACACATGGAAGCAAACCACAATATTGTTATCAAAAGTTCAGCAACAAACTTAAATGTTCAGTCCACTGATTTCCACTGACTTGTGGCTGGTGACATAGCTTTGTGGTAGAGTGCTTGCATAATAAGTTCCTTTTTCTGTGTCCAGCAAGAAAAAAAAAAAACAACAGCAAAAACATTCCCCAAAAAATACAGTGTGACTAACTGATAACCTTTTCAACAAATGGTGTTTAGAAAAATTGGGTATTCATCTACAAAAAACCCATAAAATTAGAACCTTATCTAATATTATATACAAATATTAACCCCAAATGAAATAAGTTCTTAAACTGAGACATGAATTATAAAAGTCCTAGAAGAAAATTGATGACAAAGGCAAACAACACAAAAATAGATTTATGAATGCATCAAACTGAACAATTTTGTCACACCAAGAAAATGACTAAGTGAAAAGACAAATTATTAATATTGAAATTATGTGATCAATATAGGATTGATATATTAAAAGTGAGGGACTTAGTAACTCTATAGCAGATATACCAAATCATTCAATGGGTAGATCACTCACTTAAAATATATTTACCCTAAAATACATACAACAGGGTTAATGGGTTTTCAATATCATCAATCTTCATAGAAACACAAATAAACCATAATGAGGTATCATCATATACATGTTAGAATAGCTACTATCAGAAAACAAATGAGAGCAAATGTTGGTGAGGATATGCAAAAGGAAAGCTTATGAACATTAATTCACCACAGGGCAGGCCCCATGCCCTGCGCAAAAGAAATTTCCTAACACAAATGAACTAAAAGGGGTTTTTTGTGGAGTTTTTGTTTTGTTTCATTTTTTATCTTCTTGGTCTTTTACTTGTTTGTTTTGATTTTCACTATTATGGAAATTTTTTTGGTTATTTGTTTCTCTTGACATCCTTGCTCATGTTCTCCCTCCATCCGCTCCTCATTGGGACCTTGGGAGCTCAGTCCACTGCTCCAGTGTGGGTCTCTGTCTCTATCTCCATCCATCACCAGATGAAGGTTCTATGGTGATATGAAAGATATTCGTCAGTATTGCTATAGGATA
>NW_026067944.1:32699078-32725787 GCF_014885135.2 Alexandromys fortis
AGAGACAGAGAGAGACAGAGAGAGAGAGGTACAGAAATAGTGTGAGAGAGGGATAAAGAATAGAGAAAGTTGGGTGGGTAGGGAGATAGGGAGGCTGTGGAAGGAATTCAGGGGGAGGGGTGATCAAATTATATTTTATAAAAAAAATAACTTTTAAAGATGCCTTAATGCACTGTTGTTCAGCTTATAAATTCATAAAGATAAAGTACCTGAAAAACAGAAATGAGATATCACAGAAAAGCAAAACATAGAAATAATATATGATAAAACAGTACTATTTCTAGATGCATACTCAAAATAATTTTAAATCAAGATTACAAAGGACCATGGCTGCTCTCTGCATTGCAACACTATTCCCAGTAGTTGAGGCATGAAAGCAATCCATTTGCTCACTAGCAGAAGATTAGAATGAAAATATGACACATACACAAATATGGGATATTATTACTGTATCTTTTACAAAAATAAACCTTTGTCTTTGTGATGGCAAATATGGCTTGCTTGTTCCCAGCTGCCCAGACCCAAAACAATTCCACAAAAACTATTAATTATAACACAGCTTGGACAATCACTTAAATGAATTGCTAGCTAGCTCTTATATCTTAAATTAACTCATCTTTATTAATCTGTTCATCACCATGAGGTTGTGGCTTACGTGCAAGGTTCCATCGTGTTTCTGTGGATATCTTTCTCCTTAGCAGCTACATGGCATCTTCCTGACTCCTCCTTCCTTCCACCTGTATCTGTGTGAAATTTGTGCCTTGCTCTATTCTGCTAAACCATGGGCCAAAACAGCTTTCTTCATTAACCAATAAAAGTGACACATGTACAGAAGGACTTCCCACACTCTTTCTCCTATTCTATTCAAATAAAAAAGTAGGTTTTAACTTTAACATGGTAAAATTATTCATAACAAAACAGGTATCAAGCAAGAATTACAGTTATAATATTTATATCTATTTTATCTTTTATCATAATTAAGGAAGATATCAAAGACTCCAGAAAGATATAATATTATCTAATTAAATAGGAAGTGCTTAATAATCAACCTCCAAATCTCTAGACATAAAAGAGACATCTTGCTGCCTGGGCAGTCATACAATTTTTTTTTCTGTAACATTGGGGCATCCATCTTCAGCCTACAGACCTATAATATCTGGCAGACTTTTTCATGAAACAGGAAATTTCAAAAATAGTTCCAACTATATTGGCAGTTGGTCTTTCAATTTCTTCTGTGTCCTTCAGAATGTCTGGATGACTCTTTTATGAAGCAGGAACCCTAAAGGCCCGCCTCACCTTCTTTAAGCAACTTCAGAGGTGATTTTTTATGGGTCCTACATATCTACTCCATGCAGCATACCATTAAGCAGTCCAGGCAAGAACAGTTTCTTGCTTAAATGATTAACATACTCCATAAGGAGACTCTTCAATGCCCATTTTCCTGTTGAAATATATTGGTCCTGCCAGGAGCAGATGTGTCTCATTGTCCTGAAAAGTCCTAAGTTCTTAAAACATTTTAAATGCCATATTCTGTTAGTCTTTGAATGGTTTGAAAAATACCTATCTGAAATATATTTCTGTACATCTAGAAAACCTAACTAATATTACTATAAGCTTGATTATTATGGATGACTGTCTATTAGCCTATATTTTTAATTATGTATTATATTTTTAAATAAACTTCACAAACACAATACCTTAATCAAGATCAGTAATATACATATAACAAAATTGACCTTAAATTTGTATCAGTAAACCAAGACCCATACCTTTGCAAAATATCTTTATAGCACACCCCCTTTCAATGTAAACAAATATTTATAAGCAGTATTTGGGAATTTTGGCATAGTTCTCTCTAAACTGCTTCCTGCTTTTTGTTGAGTAAAGTAATTTTGTGGTTCATGAAGAATTTTCAATGGGTCTTTGTCCATGAAACCACATTAGCCTCAAAAGAATCCACAGGTTCTCATCTTCTGTGTAAACAAAAGCAGAACTTCTTTTCCAAAGCAACATATCTGTAGACCTAAATTTTGAAATCAAGATACCTTTAAAGTATATATGTTGGTTTAGCTTATCAGTCTGTGGAATGAGATGTCTATCTGTACTTAGCTCATTCACAGTCAAAAATTTCAAAGAAAACAAATTAAAACGCACAATCCAGATTCTCTGTGTATTTTACATCTTTACATGGCTTATTTTTCTTTAATCCTTTACTTGTTCTACAAGTTTACTATTTATTTTATTATCTTTACTGCTTTAATCTATGACCCTCTGTAGTCTGTACTCTTTTATATTATAATTGACCATAGTCTTTTTCTTGTCTCTCTCAAGCCTATATATATATTTAGCCACCCATTTAGAGGTCTTTTCCATCTGGATATGTCATTATTGTGTGTGTATCTGTAATTATTTTTGACCAAGACTGTTTCTTAAAATGATAAGTGGCATAACTAGGACCAAGGTTGTTTTGCCTCTTGGTTTTGCCCAGTCCAACATAATGGAAGCATGTTCATTGCCTCTGAGACTACTGGATGGAAGCTGTTCTTGTCATCTCAACTCTGGATACTACAGTGCAGCATATAAACTCTTTTTTATCTGAGTAAAAGCTAAATCTGCCATACATCACAGTGAGCAGCCTGAAAATACCTCTGTGTACGGTGGCAGGAATCTGCCATGCTCCTAGCAGACCCAATCCTGTCGCTTGTCCAGGCAGGAAGCACTGAGCCATGGGCATGGTCTCTGCTACTTTCCCCCTGACCCCAAGTGGTCATACAAGCATCTGGACCCGAAGTGGGTAGCAGGCATCTGTCCCAAATGTTTGGGCACCATTCTGCAGATGGAGACTGATCATTCATTTCCCTGCTTCCCAGATCCAAAATAATCACACAGAAACTCTATAAATTATAATAGTGTTTGTCCAGTAGCTTTAGCATATTTCTAGTTAGCTCTTACATCTTAAATTAAACCATCTCTAATAATCTATGCATCACCATGAGGTTGTGGCCTACAGGCAAGGTTCCAGCAGACTCGGGCAAACATCTAGCTCCATTCTGCTAAACCACTGGCTTAAACAACTTTATTCATTAACCAATAAGAACAATACATATACAGAAGAATTTCCCACACCATTTCCCCTTTTCTGGGTTGAGATGCTGGACCACTTGGGCATGGCCTTGGATACCAAAAACATGGACCCATTCTCTCTCTCCTCTCCTACCAGACAGCTGGTTTGGTTCCTGTTGCCTGCCCTTGTAGAGGACTGTGATCTGTGAGTTCCCCCTAAATAAAGAACCCTTCATTATACCCAACTCTGATCCAGTGTGAGACTATTTTATTTATGTTCTCCTACATCTTTGTGACATCACAGATGACACTGGAGGACGCTATGATAATTTAATATGCCCAGGGACATGATGATGTGTTCTTTGTTACACTACTCATTTATTTACTCTAAAAGGTTAAAGTGCCTAGAAATGGAGAATGGAATTTTGGCATTCAAGAGAGGGGGGAACATTGTGGGGATGATACATAAGTGAAAGGGCATGGTCCTTTAACTATCAAAAATTAACAAATTTCAGCTATCGTATAAAGAATAATAACTAAAGTTAATAATGCATACTTAATTTGACAAGAGGATAGACCTCATATTAACCGCTTATCTAAGATATAAAATGGGATAAATATGTAAGAAAAAAATTGGGAGGTATAGGTTACAATGGTGTGTACTTATCTTCCACCTCATTAAGTTTTATCATTTAAGAAGGATGTTTGGTAAATCAGTCAGCATAAAAGGAACAAATGTCTGACAGAAAAACATTGCCATAATCAGCACTGAAAACTAGACAACAAACTTGGGGAAAACACCTTCAAGATACATTACAAGTAGTGAATATGAAACAGAAAGCATTTTTACTGATCAATATGAGAAAAACAGAAAAAGACACCATAGTTTGAAGCAATATTATGCATAAGTAGCACTAGTGACTATAACACAAATAAATTCTCATTGTATGCTTATAATTGTGTTAGGTATGTTCTAAGCACTTTGTAGTACTAACTCTTTAATCACTCCAACAAACTAATGAACTAAGTAAATAATACAACAAATGAGTTCCATTATTAATCTTGTACTTATTTACAGAGAGAGAACTAAGTCCTGCGGAGGTTAAACATCTTCCCAGATAATATAGTTAGTAATTTTTTAGTCTGGATTTAAACCCAGAAGAACTAATACAGAACCGGTTAATTATGTGATATATATTACATAATATATTTGGGAAAAATATTTAAACTTGCTAATAACAAATGAACAAACATAGCAAGGTTTAATTCTTAAAGAACTTATAGAGACTCGTATAGCTGAAAATGATGATGGTAAAAGAAAATAATTTTTTATATTATGAATTTTTAAGAAATGGTTTATTTTATAACCAACATGCTACTCTTTCATTAAATTTATGTATTTCTATTATGCTTTGTTCTTCCTTCTAAGCCTTCCCCAACTCTTTACCGTTTTCTCCCTGCCAAATTATTTGTGTCTTCCTCAAATATTATTGATAAACACACACACACACACACACACACACACACGCACACAGAGTCTTACATAGGGATTTTTATTGCTATGAAAAACCACCATGACCATGATAACTCATAAATATAAACATTTAATTGGGGTAACTCACTTACAGTTTCTGAGATTCAATCCATTACCATCAGGATGGAGGGCATGGAGCCATGTAGGCAGATATGGTGCTGAAATGGGGAGTCCTACATCTTGACTCAGAAGTAACAGGAAGTTGACTGACTCTCATCTTGAGTGAAGCTTAAGAAGAAGAGACTGTAAAGCCCACCCTCATAATGTCATACTTCCTCCAACAAGGGCACCCCTACTCCAACAAGACTATACCTCCTAATAGTGCCACTTCTTTTGGGGACCATTTTCTTTCAGACTACTGCGTGCGCGCGCACGCACACACACACACACACACACACACACACACAGAGTGTACTTGTATGCAAAAGAGAAACAGAGATGGAGAGACAAAGACACAATGACACAAAGGGGGGAGGCAAAAGAAAACTTTATGTACCACCAGTGATTCACATTTCAATAGCAGCCTGATATACTAGCACTAGGAGCATTTACAAGTTGTAGTGCAGCAGGCTTTAATTTTCCAATATGCAAATAAAGACATTTAAAAGAAGCTTCTCCTGGGTCCTCTCATTTTTAGCATTCTATTATATTCTTCTAACTTGTCATATTTTAAACATAGTCTGGCCTTCAGTGGGTCTCTGCATCTATATCTGTCTCTTCTAACTTTCATTTTTTTCCTTCTTGTTTGTTCTAGTCTGATGCTTTTGTTTTATCTTATATTACCTTTATTTTATTAGCATCCCCTAAGAGTATGTTTCTTTTCTATTCATTTTATTTTTATTTTTCTGTGGGGATTTTATATCATGCACCCCAATCCCACTCATCTCGCAGGTCCTCAGTACCTGCCCCTCCCTCTGTCCCCCATCAAAGGAAAGTTACAAAAGAATAAAAATAAGATAAAATAAACAATAAAAACACTTCACTCTTCCATCATTCCCACCTCTCCATTGCTTCTTCATTCATCTTAGTGGTCTTGGGAGCTGCTGTGTATAATGCAGCATACCCTTTGTCCAAACTGCTTTTCCTGCAAATGTTCATTGTATAACTAGTTGTTGGTCAGGTTTAAGGCTGTGGCTTTGGTATGCCACCAATATTGAACCTCCTCCAACATTTCTTTCTGATATCCTGCTGTGGCCTGTAGTCATAGTGATCCTGTGGCCATGGTTTAGCAGAATCCCTTCCTTCCATACTTCAGCAGGTCATATATGAGGTAGATGTTGGGGTATGCCAACTCCAAGCTTAATGTGTTCCCTAATGCCAGCTGAGCTCGTCAGTCCAAGCTAGTGGGACCACCGCTTTCAGGGGAGGCGTATAGCCCTTGGTGACAGATTGTATGAGCTCTCCCAAGTGTGGGAGGCCAGCTAGCTCTCCTATTAGGGGCAAGACCAAATTTCCTGTGTTGGGGTCATCAGGATTCCTTATCCCAGGATGAAGGAGGTTCAGGGTAAGCTCTCTTGGGGTGGGGAAGGTCACTTTGGGGCAGTGAGAAATGTTTTGCCAGGGTCCTATACTTCAATACATGGTTCAACACATGGTTTGCATGGGCCCCTATGGTAACATGGGCAACTGACACCTACAGAGACCTTAGATGCTGCATGACCTCTCGGTCATCATCATCATCAGCAATTTGGGGCTGGATATCACCATGACTTTGGGTAGCAGCTTAGGCTTCTGAAATCCAGATGGGCCCAGAAGCATTGTTTTGCCAGCCAAACTGGTCCCATGTGGTTGTTAGTTCCCTGGGCAGTCATGTGGCCCTCTGTGGCAACAAGAGCCAGGGAACTCAATGCAAACTCTGGCTGAGGCAGGGCCACAGACACAGAAATGGTCCCTAGTCAAAGTTTGGTCTAGATTGCCTTCATGGCCCTGGATGGTAGTGAAGTCTACCCCACTCTGTATGGCTCTGCTGGCAGTATGATCCTTGAGCACCAACATGGCCTTGGATATTGGCCCATATTGTGTTTCATCTCTGAAGGGAAAGGTATTCTGAATGTCAGGAGTTAGGCTATACCTATAGCCACATAACTCCTGAGGGTAACAGGAACCATGGACATCAATTCAGATTCTGATGCAGTAAGACCATGGGCACAGATGTGGCTCTCCAGCTGCAGTTCAAGTCTGTAGAACTCCATGGTCCCATGTGGTATCCCAGGCCATTGAGATCAGGGTGGGGCCTGTGATGGCATGGCCTTCTGGCACCCACACAGTCATATGTAATGGTCCCAGTTCCAGGCATTCTCACAGCCCTTAGTGGTAACAGTTGGCCATGGACATCAACACAGACCATGGCTATGGTAGGGCCATGGACTGAGACCTGGCATTGGTGGTATCCCAGGACTGGATGATACCATGTCCTGGGTAGCCAACAGAAATCCCAAATCAGCCCCTTTCTCACAACCTTTGCCTCTTCAGATCTGTCTCTCTCCACAGGACATTAACCTCATTCTGTCTCTCTTTCTCCCATCTGCTTGCTCACCAGAGTGGTGCCAGACTATGCAGGACCTTGGCTTCTTCCTGCCTGCTAGAGAAAACCACTCTGTGTGGGTGTGTGCATGTCCATCTCTGACTGTTCAGTTTTTATCAGCCTGTTTGTTTTCTATCGAGAGACAGAAAGGAAGTAGATCTAGATGGGAGGGAAGATGGGAGGAACTGGTAGAAGTAGAGGGAGGAGAAATAAAAACAAAATAAAAATATAAAAAATAAAACTATTTTGAATAAAAGTAAAGATAAAGGGTGTATGCACCTGACTGGTTTCTGATCTGTTTTCCTATGGAAAGGTAACTTTCATCAATAAAACTCTAGATATCTAAGATAAGAGCTCTCTCAGTAATGAAATCCATGAAATTCAGTAGACGTCTCTCAACATGAGTTTCTTCTGTGAAATAGCAGGGTGTGCTTCAGTGTTTGCCTTGTATTTGTGGAAATCAAACCTTCAAGCCAGAGCTTGTTTTCTTAGCATTTTCCCATGCACAGGACTCAATGTTTTCTTCTGTCATGGTAAGGGGAAGGAACAACTGCTTATACTGTGTTTTATTATTAACATAAATATGTTAACAGCTATTATTTCTGCTTGTGTCCTTTCAAGAAATCATTATATTATAGGAAGAAATCTGCATTTCAATTGTCTATATAGAACAACAGTTCTATATAGACTTCAGCAAAAACACTAGAAGAGACCAAAATTGCATTTTCCAAGCTCTAACACAGTGAGTGACAATCTCGGGAGGTCATACAGTTGGACTTATACTTTAAGCAGTGATGAACATTAAAATCTCAGCTCTTTTCTTTCCCAGAGATGAAAAAAAAATCTTCCAAAATCTTCCAAAGCATTCTACATTAAAAAATGGTCAGATATGTAAGTACATCAGCTAAAACCATTTTTTTTTGTTTAAAAGAGATAATGTATTGAAGTGTTAACATTAGAGTAATACCAGTTGTTACTAATAACACAAAGGCTGCTAAATTTAATATAAATTGCACAGACCTAGACATGAAAATGTTATCTTGTTTCTGGGATTTGATTCAATAGATGTGCCCAATCTCTAAAACAATATTTTTTACTACTTTTTAATACCCATAGAGGTCTAAATAAAGAGATACATCTGCTTCAACTTCCGTAAGTAAGTCTGTGACGTCTGGCATCTTGTTATTCAATACCCCTCCACAGATAGAGCTGAATTACAAATTATGCTGATCCAAACATCTTGCATAGTCAGTGAGCTGTGATAAGAGCCATGAAAACCGACGTTTTCCATGATTGACCACTCTGACCATGTCTGAACCTGGAAAACCAAAACAAATAGAAAACAAAGCAAACAATGAAAGGAGGACCCGTTGAGCAGTTTGAGCAGATTTAGTTATTTTACTCCGAGGACTGGAGGATGCTGTCCTTTGTGATATATGTCACTGCCTCCTAAAACCTTCTTCCTGGTCTTACAGATGTTTTTCTGATATATTGACTTTCTGAGTCAAAATTTTCCCTTATAATTTTTGAATACTGTTTCTTTACTCTTTACCTTTGACATCTTGACTATGGCATAGAGAAGTCCCTCTCTGGTCATATCTATTTAGAGGTCTAATTCCCTCCTGTATTTGGATGTCAATTTTGTTCTCTACTTTTGAATTTGTCTGCTATCATTTCTTTGCTACATAGGAAATGAAATAATTGAATGTCTTAATATTGCTTTGTGTACGTGTGTGTGTGCATGCTCAGGTACACACACGTACATATACCCACCCCCACTGGCTCATGCACCACACATGTCTTTGGAGGTTAGTGGATAACTTCATAAATTTGCTTATCCCCCTCCACCTTTACATGGTTCTGGGAGTTTCTTCATTTTCCAAACTTTTGATGGCAAACATCTTTACCTGCTGAGCCATGACACAGCCCAGGCCTTATTTATTCCACTGAATATGCTATCTATGGTTCCCATTATTCAAATCCTTCTTCTAGCTCATGTCATCTTCGGCTTTGTCTATTTTTCAAATTATTTACTCTGTCATACACACATACACACACACACACACATTTTTATCAAAGTTCCTCCACTACTTTTCTTAGCCCCAACTTCTCTTACCTTCTTCCAAGTTGCTCCCCTACTTCCATGTCTTCTTTCCCTCTGACCCATTGAATTTCTTTAGGATTGCAGTAGGGGAGGATTCTCTTGAACAATGAAATGGCAACAGCATCATTATTCCTCTTGTAGTAATTGTATATATATATATACACACACACACACACACACACACACACACACATATATATATATATATATATATATATATACATACATACATACATACATACATATATCAGAGAAGAGTAAGGCTTTAAGAGCTGCTCCATCATCTATAAGGCAATATGCATCAGCCCAGTTTTGTGTTGGTCTTGGGCAGGCAGAAACAGCATCTGAATGTCAATGTGTGCCATGAGCATGGTGCAAAGATGGTGGTTTTGCACTTACAGTGTTGTCTCTGGCATGCTTGGGAACTTTCTCCAGGAGGTTCTCTGCACCCAACTTCTGAATCACTCTGATGAAACAACTCATGATTGTGCTGATCTTTGACACTGTGGGGATTTATCAGATTTCAGTTCTGTGTGTTTGTGTGTGTGTGTGTGTGTGTATGCATGCGTGTATGTGTGTGATGTTTGTTGTCAAACAACAATCAACTCTACCATGTGTGAATCATGTTTTGCATACTTTTTTAAATAATATTTATTTTATTTTTTAAATTATTATGTAGTTAAACAATCCCCAACCCCTCCTTTTCCTTCATCTTTCAGAGGACTTGCCTACTTTTTGAGTCAATGGTGGAAGATTCCTTCTTAGGCTAATCACTCTTGGGGCATCTTAGACTCAATCTTGGCTCAGGCTTCCATGATACACTTAGAATAAAGTTTCCAGAGCCAGCACTGCTGCTTCTGTCTCTCTGCCTATGGTCCATGGGCATGTCTCCATGGCCAAGCTAGACTTTCCCAAGTCTCCATTCTTATAGGAGCCACTAAACTTTAGCTACTCTTGTCAGCAGTCTAGTGTACCAGTAACTAGCTGATGGTTACTTATTTAGAGAAGGCATTTGAGATCCCGATATTTAGTTATTAACTTCTATTGCTCTTCCTGTCACAGCAATGGGTATTCTTATTTTCTTATTTGAGGTGGTGCAGATATAGTTCATAACCTGATAGTTTCTAAAAGTCTTAAATTTGGTTCATAAAACAAAAGAATCCACAGACTAAATGAAAGTATAAGGATAATATCTCATCAAATACAGAGTTCTGATAAAATATGTAAATTACAGAACAAAACATAAAGAAGTTCTGGGGTTGATTAAATAAAGAATTCTAGACAGTGGTACAGCAGGAAGAAAAATCAGTGAATTTGAAGGCAGAACATTATCAAACTTGAGCAATGAAAGAATTTTAAAAAATTAAAAAGAATTAAAAATAAAAAAAAACCTTTGTTTCCTTCTGCACGAACTGGCTTTGTGGGAGCCTAGGCAGTTTGGATGCTCACCTTACTAGACCTGGATGGAGGTGGGTGGTCCTTGGACTTCCCACAAGGCAGGGAAACTTGATTGCTCTTTGGGCTAACGAGGGAGGGGGACTTGATTAGGGGAGGGGGAGGGAAATGGGAGGCGGTGGCGGGGAAGAGTCAGAAATCTTTAATAAATAAATAAAAAATTTAAAAAAAATAAAAAAAAACTTTGAAAGCAAAAATTAATGAAGATGAGAAATGAACATAGCTTGTTGTTACAAAATGTGAATTCATACAATACATAGTCAGAATTGCAAGTAGAAACCAGAGTTAGAGAAAAATATTTTAAGAAATAATGAAAACAGGATTTGGGAATCATTCACTATGCACATGGCTATAATTTCCCAGCACCACATGGTGAATGGGATCTCAATTATCTGGCGTAAGTTCCTATTGTCTTTGTTGTGAATCACTAGTCTGTAAATGTGGGGTTGATTCTGGAAATTCTATTCCATTGGTCTGTGTGCTGGCTTTTATGCCACACTGTTTTATTGTTACTTAAAAAAAAAAGTTTTAGTTCAGATTTGTAATGTTCTACCTTCACTGTTTTTGTTCCAGATTATCTTGGTAATTGAATCTTATCAGCAATATGAAGGTTCATCAATAGAATAGAATTAAAACTATGATATGGTCAGCAACTCTACTCTGGCTTAAAGCCATAGAATATTATGTCAGCATATCAACGAAATATTTAGCCTCACAACAATATATGGAATCAACTAGATGTTGATCAATAAAAGAGTAAGGAACACATGATTTATAAATGCAAGATTACTAAATTACAAAATAGTAATGTGTTACTATTTTCAGCAAAATGGGTGGAACTACAGGTATTTTATGTAAAATTAAATAAAGCAGACACATAAATACAAGTTATTAAATAATAAATATTATTAATAAAATGCCAATCAGAACATATAATAATGATTACTAGAAGCTCAGCTGAGTTGGTAGTATGGGACTTAATAAGAGATAGGATAGTTGGTAATGAAGCACAAAAAGATAAAGTATAAATAAAACACTGAGGTTATCACCATGCTTAGTCACTTATTATTTAAATTATAAATAATTGGAGCAAAGCAGTTCACTCCAAATACAAAATGATGAAAAGAGAGAAATATTAATTACCACTATTTGATCATTTTATATTATATTAATGCTTATAAGTATCACACTAGACTTCATAATTATGTGAAATATTATATATTGTTCAAAACATTTGAAATTATTTAAGGATAGAAAGTCAACTGCTATCATTTGATCATTATATACTATATACTTATGAAAATGATTTGGAAACCCACACATTTTATAAATTAAAATAAAGGTAGATGAAGTCTATTAGTAAAAATACAATAAAAGAAAATTTTTCAAATAATCTATCTGTCAAGAAGTTCTGTTGATTTCCAGAAGAACAATCTCAGGCATAGGTGCTTACATACATTGAACCAAGTACCTCTCAGAGAAATATTACCTTATAGAGAATTATTATGAAACCCCAAAACTGTGAGCATAAAAAGATAATTTTTAAAATAACAGACAATCTAGGGATTGTGGCTGTGATAATATGTCACTGCCAGAGCTTACCCTTCATAAAGAGAGAAGACATGATTTATTTACTATTGCTTAAGTTCTTAGCTTCCCTTTCTCTTTCCTGAGTCACGTCCTTTTTGAAAGGAGACATTCAAGGAACAAGGTGCATCTAAAAGCTTGGAAAAGGTCAACAGAAAGGCAGCCACTTGTTCATGCAATTCCAGATGGGAATTGGTCAACAAGAAATTATAATTCGGATACTAATATTAAATTCAAAAAATTAACATTATTCTCTCAAGACCCACTGACATTTACTTTAATAAGTTTGGAAATGAAAGGACAAGCTTGGAGAAAATATTTTTGTCTCCTTGGTACTCATCTTAACTATCACAAAACTTTAGATGCGTATTAATTATTTGGATTGAGTTGCGCACTTTCAAAAGCAAGGCTTTATTCACACACAAATAAATGATAAAAGGTAAAAACTAACATTTACCGTGTTTACTGTGTACTTTGGTATATCGTATAGACAAAATTCCTGCAGAGGTAACTTTCTAATGGCGATAGCAAAGCATAAACATGCAGGTTTATTACAATAAGATCTCAAGTGTTGACGAGAAGTAATATGTGCATAATTTATGCTACACAACAAATAGGAAACTGAAAAACCCTTGTTGAAATATTATTAACAATTTTAAATCCAAATAGTTAAATAATAGGGGTCCTATGAGAATACATATGTCACAGGCTTACAATGCCAGGCCATATAAAACAAGTCATAGAACTTGGATGAAATTCAGCAACTTCTTTGAGAACAAACATTACAGTTTTAAAGTTATAAATTACTTAAAGGCTAATCTCCTTATCCAAGTAATTATATATGCTATTTAGACGGATGTCTTTTTCTGAGGAAGGTTGTGGTATTTTCAAATTTTAACCTTGCAAAATATAGTTTAAAGGCGTGCTTTCACTAAATGAATAATACTGTATTTGTGTTTTCTGGAAAGATAAAATCAGCCTTAAAATTCAGGAAAATTTTCCTGCCCTTTGTCAGTTTTCTGACGTTGACACTGGTCTTTGAACTTTTGAAACTTTGTAAGCTTTAGATAATAAATTTGAATAATAAAACATAGCACTTAATGTTGTTTTATGCATGGAATGGGCTGATCATAATGCAAGACACTTTACACAGTGCCAGAAATGTAATACATTTTAAAAATGCTTATTAGTAGTAAAAATAATAACTAATGTTGCTTAATTTCTAACAGATACAATATTCTCACAAAAAATGTCCTTTATTCTGCCAGTTTTATTTCAAGATATTTAGCTATCCTAGTTATGTGTAGCCAGCCACTCATCAAATTCAAACTGATCTGAACATTTACTAAAGAGAGTAAGGTTTCAGAAAACACAAATGAAATACTTGATTATATTCCTTGTGATTATCTTTGTTGGTTGAGTGGCCCCACTGAATTCTTCTACAATTGTTACTCCCTAACTAGATTTTCTCTGAAAAAAATGATTGCATGTTGACTTGTAGAAAATTTGCGATTACTGGAACCCTTGTTCCTTACAGCTTTTATGATTATTTTGCTTTGTTAAGAAAAATAGAGTACTACTCAGATGGCTCTAAAGATAAAGGTGTTTCTTGCCAAGCTTATCTACTTGAGTTTGACTCCCATAACCCATAGCATATGAATGTGCTGGGGGATGACTCTGCAAAGCATTTGCTGTGTATGCAGGACAGCCTGAGTTCAAGTCAACAGCGTCAACCTAAACAGCTGGACAGTCCACATCTGCTATTCTGCTGCGACTTTACTATTATGATCAACTCGATGTAACTAGGAATTTTGACTAAAAATTAACTCTTTATCCCTAGGTTGCTTTTGTCAGAGTGTTTTACCACAACAGGAAGCAAAGTTGAGACATTTTGTCTCAAAAAATAAGATGGAGTAAGGTGTGGGGGCTTGTCTCCTTGGAGATGTGAATAGAATTTTTTTGTTCTTACCATGTTCCCTATCATTCTGGAGATGCTGACTGACCAAATGATGTAGTAGTTTTGGGAATATTGTCTTAGTAAGAGCATGTGGCAATATCTTTAACTGTTGGAACTGCATTTTCCTGGAAGCTGCTATTCTATAAATCAGAGATTTTGTTGAATAGCCAGGGTGAAAATGAGAAGAAAATAAGATGATATTATTTGGTATATTTGTGTGAAGGAATATCCTCCCAAATAAATGTGTTCTTGGTCTCTAGCAGATATATTTAATTATTGAGAAATGAGCAGATTTTATTGCTTTGACCTAAACAATAGATACAATTTTTACTGGATTCACAATCTGTAGTATTATTGAGACATTGGTAGAAAGTAAGAAATATGGCTTATTCAGGTTAGTTGTAGGTGTATCGTATGCCTGCCACTATTGTGAACTCTGTTTCTCAGCTACCACTACGTGAATCACTTCCTTGACCATATGGTTCTATCACAATAATGCTTGTTTTATCTTACCAGGAACTCATGACAGTAGATCCAGTTGACAACGAGTTAACCTCTGAAACTGTGAGCCAAAATATATCTTGCCTTAACGAAGCAGATATTGTCAGACATCTTGTTATAACAATTAACAGTGATAACGCAGATTGAGTAGAGTAGTAGTCACTATTAACATTACTAATTTAATGGCAGTTACTGTGTACTATCCCCAAAAATATGCATATGTACTACTGGTCTTGGAGTCTTAAGAGTTCAAAATATTTTACCCAGGGAACAGTACAATGATTCCACTGATCCCTAGGTTAAAAAAAGAAAAAAAAAAGTGAGCTTTGCCACTATGTTCAACCGCCAGCGAATGGAGTCATAGAGTCACTTGGTTTGTTCCTGTGATAGATCCTAACTACCAAAGGGGACTGCTACAACACAGTGACAGTGATGAAGTGTAGTTCTAGTAAATGGGAGATAATATATTTTATAATTAAAGTTAATGGAAAACCAAGCACATAAATTCAAACATGACTACTAAATGGTCCAAAGACACAAAGAGTAAAGTCACCTTGACAGGCAAGGAAACTCAACCAGTTAGTGTACTTGCTCGAATCAAAATGTATAGAATGGTAATGGAAGGTGTTAAATGTAGGCTGTGATTGCATGACTGCTTGTGAAAATGAAGACCATAATAGTTATGAATATTTTTTTATTTTGTTAAGAAAATGTTTCTTTCTGGAAAGAGGGTATGGAAGGAGATGGAGAAGGGTGGAAGGGTGTGAAAGGTATAGATGCAATACTCACGTATGCAATTCTCCAAGAATATTTTTAAAAATTATTCTTTGTTGTCTTCCTACTAAATCATCACCTCTTAGCGTACGGTGTCTTTTTTTCATTTGGTCTGTCAAAAGCAAATGATTATATGAGATTTGGAATTTTGAGAAGACGAACATTTAAAATTACCTTAAAGTATTTAAAAATGTTTTTCTTTACATTCCAACTCTTGTTTAGATTAAGTATGTGCACATTTTCTCCATTATATTATATATTACATACAGTATATGTTACAAATATATAATACCTCCTTTATTTATATATTACAGATAATAGGCTAAAAGGGGTATGTTAATATCTTACACTTTATATAGAGTTGCTTTCGAGCTTTTAAAATTATGATTTTAAAATTACTCACACTATCCATACTGGTTAGGCTGGAATTTTCAGTTTAGGATATCATTGCTAAAATTCACAATTTTAAAAAAGGGACTTTAATATTCCATGAGCAAATCTATTCACTTTAAACTTAGTTACTGGGGCCTGAATCACAACTGGAGACCAGACCAAGGACAGGGTGAATATAGGTTCTGAAGCACAAAAGACGAGAAATCCTTCTGGAAGAAGATTTAACAACAGTGGCTGAGGGCATACTTCCACAGCAAGTGGAAATGAAGCCCCAAATACAAAATGCAGTAGACGCTGCTCTTAGTTTATGTGGTTCAGGAATCTTCATTATCACACTCTATTGACTGACATGCCTTTTCCTGTAGGAATGGAATTGGGAAAATGGGATAGCATTGGAAATGCATTAATAAGAACCACTGTGGGAATTTACACCTAAACCATGGTGCTGTTTTTTTTTTGTTGTTGTTGTTTATTTTTTTTTGAGAGGGAGGTGGAGGGGTGAAGGGCAAATCTGCTTTTGTTTGTACTTGATTTGGTTCAAGTGTTGAGACCATCCAGACTTAAAGAGATAAAGTGATCATATGTGTTACATTCTTACCAGTCATCTAGATAACTTGTGGACTTAGTTTCCTTTAAAAAGCCCTGAATGTATGCCCTTTAAAAAAGAGTTTGGTACCAGTGGAAAAAAATAGTGTCATTTAGTGGAAATGCTGTGAGGCCCCTAATGAGTTGACAAAGTAATAAAATATGCTCTGAATGTAAATCTGAGTCCACCTTGTGAATAGAAGTCACATTCAGCCCTTGTCTTCCTTTCTAATACTCCAAAACGTGGCAACTCTGCTAGTCTAATTGCATTTCAACATCCATCACTAGATGTTCAAAGGACAGCCTTGGGCTAGACTTTCCCTTGCTAAATATATTTTTCTTATATGGGTTTTCCTAATGGCAACATGAGCTATTGTCTCTGGTTGCTTGTACTATTTCCAAGTGAATGTGACCTTTCTATAAGCCCTCAGGAAAACTTGTATGAAAGCATTTTATCTTCTCACCTCTTTCACTTTCTTTCTGAAGAAAAAAAAAAACAATGAAGTTGAGAATTTTCATTTAATATTCACTGTCTGTAATTCCTGCCTCAGACTAAGTCTAAACAGGGAAGCAGACAGTAGATGTATGTCCTTAACATTTGAATGCCAAGGAAATATTTTAATTGCTATTTGTTGTGTACATAGGGTTTAAGTGTCTCTACAAACATTCCTTTCTGCTCTGAGTCTTTACTTGCAAATAATCACAGAATAATAATCTGTGATATATGCTATCACAGGCACTACTGACAATGATCTTGCTCTAAACTCAGACATGAATCAAGAAAAAAAATCTGTGAGTTCCTGCTCATGTTTTCTTCAATTAGGGGCAACTAGTCAATTTTCCCACACTTAATATCCTTAATAGAGATTGAGATAATTTTACCTGGTCCATGGTTACTAAAGAATTCTTAGGGTTATGCTTATACATCCTTGTCTGTATGCTTTGGGAATGATAATCTCTTTGAATGGTGCCCAAAACAAGAGAAGTCACAAGTCAATGTTCCCTCATTTGCCTTGAGAGTCTATTAGCCACTCAGCTGTCACCCAGACACAATCAAGCATAGCTACAATAAAGAATGCTAACAGAGATGGTAGCAGCCCTACAGCTCAGTGGGTGTCAAAGAGGAGAGTGGGACCTACATGCAAAGGAAAGGGTGTTGAAGTAAATGAGCTCACTGTGGTCCTTTCTAATAATCCAATTTCTCTCATTTACGGTGCTAATGATTGCAGAATCTTAATCACCTACTATGGCCTCTTTTACAGCTGAAGGAAAGAAGGTTTGGAAAACATACAGAGGGATGCTAGAGCAAATTGAAATATTTCTGGCGAGGGCCTCCCTAGACATAGGCATTATAAACACCACAACTCAGCATGTGCCTCTTTGGTCTCTGAGCATGTAGCCAGGTTTAGCCTTCCTTGTATGTATTTATCTGTGCTTGATGAGAAGCATTTCGTATAGAAAATTCAGAGTGTCTAGCAAAACTGTAGATTTCAGTCCCTGAGAAGGAATGGGCTCACTGTGAAGATGGTGACTTGCTCTTCGCTGGGCCATTTTTTGTTGGTTATCATTACCTCCTAAGTAAAACTAGCAGGGCCTCTACAGGCTTTATTTCCTGTGTCCCAGCAAGCAACACACTTATCCTTCCTAAACAAAAGGTGCATTTATTTTTGCTCAAGTGTATTTAATTAGGTAATAGGAATCAGTGGTAATGCTGTGATTAAACAGGCAAACTGGAGAACGTATAGTTTTGAATCTCAGATGCAGCTCCCCAGGCAGAGAGATAATTTGAAATGAGTTGACTCCAATTTAGAGTCAATCAACAAAAACACACTGAATACTTATTACATGATTAGAGTAAACTGCCTGAAAGGGCTATTTCTGAATGTGTGAAGCCACTGGCTTTAACTTTTTGGAAAGTACAAATTGCAGAACAAATATCGAGGAAAGGCCACATGGATATCTTACTGAAATGTTGCAAGAAATCTTGCTGGCATGATCAGTCCAGACACTCTTGCCTACTTTAATTATGCTAAGATAGAAGCTTAGACATCAGGCAGGTTTCTATGCTTTTAAATATTGACTAGCAACTTATCACTAAGTCCAGATTCATCTAAAATGATTAGAAAAAGCTTAATTTAAATGTTGCAAAGAAGTATGCTTATGTGCAAGTCTATTAATTATGTGTACATATAAAATGATATTTACACCTAGTTTTTGGTTATTCTTTCATTTGGTATTTATTGAGCATCATGTACATAGAAGAAATTACTCTGAATAATATGAGTTAAAAAAATAAAACAGTGCATAGACTTGTTCTGCAAAGTATAACCATGGGAGATACAGAAAAGCAAAACCAAGCCCTATTAGTCAATAACTGAATATTATGTCAGGTGATGCACAGGCTTCACACAGTCACTTTCACTGAGAAGTGAAGGGAAATAGACTTCTGGGGGAATCTGTGATCAATGGCAAATTTGATGACACCTACAGATTACTGCAGTACTATTACAATGATCGCCTTTTACTGGATAGCATAGACCAGACGGCAATGAGTAAGCAACCAAAGTCTAGGGTTTGCTGGAACAGAAACATTAAGGCTGAGTTTTTATAAAATATAAAGTGGTTAAGCTTACACGTTTAACTTCAAAATAATGATGGTTACAATCCTGATTTCCCAATTTGCTTGATCGGTAATTTAATCTCACTAAATAATTGCTCCCTTGTCTAGAAAATGAGGATAGTAATTTCTTTGTCAGAGACACAGAGCATGCAAGTAAAGCATTTGGCATCACAATTTGTTAAAATTAATGACTAGCAGACATCTCTTTGTATTCTTACACCTAACACATCTCAGAAATGAAAACTACTTGGGAGATCGATCAATCTAGTCCTTTAATATTAGAGGAAAAAGCTAGGGACACACATGAAATGAGTTGTCCAGAGCAAAGAGCAAGCAGCAGAAATGACTAAGCTTCAATGAATCCTCAGCTCCAGGGGAATCAGACTGCAATTAGACAGAAAAAGAAGCACAATATTCGGGATATTAAACTAAATGACATTAACCTCCCATCTCTAGGGTTTACTTTATCTTTTGCTGGACACGTATCTGTAAAAGGTACATACTTTGCTCTAAGTTAATGGAAATAAATAAATACATACATATTTAATATCTAAAGTCAAAACATCATATTTTAAAGATAAATTGCCTTTAGGATGGCAAGGTGTTGATTTAAAATACCTTTATTTGCTGATGTAACATAGTAAATTAAACTTTAAGTTCCTAATATGTCTAAGAAATACAGTAATTTAGCAGAAAAATGTCAACCCCAATGGTCTTTACAATAAATCACCTCAAGATAGAACTTTGATGTTTCTGCAGGCATGTGAATCAGAAATCAGAGGGGAGACCTACACTAAGAAAAGAAAGAAGATAGAGAAAAGAGGCAAACCAAGACAGGTAACTGAGATTTTAAGCTTCATAGATATTCTGCTGCAGCAGACCCATTTATAAACTGTCTTCATCGATTCCTAACATGCTAGAAAAAAATGATTGATTGTGTTTTTGTGACATATCTTTCTCATAGATTCTAAATGAGACAGAATGAGTTTTTCCTGGAGTGAGGGTGCCTATTCTTAGATTGATTAGAGCTTCCAGTGCCCAAATTGAGAATTTATATATTCTTGTCTTTAACTTTACCATGTCTATATTTTTTTAATTAAGTAGTTAATTAATTAATTAATTAATTATTCTTGATGGCTCCTGTTTTTTTTTTTTCTTCTTAAAGTAACAGAAATGATTTCCACAGTCTAAGTGTACATTTCCTCCAAGGGCTCTGTGGGGAAATGCTGTTCCTTGACTTTCCCAGGTCCTGCTTGCTTGACAGTCCTTCATCTATGGAGACAATGCTTCAAGCCCTCCTCTCCTGGTCACTGTACTTCCTCGTCTGTCATATATATCTGTATATTTTTCATAAGGATATTTGTCATGGGAACATAGATAATGCAAGAATATCCCTCAAAATTCTTCTGAATGCTGCAAAAAAACATTTTTACCAACTCTGTCAATGTCTTAAGATTCTGTGAAGCAAATGTGGACACATTTCACTTGGAGACAAATGGTGGTTTATTTTGATTCTAAAACCTTTTTTTTTTTTTGTACTTAGACCAGTAAAATGTAATGAACATAACTGTAAGATGGGCAAGTTCAAAAGGCTTGTTATCATCAGTTTCAGACTTGGATTGAATCAAGATTGAGCTGTGGTGTGGCTATCTAGCAGCTGTGAAAAATTAGATGAGCAATTTCAAGTGTCTGACCTTTGTTCTCCACATTTATAAAACAAAACTGCTGTGTCTGAGCTCTTGGAACTATAGTGAAATGTAAACTGAATCATAAAAAGTTCTTGGTATTCTGCAGATAACATAAAGCAGGTCAGTAAAATAGACTCACGGAAACAATACAGAGATTAGAGCACTGCTGTATCAATATGTGAGGGTTTTTTCCTTAATCAAAAGGGTGAATATATCATTTTAAGTATATGACATATTTGTAACATCCCACATTTTAAAATGTCTTAAATTTTTGCTAAATTGAGCTTTAAGTGGCAAAATGACATCCATAATCATAGTTCAATGCTACTGATTTAACAAGTACTCTATCATTATCTTCTGTTTTTTTAAGCCAATAATTGGCACTGTTGTTAAGTGCCTTTTCTTCATCTATTGAGATGATCATATAGTATACTATTTGAATTAAAACCTTTAGTTAGATGTTTTGATAATAAAATGTCTTTTTTTATTTTAAAGACTCATATTCATAGGAAATATCATTGGTGTCCCAGTAGCTTTCTAGAAAACTTTATCCAGTCCCTAAGTATTCAGGGCAAGGGTTTAAACCAATAATATAGTGAGGAAGAAGGAGTTACTTTCAACCTTAAATCTAAAAAGTAAAACAGAAAATATAATAATGATACTAACTGATCTGAAAGTGTTCCATTTCAGTACACACTGTTTGTTATAAAATGAGTGAGTTATTGGATGTTATTTCTGTTAATGTTTTTGCCAATACATATCCTTATTAATTAATGATATATTATATATTAATATATGATATATATATATATAAGTGCTTTGTTGTCTTCCTCAAACCAATAATTTAATTGGATGTGGTGACAAGAAATACAATGTACTTCAAAAAACAAAACAACAACAATAACAAAAAAAACCCAAGTGATTAACCCTAAATCTACTCAGCAGAAATCTAATGTTTCCAGGTGATGCACCACATTCTGATAGCCACTTAGTCTAAGGACATTGCAGTGTTTAAAACAACATCTTTGAAATAACACAGGTCAGCTCAGAAGGATTGAGAGGAATGGCAGGTTCATACCTTAGTAGTTAACACTGTGTCAAATTTTAGGTAAAACCATGATGGACAGTTGTATTGTAATGTGATAGTAATGGGGCACTAGAATGCTGTTCTGCACAAATCATCTTTAGATGTGCTTATATTTTGTCATAAGACAAGTGAATTTTAAAAGTGAATTTTAAGTGGCCTGGAGAGAAGGCTTAGTGGTTAAGAACACTTTTTCTTGTAGAGCTCCCAAATTTGATCTCCAGCACTCACATTAAGTGACTCACAAGTTCGTCTAAATCACACTCAATGGATCTTAGGTGCTCTTCTGGCCTTATTGGGAAGCCATGTACATATGTACACATAACCCATGCACACAATTTGTTAAAGTGAATTTTGTGTCTTCTTCTTCTAAAATAATCTTGGCAGGGTGCTCACCTGTAACATCAGCCCTTTGAAATTTGGGGTAGAAGGCTAGTGAGTTCTCAGGCAGGCTAGACTATATCCCATAGTTGTAGTAGGGGATAAGCATAAATTTCAAAATGTCTTTCCCAGCTATTTAGTATCCTAGACTTTTAAAACTCATTGCCTGTTAGTAGACAGTAGGAGTTTGTCTCCTAATATTACTGTAGCAATCATAACTGTAGCAAAATACTAGTGCATATCCACAGTGGTTTATCAAAGTCTTTTCAGCTATACAACTATTGTGTTTGGTGGACTTTTCATGATCAATGGCAAATGCGTCCTGTGTAAATGACTATTCATTTGTTCACAGTATAATTTGCATAATGATATTGAGAAGGATAACTGTCCCACATAATGTACTCTGTTGTGTCTATTTTGGTTATTGCTTTCTTGCTTCTTTATTGTAGTCTTGACTCCTACCAAGGTAGGGATCATATTTCCAACCCACTGGGAAATAATGAATAAAACTGACAAATTGTATACATGACATATGTTATATGTAACTATTGTTCTTCAGAGAGATTGATCCCCATTTTCCCTCTTTATATTCATCCTAGGGCTGGAGAAATGACTCAACCAAGAAGAGAAAGAGAGTAGAAAGATAGGAGAAAAGCAATCCCTGGGGCAGGACTGCCCTTATTAGATGGTCATGCAAGATTGAAATTTATCTTGACATCAGTAAGCACTGAATTAACCCAACTGGTGTTTTAAATAGTACAGCTACTCAGTGGTCAATACTATATATTTGTGAAAGCTAAAGAGTATTAAAACGAGAAGAGAAAATAAAGATGTATTTCTGAAGGATTTTTTTCTTTGTTGCAAGAATTGCTTTATACTTGTAGTTTTATGTGACACAATGATTGTAAAAATCCACCTCAAAAATGAAGACTTGAAGAAAATTTACCCTATACCTGAGGTTGGAGATGCTTCCTTTTTCTTTATATTAGTTACAAAGTGTCTCTCCTGCCAGGCAGTGGTGGTTCACGCCCTTAATCCCAGAACTCAGGAGGCAGAGGCAGGTTGATCTCTGTGAGTTCGAGGCCAGCCTGGTCTACAAAAGCTAGTTCCACGACTGGCTCCAAAGCAACACAGAGAAACCCTGTCTCAACAAACAAACAAAAAAGTGTCTCTCCTAACAGATCAGTCATAAAGTCTCTTTGCCTAACAAACTTTTTATCTAAAATTGAAATACCCTTGAATGCATATTATTTAAAATTTTATTCATATATAGGATATAATATTGAACAAATTCATGAAGGGATGAAATAAACATACTATGTACAGGAAGGTCTTCTGCACATCTACTGTACTCAAGGAAGCCTGAACTCTGATTTCATCATGCCTACAAGGTTTTACATTGTAACTGATTTTATATCGTTCCCATCACAATAATATGTCACACTTAAGATATGCAGGAAAAATAAATCTATTGAGAATTCAACATGAGATAATTCTGGGAATCAGTGGATTGTATAGGACTACAAATTGTTAAATGTAGTCATAGAATTGCTTAGCACTAAGATTTTCATAATTGAGGTACAACCCAGACAGGTTGTACAGAACAATATATCACACTACTGGCTTCTTGCAGAAAGACTATTGAATTACTTGGAACTGACAGACTCATCATGCCTTTAAGAAAAGGGTACACAAAACTATTGACCTATCTTCACCATAGTTACTTTGTCATTGAAAATCAATATGTTAAGATCAATAATAATGAGAAAGAGAAAGATTAATAAAGTATTTATATTTTAATATTTCACATATACACAAATATCCGAATTTTCTACTTAAAATCACTATTTCCAATGAAAAACAAAATCTGCCTTTTATATTTTGGAGTGATAGATTGCATACTGAGCTAGATGTCCTCTTATCTTTATTATATGTATTTTCATTGTAATTTTATTTCACTCCTGTGAAAACAAATTTTATTTACCCTCCTGTTAATGGAATTTGTCTTGACTAACATGAAAGAGTGACATAGTATGCCTTTTAAGCCCAAGACTCAAGAGCATGCTTAATTTCTTGTCTTTAAGAAATCAAATATTGTATAAAAAACATCCCAAGAGAGCCTTCTGGAAGTATAATGTAGATGGAGCTGACATATCCTGGCTGCAGCCCACACTTCAGGCCAGTTATGTAAGTTACACCATCCACAAACAGCATACTGAATGAATAAGAGATTGTTTTTCAAACCACTAACTTTTGGGGCAGTGAAATACTCAAAAAATAAGAGCAGACAATTTTTAAAATTAATGTATATCCTATAGAATTCACTTAGTGTTCCTTTTTGTGTATGATTTCAAGGCTGACATCCTGGTAATGGATAGCTGATCAGGTGGTTTTTCAGGGGGAACACTAGTTCTCCTCTCTCAACAGATAAGTGTTTGTAACTCCTCATCTAGAGATGGAGCTATGAGCATTGACATGGTCACTGGTGTTAGATGCTCCAGTTCTTGTTTAGGCTGTCATGTAGCTTCCGTATTATAAATGTAGCTTCCCCACCATAAAAGGCACAATGCCATGACACCTTTCTTGGCCCTCTGGCTCAAACAACTCCTACAGCATCTTTCCCAGTATTCCTGAGCTATGTGGCAGAAGTTGTGTTAAGGATATGTCAGTTGGGGCTGCACATCCCATGGTCAGTTGTTCTCTAAATTGTGATCAGATGTGACCCTTCTGCTGCAAAATGAAGCTTCTTTGATGAAGAAACAAATTATTCTGTTATATTATACATTACATGTACATATGAATAAGTTGTATGAGTATAAGGATGAGTATTTATATGGCACTTAGGAATTACAGTGGTTCAGAAACTGGCAGTTGTAAAGGTCTCCTGCAAGCCATGTGTACTGAGTTAAGCTTGCAGGACCAGGCATGAGAACTCCCCTAATAAGCTTTCCTCGAGTCCTCTTATGCCTCTCACTTGAAAGAGGCACCATAAGGTTACTTAAGAAAATGATGTTGGCTTGCTGAATATTGTCACTACCAATTAAATATTACTCATATGGGGTGGCACACTTCCTTGCGGCATAAATCATGATGCATAGACTAGCTTATGGTAGGTCTTTATGTGAATGAGAGTTTATAAAACAGAGAGTTATTGATCAAAATGTGTTTCTTAATAAATGGTTGTATATACATTATTGATCAAAAAATGTACTGTGCACATAGGTAGAACTTGAATCAGATATTAAAAGGAAAATTTTAGTTGTGTTTATTTGAATTTTAGCTGTAGTTGTTATGATCCAGGTTTTCAGTGCATTGGTATCTTCATAGGATGATTTATAATACTTCCAAAAAATTCATCTGTACTATCAATACCTACATTAAAATCAATTTGGTAGCTTTCCATTTTGAACCCTACTGCTACAAACAAAGACAAGCTCCTTTGAAAAATCATTAAAGAAAAATAACACCTTGGCCCCCACAGTGTATATCTAAAAGTAACTGAAAAATTTCTCCTTCTGACAGGTAAGCAGATTCTCTAAACAATCTACCTGGTGGTCTTGTTTATAGATACAAAAAGTGCTGCAATGAGTATTTTCAGACTGAGGCAGTGATGTTTACATGTATTCCCGTGTTTGTTTTTCTGCAGAGTTGTGAGAGGTAAGATACCAGAGGATTTTGTATGGGGAAAATAACACTCAGGAACAATTTTGTAAAACATTTCATTTGTAGATGCCTATTGTTTTGAACAAACACAACGTGAAGAAATTCTCATTTGCCGCAAATTGTGTGTGAGCACAATTATCCACAAATGAGTGTCTATGAAGCATTTTTCATTTGTTTCAAAAAAGGTAGATTTTCTCTCGATCAGGTTTTAAACTATTAATCAAAATGACTTCATATTCTAAGTGACTAATCAGAATATCTCTACATTTTAATTCCTGAGTTTTTTTTTTTTTTTGATGTATCACTTGTTGCCAACTTTTTACCTTGGTATGATTTTAGAATGCGAACAAGTGTAACAATAATGGTTTCTATAATCCTTATATCTCCTTGCACGGATGCTTTACATTGTTAGTTTTCTTTTTCCTGCTTTGATAACTGTATATATGGGGGTGTATAAATCCATATGTACATATGTAGGCATGTCTATATATTAAGCCAGGATAAGTCACTCATCTTTCTTAAATATATGTAGATAGGATACAATACTTTACTGATCTAGATGAAATTTGATTGCAGGTACAGTGTAATCCCTTCTCTCATGAATAGTTCTATGTTTTTCTAAAAACAAAAAAAATATTTCCATATTTCCTGTATTTAAGATAGGAAATTTATTTAACATATTATTAATTTCTGTTGTTTCAAATAATATGTCTTTTCTGAGAATTCATTTTCTGTTGCTTATTTGATGTTAGCTGTCCTGATAGGTTCTCATGAATCCTTCCCCACTCTCTAAGGC
>NW_026067944.1:32730583-32763144 GCF_014885135.2 Alexandromys fortis
TATAGCATAATTTATAACACTCAACCTAATGGTAAATTATATTTTTAGATGATTGCATTCTTAGGTTGTGGTTATAATATTACAATCTTTGCTTCTGTTAAGAGTGAATAAGCTTGCTACATTTTTTATCTTTTCAAAACTACAATTATAAGCGCAGAAAATCCATCCAAACTTCAGAGTTCATCATGGCATTAATTACTATCTAAAGTAAGCACTTCTAGTACTAAATAAATAACAAGAAATACATTAATTATTCTGAAGACCATTTAATGATGATAAAACAATTTTATTGAAATTTTGTTATGTTTGAAACAATATAAGAAAGAGGCTGCTAGTTAGTTCCCGGCTGCTAATCCCCAAAATAATCACACAGAAGCCATATTAATTAAATCACTGCTTGGACAATTAGCTCTAGCTTCTTATTGGCTAGCTCTTACATATTAATTTAACCCATCTCAATTAATCTCTATATGCCCTGTGGCTGTGGCTTATCAGGTAAAATTCCCAGTATCTATCTCTTACAGCCGTTCCATGGCTTTTCTTTGACTCTGCCTTCTTTTTCCCAGCATACAGCCTAGCTTTTCCCACCTAGTTCTGTTCTGCCTTTGCCTCGGCTCAAAGCAGTTCTTTATTCATTAACCAATAAAAGCAACACATAGACAGAAGGACCTCCCACACCATTTCCCCTTTTCTGTTTAAGCAAAAAGGAAGGCTTTAACTTTAACATAGTAAAATTACATATAACAAAATAGTTACCAAGCACGAATTACAGTTACAATATTATATCTACTTTATCTTTTATCATAACTAAGGACAATTATAACTATAAATTCTTCAAATCCATCAATGACTCCAGAAGGATATATTACCTAAGTAAACAGGAAGTACATTGTAAGCAACTTCCAAAACTCTAGAATTGACAGAGACATCTCACAGACTGGACAGTTACCCAAAGTTCCTCTGTACCACTGGGGTATCTGTCTTCATCCCATAGGCTCATAGTATCTAGCAAACTTTTCCAGGAAGCCGAAACTTTCAAAGACAGTTCCACCTATACTGGAAATTTGTCTGTCACATTTTTCTGTGTCCCACAGAATGTCTATTGGACTCTTTCATGAAGCAGGAACCCCAAATGATAGTCTCACTTTTAGGCAAGTTTAGCAGTTATTTTTCTGTGGGTCCTGCATGTCCAGTTTTTCAAGAATTCTAGACAAGAATAGTTTCTTGCCAAATGGTAACCAAATCCATAAGGAGACTCTTCGATTCCCATCATCCTACTGAAGTAATTGGTGCTGCCAGGACAGATGTATCTCATTGTTATGAAAAGTGTTAACACCGTAAAACAATTTAAATGCCATATTCTAAAGGTCTCTGAAAGATTTGAAGAATACCTATCTAACTGAAGTATCTCTATCCATCTATAAAATCTAACTATCATGACTACAAGCTTGACTATTATAAATGAACTGCACAAAACAATAGCTTAATCAAGAGCAGAAATATACATATAACAAAATTGACCCAAAATTTGTGTCAATAAACCAAGATCCATACCAAAGCAAATCTTTTTAGCATATCCCACTTTAAATGTGAAGAAACATTTATAGACAATTTTTGGGAATATGGACGTAATTCTGTCCAAAGATTTTACTGTTGTTTATTGGGTGAAGTAACTTTTGGGATGTTCAGAGGGACCTCTTGGAGGGTCTTGGTCCATCAAACCACCTTATTCTGAAATTATTCCACAGGTTCTCATTTTCTGTGCAAGCAAAATAGAACCTCTTTTCTAAAGCACCATATCCTTAGACCCCAATTCTGAAGTCAAGATACCTTTATAATATACATGCTGGTTTAGTTTAACAGCCCATATTATGAAATATCTCTGTATTTAGCTCCTTTGCAATAAAAAAAAATCAAAGAAACAATAATATTCATAATCTGGACTCTGGGCATTTTCCATCTTTATGTGTCTTATTATTATTTATTTCTTTAATCTATGACTGTCTACTCTGTCTCTTTAAAGACTTTGTTTTATTTTTTTAAGAAACATTTACTTCTTTTCCAACTCTCTATACTCTTTTTCTTCACTCTCCCAAGTCTACATACATTGATCTAACACTGTGACCCATTTAGAGATCTTTTTTATCTGGATTTGTCTTTATTGCATATCTGTAATTATTTTCTGACCAGAGTGCTTTTTAAAATGCTAAGCATGCCACAGAGAAACCCTGTCTTGAACCCCCCCCAAAAAAAAATGCTAGGCATGTCTTAAAAACTTAACCTGCATCATTACTAGGGTATATATGGTACTTCCTGTTTGTTTCACCCAGCCCAGCATGGCAGAGCCACCTCTGAAAGCCAAGCACAGTGTCCCATCTCTGGGAACACAGCCAGTCCATGTTGCAATCAACCAAGCCTTAGCACGTTGTTCACAAACCCCATTCAAATGCTTAGTCTCCTGAAAGAGCCAGTGATGCTGCTGACAGAATGGCCCAGAAAGCCGGCAATTCAAAGCGACTTGTTTTATTTTTCTTTTGCTACCACTGAATCAGGAAGACCTCTCTTAAAGGAGATACAGCATACAGCCAGAAAGCAAAGCCTCCTTGGAAAAAAAATGCAGCTAAACTTTGTTTTTTAGTGTCTAGAATTCCTATGCAAGCCCTCTCAAGTTTTAAGTGGATTTTAGTTGGCCACATGGGCACCAATTTGCAAGAGAGAGGCTGCTAGTTAGTTCATGGCCACTTAGCCCCAAAATAATCACAGAAAAAAAAACATATTTATTAAATCATTGCTTGGTCTGTTGTAATAGGAGCGGCGGGGCTGTGTCCCCAGCACCCTGGCCGCCTGCTAGCTTATGCCCCGAAATAATTACATGGACACTGTATTCTTTTAAACACTGCTTGGCCCATTAACTCTAGCCCTTATAAGCTAATTCTCATATCCCGATCAACCCATCTCTAATAATCTGTGTAGCATCAGTCTTACCGGGAAAGATTCAGCATGTATGACCTGGCAGCTTGCTTCATGGCGTCTATCCGGGAGAGGAGAGCATGGCCTCTGCTCCAGAGAGCAGAGCTGTTGAGTCTGAGCTCACTTCCTCTTCCTCCCAGCATTCTGTTCTGTTTATTCCACCCACCTATGTTTTAACCTATGAGGGACAGCCAAGCAGTTTCTTTATTTTTTAACCAATGACCTTCCTACATCATTGGTCCATTAGCTCTAGCTTTTTATTGTCTAACTCTTACATATTATTTTAACCCATATCCTTTAATCTGTATATTGCCACATGGCTGTGGCTTATGGGGTTAAGTTCCCAGTATCTGTCTCTGGTAGCAGCTACATGGCTTCTCTCTAACTCAGCCCTCTTTCTCCCAGAATGCAGTTTAGCTTTTCCTGGTTAGTTCTGTTCTTCCCTGCTATAGGCTCCTAGCAGTTCTTTATTCATTAACCAATAAAGGCAACACATAGACAGAAGGACCTCCCACGGTAAGGCAACTGGTATTTTTTCATATTTTTACTATTTAATGAGAATAGCAAATAATCTGTCATACTTTTTCAATACCAGGATTACACATTGCAAGGATTATAAATATGATAAAATAATGAGTTCTGATGAAACCTTTTTCTGTTTCAGGGACAGGTGCAAGCTTCTACTCTTAGAAATGTCCTTTCAATCCATATAGCACAATGACTGGAAACTATTATTTTTTCTGCTTCACAGATGAGGGAATTCAGATAACAGGGAAGTCAAGTTCTAAATAGGATTTACATCTTTTATGAAAGTGACAGCTGAAGCCTGGAGAAAGTCATCATCATTTTAGCTCTTTTGGGTAGTTAAAGCAAATTCTTAAAAACCTGTGCATCTTAAGACAACAAATTTAGTGTCTCATACTAAATTGGGAGGGATTAAGTCTGAAGTCAGATGTTGTATGCCTATGTTCCTTCAGGAATTTATAGGAAGAATTTTTTTTTCTTCTCTGATACTTCTGATCTTGGTGTGATGCGTGTTGCTTTGTTGCATGAATGCATCTTCCTTGCTGTTGTCTTTGGAATTGCAAATCTTTGGGAGGGCCTGCTTATGTTTTTTTTTTCTGTTTGTTTTTTACTTATAAGGACATCAGTCATTTTGGAATATGATGCTCATCTACAAAGACTCAGTTTCTAAGTAAGTTCAGAGGTTGAGGCTGAGAATCTTCCAAATTCCTCTCCACATTTCCTCTTGAGAAAATGTCTTTCTCTGAACCCAGAGCTCATGAACTGCCTAGACTTGTTGGTCAGCAAGGCCTAGTTATCTGCCCCAAGCACTGAAGTTGGAGACCTGTGAAACCACACCAGGCATTTACATTGGTGCCCAAGATACAAATACAGGTCCCAATTCATGTGCAGCAGATAATTTATTGACTGAGCCATTTTTCCAATTCTAATTTTTAGTTTTGAACTATATACATGTAGAAAAAGAAATGTTAACCCCCCACTTGTAAAACTCTTACATTAATCTATTACCAATACAAGTGTTTCATTTAAAAGAAAGTTTCTATCAAAAATTGTTTCTAAGTATTAAATGTTATTTTTCTTATGATATTCTACAATTTTATTTATGTAGAACCTTTTATATTTCATTTTATATTCATGAGCTAGTTTGTTGGAGCCCATTCCCTATGTTGAGATGCTATGTTCATCTTAATGTGTGGGGGGGGGGAGGGGGACTTGGTCCTACTCCAACTTAATGTGTTAGACTTTGTTGACTCCCAATGGGAGCCCTATCCATTGAGAGGGGTAGATGGGATGTTGGTTTGTGGGAAAGCAAGAGGGAGCATGAGGAGCCCTGGGTGGGGAACTGTGGTTGGAATGTAAAATGAAATTTAAAATTTAATTAATTAAAAATTCCTTTTACTAGAATTATATATTTCATTGACTATAAATGTAACATTTTTATATCTTAAACTTATTGTCACATGTACATGTTACTACATCTTTATGCATATTTCCTTGCAGCTAGTCATTATTAAATTCACTGATGAAAAACTCAACTTTCATTTTAAACATGTGAACCAGAGTTTATTTACCTAGTAGTTACATTAAACAATTTAAAACACAGTGTATGCTCTTAAATGGCACTTAGTGAATCCATCTAATTTAGGGAACTCCGTTTCCAGTTGTTTTTTACAACTATCTATGGCATGAAAGCGCTCTTTTAAGTCAACTGTTAAAGCCACATTACTGTAGTTCAACTGAAACACATGTGATGGAGGAAGCCACATTTCTGTCACATGTCCTCTTTGGAAGAACAATATAAATCAATTTGCAGTATGTATCTTTACCTTGTAACATATACCATATACCAAAGATAAATCCATCCTAGTAAAATCTCCTATGACTGAGTCTCTTCTTCACTCAAGAGTCTTCTATGGTGAATCATCACCTGAAGAAATAGCATATACATTTCATCATGTACATTGGTTTTGATATTGTCAGATTTTCACAGCTGTTTTAAGAAGGAAGACTGGTCTGTGATTTTATTCCCTTATCTTGAGTCAGTTTTACTTTTAAAATCTTAAGTGTATACATGGATAGTACTGGTGGACATGCATATTAATATTTTTATCTGATTGTCTTTGTTATTTAACTTCTTTCTTTTTTCAGGTATTTATTAATTTTGTTAGTTATTTCCTAAGGACAAATTTTTAACTTGACTCTTTTGGTTGTAGCTGTTTGTTTTTTTCTAGACAGGGTTTGGTTGTATGACAACTCTGGTATCCTATAGCTTGCTTTGTAAACCAGATTGGCCTTGAACTCACAAAGATCCTCCTGCCTCTGCCTCCTGAGTGCTGGAATTAAAGGCATGCACTACCATAGCCCATCCTAATTTGATTTTTTGTATAGTTCTCCTTTCTGCATCCTGTTCTCTTCACTTTTCTTTTAACTCCAACACGCACTATTGGCCAGAATATTGTACAAACACTGTTAAAGTATCAGCACCACCATTAGGTTTTATACTCACATAGTTCTTGTTATCATTTTGTCTATCAGACACTGGACAAGTTATTTGACTCTTCTGAGGTGAAAGCTCATCTTTTGAATGCAGATAACTCTAGAAATTATTTATAGAGCAACTGTGATAATTTGGTACCACAATGCTATGATGGATTAAGGATCTCATGCGTAATTGTGGTGATGATGACATTCTCAAGTAAGACACAATATGTGGGTATTTTTCTTATGGAGACATCTGCATGTTGTTTCAATGATCCTGACTGTGAAGCATCATGATTATTTATGCAAAAAAAGTTATAAAAATATAATACTTTATCTACAGGTAACTTCATTTTACTTATTTCAAATGTTCTACATGACCTATTTTAAACAATTAATTCTTCACATGTGCTTCTAAATAAATGTTAATGTCTGCATACTTATTCTTTATGATTAATGATGTAATGTCTAACAAAACTGCACATTCTTTGGAGAATATAGAAGGTCAGACTCTAAATCAAGGTAGGAGCTGTGTTCGTGCTGAGAAACTAGAGCAGTGTCTTTTATACTTCAGAGGACCAGAGGTAGCAAGATACACTGTGGTATCAGAAGCTCCATGATGACAGCTGTTCAGGCCTAAATGAGGAAGAAAGTGAGAGAGTCATCTTTAGTAATTGTGTGCAAAACAATTCATCATTCTCTTCTTATAACTCTTTCTTCTTTGTTCTAGGATAAGGTGTCTGCCTCTCATCTCATCTCTGCCTATATTACTTTGACTTTGCTTCTGCCTTTTTCTCAAATCCTCCATTAGTAAGTGTGAAAGTGCTGTAACATTGAGTCATTCAACTTTGATTCTCGATATACCGCTCATTACACTTATCATGTAGAACCACAGCCTTAATTATCTATGTGCCATTAATTTCTCGTTCTGCTGCTTGGCCAGATCTTCTAGACTCTAGTAGCCTCATGTCTCAGCTACCTGTTATGGTACCTATTCTTGGATGCTTGATATGAGTTTCAACTTTTTTTCATTGTCTTGGTTATTTTTTCAAAATAAAAGTCAATGAGATAAAACCAAAACTATCATATCAACTTCACAATACAAACCAACAAAAGGAATAAAGCCCCCCCCCAAAAAAAAAGATACAAGAATTAGAGATCCTCTCATTCACACACTCAGGAATTCTATAAAAACACTAAATTAAAAGCCAAAATGCAAGGCATCTGTTTCAGATACATGTAAAAGCTTTGCATACTGCTTCAGTCTCTGTGAATTCATATAAACTTTTCTCAGTTGATTTCAAGCATCTTGTTTTCTTGATATCCTCCATTGTTCTGGCTCTTACACTCCTACTATCTCTTCTTTCTTGGTGTTCCTTGCACTCTGAGGGAAGAATGTGAGGGAGACATCCCATTTATGGTTGAATGTTCTAGGTCTCTCTTGCATAATGACTGAATGTAGGTCTCTGTATTTGTTCCTATCTGCTTAAGGAGGAAACAAGTTTTATGACATCTGAACAAGGTTCTGATCTATGACTTTAGTATAGTATTGTTTGGAGTCAATTTATCCCTACATTTTTCTTCTCTTTTTTTAGACCAACAATATTTAGTTTTACCATAGGTCCTAGGGCTATCTAGTCTCTGGTTCTTGATCACCTAAGCAGTATCAGGTCCGGGTTTCATCTCATGGAGTTGTTACTGATTCAAATCAATCAATGGTTAGTTACCCCCACAAGTTTAGTGCCACCATTGCCCTCACATATCTTGCAGGTACACCATTGTAGATAAAAGTTTCGTGTCTGTATAGCTGTTTAGGTTTCTTTTCTCGTAGCATGAAGAAGATCTTCCTGTACTAAATATGCTGGAACATAGGAGTGAAGGCTCTCTATAGGCACCAGCTTGATATCTCCACATTCAATGGGTTCTGTAGTTTTTTTTTTCTTTTGCAATAAAGCCTTGCTATCAGTTTGCAGAGAGCAACCTATACTCTTGGCAAAAGCTTGTTCTTTGATGTTGTTGTTTGGTTGTTGTTATTGTTGTTGTTGTTTTGGATTCCTGTGGAGCCTCTTTGACCAAAAAATGAGTTTCAATTTTAACATTTCTAAAACTAACCTAACTCCAACCCTTTTGAATCTTTGTAATTTTTGACAAATTAGTTAGATGGTGAATCTCTTTTTACTGTTTTGGTCAAGCTAAAAAGTTCCAGGTCATCTTGGTTACTTTTACCCTTTCCACTCCACTAGCCACTGTGAATGCCTTGTCTTCAAGTTACATCTGAAGTCTAAGCACTTCTTAGCTCTACCACTATCACCTCCTTGGATTATTATGACAATTTCCAATAAGATTTCTGCTACTATCTTACCTCATCTGGAAGTCCTAACATAGTGGAATGTTTGGCAGAATTCAGCTTCAGATGAGCATTTGGTAGCTACACATAATTTGCTATGTTATAATTCACCTCTATAAACCATAAATATCCAATGTAGAAATCAGGTATTGACATACTTTAGATCTTAGTCTCACGAACTTGGCTGAATGCCAAGGACAGACCCTTTTAGTTAAGGAAAATGCTCTTTCTTGGGGATATTTTTCCTAATCTATAACACGTAAGACGACTTTTGCCTTCTCAGGCATTTCCTGTACATTTCTTCTTGACCACTAGGTTGGTAACAAGGTTTAAATGCCAGACTTTACTTTAAATGCCTTCTTTACTCTTCCAAGGGAGAAAATGAAAATATGGAAAAAACTAAGTAATACAATAACAAGACCAGAAAAAAATAAAACATGTAAAAGTAGATAATGCCAGGATCTGACAGTCTATGAAGAATATTAGGTAGAAAGAAAGAATTAGAGAATTTTTCTATTATCTTTATTTTTGTTTTTATCTTCCAGAAAATTATGACAATAAGATATAATTTTGTTAATTCGAAGACAGGTATATGTACAAGTAGAAGGAAAAACTTAACAAATTAAAATGAAAAAGACTAGCAAACATCTGAAGGGTAAATGGAATAGTAATTTAAAAATGAGATTTGTGTACAAACTTGATATACTTTTAAATGTTAAGTTCTCAAGAAATAAATATTGGTTGTCACTGGAGAGGAAGCAAAACTATAATGATTCAGACTCAGATTTTACTAAATTTACATGAATGATTTTTGCAGCTAATAAAGTTAAAAATCAAGTGGGATAGAAATTTCATAGCTTTTAAGCTCCTGACTTATAAGGTTAATTTTAATTTGTGATACAAATATCATGAATTTATAGTTTTAAAAGAGGCAAAATAAACTTTTATCTCCTAATCCTTGTTTGCACAAAAGACAAAATCATACATTTTCTTGAAGCTCAAAGTTTTATAAAGAATGCCAAATATCATCTTGTTGACTAGTCATGAATTCACAGCAACCTTAACTCTTGTCTTATATTAAGTATAAAACAAAAGGCCCATCTGATGATTTACCAACTATCTCTTGTGGATACCAACCCTTATTTTTTTCCCCTACTAGTTCTTCAGTGTCTCAACATGCATCCTCAGGGGCCAAACATCTGAGTGTGAGTTTTTTGAGCTTGTGATCTACTAATGACTGGCAGATTGTATAGGCTGTGGAAAGTCAGTACACTTCAATAGCAGCCAAAATTGATAAAGCTAATATTAGATTAGAATATAGATGAGAGAGCAAGATTATAAACTGTGAGACTAAAATTTTTTTATTGAGGACATCTTACTGTTGGTGTTAGGAAATAAAGAGCAAGGCATCTTTGAGAGGGGTAAATCCTGAGGGAGAAGAGAAAACCTTTGCTGACTGGAGCACAGTGGTGAAGCCTCTAGTTTATTTTTATTGTTATTCAATGCTCAATTATTTAAAATATATAAATGAGTATTCAGATTCTTCTGTATTCCACTGAGACATAAACTGTGCATTTGAAAATGATTAAGGTTGGATTTATGTTTTAAGCATATGGCTATATTTATGGAGCACCCCGTAATCATTTCAAGTCTCCCTTTCTCAACTGACTTTCGGTTTTGAATGACAGAGAATTTCACACACACACACCAGAATAAGCCCTTGAAGTAAGTGACAGTACTTACTGGCAGAAACTAAAATTCAAATTTTGCCCTATAATTAGTGCTTTTATTGCTGTCTGTGTACGTGATTCTCAAACAAATGTTGATCAGCACAGTGAATTCTCAAATATTTGAGCAAATGATAGATTTTAATCATGAAAGGAATCAGTGGATGGAAATATGCTTTCACTCTGAACATAACTAAGCCCTCAGGTCATTCTTTCTAAGTTATATGCTACCAGAGTTGAAGATTTAATACACTGGACATCTAGTGGCTGGTTCTGCTCTCAGATTTGGTGTGGGACAAATATCTATAATCTGTCAATTATATTTAAAATAAACGCTGATTAGCCAGTATCCAGACAGGAAGTATAGGCAAGACAACCAGACAGGAAGCAGAGGTGGGTCAATGAGAACAGGAGAATTCTGGGAAGGAGGAAGCCCATTCCTCTGCTGTCCTGACCCGACCAGAGAAGAAGCAAGATGTGACTGTCCTGGTTAATAAGGTACTGAGCCACGTGACTAACACAGATAAGAATAATGGGCTAATAAGGAGCTATATAAGTTATATGAAGTAATAAGAAGCCTGAACTAATGGAAAAATCAGTTTATAGTTAATGTAGACCTCTGTATGATTTTCTTGGGACTAAATGGCTGGGGGACTGGGTGAAACAGAAAAGTTCTGAACCAACCAGCAGCAAGTAACTTGGAAAATTATGCCCACATTCCCCCCCAAAATGGACTATGGATATTTTCCTTTGTTTAGAGTGTTGCTTACAAGTTGTTATAGCTAATAGTCAAGAGAAAGGCTAAACAAAAGATATTGGAGTCACAGTTCTTGTTATTAAAAAAAAGAAGGGGAAATGGTGTGGGATAAAAGTCTATATTCTGTCGATTATATTTTAAATAAATGCTGATTGGCCAATAGCCAGGCAGGAAGTATAGGTGGGACAACCAGACAGGAAGTAGAGGCATTTCAATGAGAACAGGAGTATTCTGGGAAGAAGGAAGCTTCTTCTTCAGTTGAGACACTGCCACAGAAGAAGCAAGATGTGACTCCCTCACTGAAAAAGGTACTGAGCCATGTGGCTAACACAGATAAGAAAAATGGGCTAATAGAAGTTGTAAGAGCTAATAAGAAGCCTGAGTCAATGGGCCAATCAGTTTATAACTAATGTAGAACTCTGTGTGATTTCTTTGGAATTTAACTACTACAGGAACTGAGCAGGACAGAAAACCTCATTCAACACAGATTAACACAAATAAGATGGTTACTGCTGTAGGAAATTCTACAGCCAATAGCCTTTAAGTTAACTGCCCACTAAGGTGTGGCCTCTTATCCTATTAATGCTGATGTAAAACATGTGACAAGCCTCTTTTCCGGCTTTGGGGTTCGGTTGCTGTTCTTTGTTCCAGCAGAGGTTTCTGATTTGTGAGTCTACCCCTAAATAAATAACCGTCTATTATGATCAATTCTGAGTTAGTGTGGGATTTCTTTTAAGCATCCATATTCAGGCTACTTATTTGGGTGGCTACTGGCCACCCCCTTTATTATTCTTATGCATTCTCTAAACAGAAGAAATGAAATAGATACTCTCAATCACTTCTTGCTTTTCTAAGGTATTAGATTCCAATCTTTTATATGTATTCCTAGAAATTATCTAGTTAAAACAAAGGAGGTTTAGAAATATTTAATTGCTAGGCAAAAGAAATTGTGATTGAATGCTAACAGGATCCAAATATGTTGGTGTAAATAGAAATATAATTTCCATATTTAAAATGAGTACCTATGGAATGGGAGAGATCGTTCAGCAGTTAAGAATGTTTACTACTCAACCAGAAGACCAGTGTCTGGCTCCTAATACCTACAAATACCTGGGACTTCAATTTCATGGGACCCAATGACCTCTTTCTGATCTCTGTGTATATATAATTACATAAGTAAAATATAGTAAATAAAAAGATTAAGTATTGAACACTCCGGACCCATACAGATTGACAATAGACAAATATGACTAACTACCGAGAATAACTTGAAAAT
Source organism: Alexandromys fortis (assembly GCF_014885135.2). NCBI lineage: Eukaryota > Metazoa > Chordata > Mammalia > Rodentia > Cricetidae > Alexandromys > Alexandromys fortis. The sequence continues at coordinate 32,742,664 of NW_026067944.1, forward strand.
AAATACAATGCACAGAAAGCTGAACATAAAAATTTTGGACTTTGAATGAGAAAGGACAGTGATCTCTGAGAGCTGGGAAGCAAATGAGATAAACCCCACAGTTTTCATAAGAAACTCTCAGGAGGAATTTCCAGAGCATGGCAAGGAATAGAAGAATCTTGGCAAAATTGAAGTGTCTTTCTCAACGGAGGCAATTAAACTTGAAGTCTGGAAAAATAAAAGCTGTTGGAATTCTCCAGCTTGGTACCAGAAAAGAGAACACTGCACAGGGGGGACTCTCAACATATACAGAAGGTTTCTTCACAATATTCCTTTGAAGATGGATCAGTGCAAATACATGAATGGTAACAAAAAAGGTATTAATTAAAATGTGGGAATGAAGGAAATGTCTTAGTAAAGTGTTGACTGTGTATGTATGAAGAGCTGAGTTAGGATCCCTGTGCTACTCTTCAAAACACAAGCATCCTGTTATAATCCCAGTTTTGGGGAGGTAAAAACAGAAGGATCCCTGGGGCTTGTGGGACAAGTACTCTAGTGAAATCAGTGAGCTCCAGATAAAATGAGAGACCCCCCCATTTTTTAAGCTATATATGGTTCGTAAAAATGCCTGATGACCACCTTTGGCTGAAACACATATATGTACAAGGACTCGTTCACATGTACAAACATAAACACATGTGTATATCACACACACAAACACCTCCATATGCAAATAATGATTACAAGTAAAAGTGAATTTGAATAAAGCCTGTTCTACAAAACCAGAGTGAAAATATTCATGGCTCAGAGTGAGTCAGGAAGAAAGAGGATCTTGTTTTAGCATGGGCAGAAAATTACAAAAACAAATGAACAGTCTCCTACAGCAAAAATACACTAAAACTAAACAAATTCAGCATGACTGACAGTGAATCAGAAAAAATGTACAATGTGTATAGAAATAAAAAATAATTCACCATCCGAAGAAATCTAACAATGTTTGTTTTCCAGTCAAACATGCAAAAAAAGCAGTATTTAAAAAATGCATACCTGCATGGGTATGTGCTAGGTCCTCTGCATAAATGTTGTGCTTGTTTAGCTTGGGGGTCTCTGATTCTTTGGCCTTCTCTTGGAACCCCTTTATCCTATTGGATTGTCTTGTCCAACCTTGTTATGCCATGTTTGATTGATATCCCTGGGAAGCCTGCTCTTTTCTAAAAGGAAACTGAGGAGCAGTGGAGTTGGAGGAGAGAGGAGGAGGAAGGGAAAACTGGGAGCAGAAGAGGGAGGGGAAACTGCTCAGGATGTAATATATAAGAGAGGAATAAATGAAAAGGAAAAAAAACTGGAAACCAATCTGAACTGGTGTAAATGTTAGAATTTGCACAGAAAGGTTTACAGTATTATTTAAGCTGTGCAACGCGAGTTCAAGAAAGCAGAAGTAACACTGAGAATGTCAAACATAGGAGACATAAAAACATTTGGTGGACATTTTTATGTTAAAAAGAAGATACATTTTAAATAATATTTTTATTCTTTAAAAGTTTTATATATTTATATAAAGCATATGAACCATATCCATCCACCACTTCATCTCCAACTTCCCTTAGTACCTCCCAACCTTATCTCACTTCTAACTGTACTTCTTTTTTATTGTTATTAATAAATAACACTACGAATCAAATAGTGCTACAATGTGCACATGGGTATGTGGTTGTTCTCTGGGTCATGAGTTATGTCCTCAAAGTTGAGTGACTGTCTATCTCTCATTATGAATCTGCTGTCAATAGTTTACTCAATAGAGATGGAATTCTGGGGTTCCCTCTCCCATTTACATTTGAATTTTGACTGACTTGATCTTGTGAAAATCTTGTGCAGTTAGCCACAGCTATTATGAATTTGTGGGCACACCATCAAGGTCCTGCCTGTGGGGGGTAGCCATGATAATCTAAGTCTGGGTAGGTCACCCAAAGGAAGTTCCTTACTTCCAACCATTATTACCTGGGACTCTGGCCATGATAAATTTAAACAAGAGGCCTGAGTATCAGTAGTTTACCTGGTAGCAGGAAATCACCACAAGCTGAGATTACTGAGAATACCCAACCCCCTCCCAAGAGCAGACCATTCAAAGGAAATGCCTGACATTCTGACTGCTAGATAGGATCACCTGCCAGCGCACCTCACCAGGACACCCCTAGACAAATGTCAGCCAATCAGGGGTCCTGAACCTCAGAGACACCTCACCCCAACCTTTACTACCATAAAAACCCAATTCTGACTGAGCTCAGGGCTCTCCTGATATTCCAATATGCTGGACATGAGGAGAGACCGAGTTTGCAAACTTGATTAAAATAAAGTCTCTTTGCTTTTACATATGGGACTCAGTCTTGTTTGTTGACTTTTGTGGGGACCCCGCAGATTTGGGCATAACACTGCCCAGAAATCAATATTTCACACCTCTTCCCAATCTGCAAGGCCTTATATTCCTCTTGACTCCTCTTCCACAAATTTCCTAGAACCTGGGAGTATATTATTAATTATTACATTGACATAATACTTAAGAAGAAAATAAATAAAAAAGAGATTAATGAAGAAAGAATATTAAAATACAGTAATAAATTAATGCAAAATTAATCAAAAGTATTTTTGAAAGATCTGGGAAGAGTTAAATAGTTCAAATCTGTCTTCTACTCTTCCACAATATTTGAGTTTAGTTTCCCCTAATCCACATTGATCCTCTCACAACTATCTATAACTCCAATTTTCATATTCTGGCCACCATGGGTACCCCCCAACATACACACTGTATGTATTCAAATACCTATTAATTAATTAATTAATAATATTCATAAACCTTTAAAAAATACTCAAAATAGAAATGAGATGTCTTTCACCTGTAAAATTAGAAGAGATGATTTCATAGAAGTCAAGGGGACAAGAATAAGAGAAAACAAGATCAACAAGGCACAGGAAAAATGGAAAGGCTGATCAATAGCTACAAAGAAATTTAAACAGAACAAAAAGTGGTATGTGATTCAAGATTATGGTGAACATAAACAGCAATTATAATGAGTACATCTTATAAATGTTCAAGAAAGTATTCTGAAACTTGAATTACCAAAAAAAATTATCAATGTTCAAGGAGATAAATGGAATTAACATGATTTGAACATTATTTAATATGAAGGTATATCAAAAACCATATCAAAGTTTTGATACATACAGCTTTTATGTTTCTATGAATCAATTAAAAACTAACTTTAAGATACAAAATAAAAGGTCATTTATACCCACAAACCACCAGTGAGCTCTTAAAAATAATTAAGCAATCAAATACATGAAATTAAAATTTCCAGGTGAGAAAAAATGAAGGAAGGCAAGCAGGAAAGAGAGTTGACCAATTAAGGATGGGATTTTCCCCCCAAATTCTATTAAAATTTTGACTTATTGGTACATTCTTTCTTTTGAACTTATGAGGCCAAAACAGGAGGATGTGAATGACTTCTAATACAATCTGATCTACATTATGAATGTGAAGCCAGTCTGAGTGATTTCCATGAGACTTTATCTCAAACAGCAGATAAACAAAGAAGTAAAGTAAAATATTCACAAGACATTTTCAAGGCATTTATATTCTTTAAGGTGGTAAGTGGCTCATCACCATCCAAATCCAGAAAGATGAAAAAAATGACCACAAGGCTTTGTCAACATCCAATCTCTGTAACCCACTGATAGAAATAACTAGAACGAATGAGTCACTACTGGGAAATATCTCTCAAAGTCTCTCTTAGACCCCATCACTATTACAAACATGATTAACTGATCATTACTTGAGCCATGTTTTCCAAAAAATGGTTTTATGACAAACACTGTAGCCTCCCAGTAGAGAAAAGAGCAATAATGGTGAAAAACCATCGAAAAAAATATTTGGCTTTACCAAATTTAGTCTTCTTCAATTCTCTTTATGGAAATGGGGACTTTGGCACTGATACACTGAAGTTGATGCACTGGCTAATGCTATTTCTGGGAATGATAAAATATTTGTTGTCTCTGACTCACGAGTCTAATGTTTTCAAATAGCATCTATGAAAACATGGTGGGCAAACATTATAGTTTGTAAATTGGGTAAAACCTCAGACCCTCCATAGTCCTTTGATAGCGATTTTGGCAACAGGGCTGAGTGCTGAGAGGGGCAAAGATTTTGTAAAAAGAATGATGGAAGCTGAACTGCATTTCCTGACTCAAAAGCGGGTGAAGACATTGTAAAACTACAAAATGTGAGTGGATGCCCTGGAAAGAGAGACTATAGACTACAGGTGGACAAACACATATTTATGGATCACCTACGCTTTGTATCTATACTGAGTAAAGTGCTCTCACTACTAAAATAATCAGTCAACTATTTTTCCTATAACTTGGGTAAAATATTTAAACTTTGCATTAAAAAATGTAACCACATGGACAGGCATAAAGAAGTCTCAAAATCATTAGTCATCTAGTGACAAAAATTAAAGTTACAAGTGGAGATTGTTTCATACTTGTTATTAATGGGATATTGAACTTAAAAGGCATTGGTGAGTTTGTAGGCCAATGACACTATCATAAAGTGATAAAACAAAATAATGCAAACTTTAGAAAATGCTTCTTACATCTGGTGATATCATCTTTGTGGGATGGAAGTATCAGGCTTGGGACGTGGATTTTGTTCACAATAATTAATAGCCAATCAGAAAATTGGAAAATGTATCTACTAAGTAAAATTTCCCTGAACAATAATTCAATATTTGCAGGTTTCAGATTCCACATATTGCTTACACAGATTTTGCTTCACCCAGGAGCATGCACCGTACAAGCATGTATCATGTACACAGAGGAATTCCTGGGATTCCCTGCCCCAAATGTATTGATCAGTATATTTTCTGCGTATGTCAAGGCACAAATGTGAAGCTCTAACATTTTCCATGCTGCATAGGTATCAATCAACAAACTGTGTTTTTAATTTAATGTAGGATGTGATTAGAATGAACTTACAAAAATTTCTTATTGTAGTAAAATTCCATCATTCATATCGTTATAGTTTTATATCTAGAATTTCTTCTATATCCTCTTGCTTTGAGCATTTGGTCCAACTTTGTGTAACTGTGTTGAAGGGTGTGGTGCCTTCAGGAAGTGAAGCTTAGCTAGTAGAAAAAAGTTCAAATTTACTTTTTATACCTCCTATCTGCGGCCATATGAGGAGTCCTTGCTGTAGCCTGCTGGCAACATGAAATCTTCCATGTCCTAGCTACAAGCCTTTACATCCTGATACTATGTGTCAAAATAGACCTTCACTCCTTTGACTTGTTTCTTTGTGGGTATTTCTGAAATGACAATACATAAACAATTAATACACATATATGCACCATCACCTATCTAACTAAACACCTTTCTGGAACATCTGTAGCATTGGTTTGTTTCTTATGAAAGGGCTGCCAGATTTAGCTCATCAAAACTTTTCTGTGCTTCAATTCCCCTCCCCCAATTTGCTATAGGATCATAAAGAAAAAAAATATTTAATCAAATGTCCTTTCAGATAGTACAATATACATTTCAATTCCTCTTGCAAGTATGGGTGCATACCTTCTTTTCTCTAGCACAATTTTAAAAAATATTCAGTATCTTTACAGAATTAATAAATGAAAGTAGCTTATTAATTTATGTGCTTTTTAAATAAAAGCCACTGATCATTCCTTCAAATGTTTAATTGTTATTTGTTTTTCTGGACCTATGCGTAATTACACAATTCACTATGCAATGTTAAAGTTTTATTAATCAGCTTAAGACCATCATTAAAAACCTAAAGTCTGTTAGAAAAAGTTCATTTACTTGATGAAATGAGGATTGTTACTCTAGACAGTGGTTCTCAATTTTCCTAATGCTGTGACCCTTTAATACAGTTCCTCATGTTGTGGTGACCATAACCATAAAATTATTCTTGTTACTACCTCATAACTGTAATTTTGCTACTTTTATGAATTGTAGTGCAAATGTATGATACGAAGAATATCTGATATGAGATCCCTGTGATGGATCATTTAACCCACAAAGTGGTCATGACTTACAGATTGAGAACCTCCGCTCTAGACAAACTAGGAGATACCACATGATGAGAAAGGTCAAGGAAGCATCTTCTGTAAGATTTGGTTCATCTGGACTGATTCCCATTGTTCATCCTAAATAATTCTAAAAAAAAAATGGCTTAGTTGCCATCTCTAAGTGGGGTTGGGAGAATACAGGATAGAGTAGGATTATGTGTGCCACAAGGTAAACACACTTTAGCAACCAGGTGTTCTCAGGGACAAAGGAGAAGGGGAAAATCTTACAAGGCCAAGGAGACAAAAAAAAAAATATTAGACGTGTTGCTGTGAGATTTGAAACTACAAATGGGGAGGAAATTATGCCTCCTCTTAACATCAGGGTGAGTTTTATGTTCACACAGGCAGCAACTAACAAAACAGCCATTTTCTTTCCTAGATCCAACTAATAGACATTTCTTCAGCCCCTAGCCTCCATCTATCCTGACAGAAGAGAAGTAAACAAAATCTAAACTTTGCACATGACTCATTAAAGCTAGGGAGTTGCCAGTGCATATTCTTGAAATAGCATCTTTTTTTTTTTTTTGGTTGTATGAACTTATGCAAGATATGTAAACATCTATTCTCACTTTTCTTATTTTTAGAAAGATGCTGTCAAGAATAAAAATGATATCAAGCAGGGCTATTAAGATAATTAATTGTGATTACATAAAACACTATTTGAATATCTGATATAATATAAATGTTTAAAACAATAGCAACAAAAGGATATTTTTAAAAGTGTTTAAAATGACTAAATTAATAGAACCAAGTAATGAAAATAGACTGACTGTATTTGGGCACAAAGTACATAGAAATGTTGAAGAGGCCAGTGAGAAATAGGTCTAGATGCTACATGACTTCAAGCTATAGTTCCTGTTAAATATGGGAATGGAACATGACACATTTCCAGTGCTCTGTCTCTCTATGAAAGGAAGTGCCTTTGTTCATGGAGCTAAAGAGAAATGAGTGAGTTTGAAGGGCAAATACAAAATAAATAGAAAGGTGCTATATCAAAGAACAGATTAACAAGCAGAGGGTCTGAGGTTGTATTATTTACTTTGCTGGACAAAGTATATGTTAAAAGAAAGGGATGTATTATTATGTATCATAGATTTTGGGTACTTCCATCCTGGTGAGGTTGGCATGCTGGTAATAACTGCCATAGATGTGGTCGTAGGACCATGAGGCAGCTGATCATATTGTATCTGCAGCAAGGAAACAGAGAGATGAATGATGGGGCTCCATGCATGGTCTCCTTCTTTTATTATTATTACTTCTCCAGAGGGAAACCCCAATCCATGGGATGGCATTATCCATACTGAAGATGAATCTGGAAGCATTTTACTAGTTTGCATCTGTTATGGTGATAAAACATAGGCCAAATCAATTTGGAGAGGAAAGAGTTTATTTCATGCTACAAGTTCTAGTCCTTCATCTAGAGGAGCTGAATAGAAACTCAGGGCAGCACTGCTGCTTACTGGCTTTCTCCAACTGGCTTGCTCAGCTTCCTTTCTTTTACCATGCAGATCCACCTGCCAAAGAATGGCACTGCTCACAGTGGCCTGGACTCTTTTACATAAATTATCAAATAAGAAGTCAAATAAGGAGTTGTCTGACAGACAATACCATGCCATCATAATCTGGGAAATGCCTCATGGTTCTCTATTACCATTTTTTTTTTTGATCTGTCAAGTTGGCTGTTGAAATTAACTATACTAAGCACTCTCCTAGACACATGCAGAACTGTGTTTTTGTGGTGATTTTAAGTCTGGTGAAAATGGCAATGAAGATTACCATCACAGAGGGCTACAAAGCATGATGAAAACATGGGAGATTTGATGTTCACCATCAATTAGACAGCGAAGCATCTTGGAAGGAGAAGAGTAATACCCATCAGGAGCAAAGGAGGAGAGGCAAGAAAACAAGGAAATGTCAAGTCAGCAAATGTACTGACAGGCAGATGTTTCAGAATTCAGTGTGGTGAAATAATTGGGAATCAAAAACAAACTTGAGTGGTCTAACAATGTGGAGAGTCAATCTTCTGTTTAAGCTCTGATAGCTTATGGTAGAAAAAAATGATAGGCTTTGTGTGATAGGAATGAAGTTATAAAATGCAGTCACTAAAACAAATACAAGAACACAAAGGCATTTCAGAAAAGTATGTATTGTAACAAGGTAACCCTAACACCTACCTATAGAAAGGAAGTAGACTTGACATCTTTCACACTGATAATCCTAGAAGAAAGCAAGTTGATTGTAAAAAAAACAAACCTGCTATCTTCCAACCAGAAACACACAGACACATAATGAGGCTGTAGACAAAGGAAGCAAGGTCTATGTAAATGTGTAGTACTTCCTGTTTCCTTCAAGGACTGGACAAAGCAATAGAAAAATGTACTTTAAAATTACATCATTAATGGTTGCTATCAGGTCAACTGTGCAATAGGCTAGTTTATTCAAAATGTACTATTTTAAAATTGAATAGGTCAGCCTTTCTCACCAGTGAGTCATGCATGGGTAAGGCTTTATTTAGCAAATGCCAGCCCTGAACACCTGCTTTCACAATGCATTCTCCCATGATTGTGGGGAAGGACTGTGTTCTTGTTCTTAACTTCAGCTCTACCCATTTTGTTTCCTTGAAATTTTTTTTCAGTAACACGGACAATGCTTTGAAATGAAAATCCAGTCCATGTTGGGCATGTCAACAGAGAAGATGGGAGAGCTCTGGAATAAGTCTTATTGTGAAAATTATGAAAATGGCCTTTTATTGTGAGCAATTGTAACATCACACTCCTCTCGACACATCCCACTTTTCTTCCATCTGACCTTTCAGATAATAGCACAGGTGTTCATTTTCCTGAGCATCCACTGGACAACTATTTAAATACTACTTATAGATTCTTAAAGTTACAATAACACTACTTTAACTTCTTCACGGGCCAGGGTTAGTTATATAAATAGTTCTTAGAGATATTTATTTCATATGCATACTCATATACATACATACACATAGAGTTTATCTACATATTACATAGAGTAAATCTACAAGCGTTAGAGTGTCCATTTCATTTGATAGTATCTAATGCAAGTCAAATATAACTATATTACAAAAGTTTTTCATCTAGGAAAAAAATTGTTTCAAGAATGTTATTATGTATTTAACCTTCTGAAAATAATTTGATAGATTCTTTAATCTTACTGTGACCTAAACAGAACATTTTAATTTAAAAGTTGATTCTTATGAAATAAGATCATAGAAATTCATTTAGGTGTGAGCTATTTAATATTGAAAGTATTATTATGCAATAGAAGAAAAGTCCAAATTTCTTGGACTTTGAAGAAAGAAATAGCCTAAAATTTTTGTCTTGAATCTTACATAAAACTATTTCTACTTCAAGAAACAAAAAGAGAAGGAATAATAAGAAAATTAAACATAAGAAAAGAACGTAAATTTAGCTTGTTGTTTCAGTTATAACTACCTTGCATAACACTAGCTATTTTTCAGGATAATATATATAAAGAATATCACATTTTTCTTATAGTATAGATAGTAAGAAAACATTTTTGGGACAACAGTTTTATGGTTAATTTTTATCTCCTTTCAAAGACTTTTTTAAAAAGATAACAGAACATAGTTAAATACTGAATTGTTAAATCATATTTTAAAATTTTTATATCAAAACCAAAAGCACAAAAATATAATTTCAAATAATGGTTTAAGAAAAACAAGAGGGTAAATTTCTAGTCTATAGGTTTCCAAATATTCACCAATATCAATCCTGTTTTGTTCATGCTTTGTACAAATTTTTCAGCTTCAGTGTTTGGTTTAATTCTCTTATTGAGTTGGCAGATGGTCATCCACAGTTTCTACAGAAAATTGGAAATAAATGTTAATAACTAAGATTTAATAAATAAATGAAGATACCAAGATGTCACTAAGTAATTAATTTGTTGGATATCTTTGCTAAAAAGAGTCAAAAATAGTATCCAGAGCTGGGTTTCTCTGACTCATAAAGCTTTTTCTTTCTTTCGATGACCATCAATATTTCAAACTTGTCAAAGTGTAGATCTCTGTATAATCATTTAACACTTCTGAATGCCAACTTGTGTGTTAGAGATTACTACACTGACAGCAGCATCAGGAACACTGGAGCTGATGTTGAAATCTTCCTACCAACAAACAACATGGCCTTGAATTAATCATTTCACTGTCTATCAGTAAGTTTCCTTAGTCCCATAAAGAGCATATAATCTTAAACTATCCTCATAAATAATTATGAATGATTATAAACCTAATAAAGTGAGAGATGGACAGTGCAACACTGCCTTTAACTTTTCTTAAGAGAGTCTTTTAAAGTTTGGCAGCCAATGAAACAGACTCATTTCCATTTTATTTTTTTTCTGATTTTTGATTTTGATAATCAAAATAGGTTTCTGATTAATTTTTTTCTGCACTGAATTTGCCCTACATGTTCTTCTACTGAGATTTATTTCCATGACTTATCGGAGTTAACTTTATCAAACATTTTTTCCCTGCTATTACATTACCCAACACCTCTTCACAGTGGGAAATCTTACTTCTTATGTCTCTGACTGGATATTAAAAACTATTAATGTATATTTACTCACTTCTAGAAAACTTTATCATCTACTAATTCTTTTAACTATATTTTTAGGAACAGTTGACTATTTGTTCTCACTCATACTGACATTACAGTGATCTTTTTTTTCAAAGACGAATCTCCACTTAGTTATGCCACAACAGAACCTACATTTTGTGCAACCTCTCCCCATGATTATTTGATTTGAAATTGTCTATGTGCATCATTAAAGACACACACAGACACACACACACAAACACATACACACAGACACACACACACACACACCACTCTCCTTAATAATAACCACTCCAGCGCCATTGAGATGGGTGAGCAGGCAAAAGTACTTTACACAATTCCTAACCATCTGATTTCCATTCTTGTGACCCATAAGATGGAGGCAGGAAACGGACTACTTCAAGGCATCCTCTTGTCTCCACACATGCTCCATTGCTTATTCACCACCACAAATATACATAAATGAAATTTAAAAATTAGATAGACATGAGGAGAATCAACTAAATATTCATGTTTTTTTTTTAAAAAAAAGAGTAACAGTTCCAGGAGGAGATTTATCTCTCCCTGCTTAAAAAAAAAAATTCCACCCCCCGCTGCCCTGCAACATGATGTACAACATGACATTCTTGAGGACATGGAGTTTCTACAACCTTTGACACCAGGCATCTGAGGAAATCTAATAGAAACAAATGGAAAATGATTTATTTTCATACAATGACTGCTATAAATGTTCTGATTACTGAAGTTTAAAAATAAGTAACACTGATACATGCTTATAAGTACAATAGAAAATCATAATATCAATGAAATTCTTCTTGTTCCTTAGCGTAAAAACCTTCTTGATTGATTCACTGGTGCTACAAGAATCTCTAATACTTCATTTTGGGTGAATCAGAAATATATTCTAAAATTGGTTCTAGGATAACCCTTTTTATATGCAAAAAATTGTAGTAGGAAAACCAAAAAACTAAAAAAGACACATTGTTTGTCAATCATTTTTGAGGAAGGCTTCATTGGTACTACTCCATTTAGATACTAGCCTGTCACATGATGGTCTATATTTTATTCCTATTTTGATAACTCATATTTAAACAGAAATTTACCTCAAATTTTCTTTGAAGCAATATCAAACACATGAAAAGCTGAAATTATAAAATCTCAAAGTTACTAAGCTTGCCTGCCCTTGAATCTTAACTAAAAACTGGAAAAGAAGACAAATTAGAATAATGAGCTTGTGTATTTTCTTCTTTAGATAGTCAAATTTGTGTCCGCATTTATGGAGCTAGCAGAGTTGAGAAAGCTGTTTTGTACTCTAACTTCTACCATAGGACCATTTTTACGACAATTTTGCATATTTTCTTTCTTTTTATTAAGAGTTTTTGTTTGTTTTGTTTTTGTTTTTGTTTTTCGAGACAGGGTTTCTCTGTGGCTTTGGAGCCTGTCCTGGAACTAGCTTTGTAGACCAGGCTGGTCTCGAACTCACAGAGATCCGCTTTTTTTTTTTAATGCAATCTTTTCTCCTTCTACATAGCTGTGTTTGTTCCCTTCTCCTGCTCCACCCTTCTCTCCACTCCAACCCTCATCCACTCCTCAGAAAGAGTAATTCTTTCCATGGGGACTCAACAAAGTCTGATACTTCACTTCCAAGCAAGACCAAGACCCTCCCCACAATACCTAGGCTGAGCAAGGTATCCCTCCAAAGATAATGTACTCCTAGATGCTAGCTGAAGCACTAGGGATAAATCCTGCTCCCACTGCCAAGAGCCCCACAGACTTCCCAAACCTCACCAGCCTAGTACATAGAATCATTTATGTATGAATGAGATCAACTTCCATAAACCTCTCATCCCTCATTCGGCAGTGAGGAGTCTGTGCACCAATGATTTGAATTGTGCCCGCTGTGAAACTGGTAACAAAGAATTACTGAAGTGAAGAGGTGCATCTGCTGGCATATACCCTAACACTCTTGAAGCTAAGCCAGAAAGATTGCAAGTTTGGGGCCAGCCTGAGGTACACCTGCCCTCAACAAATGAAAAGATAAGGGAAGAGACAAGGCAAAAAAGAAAAATCACCTTTATTTTATAGGGCACTGCTGATTGAATGATTGATATATTTATATGTAATAAGTTCAACTGAATCTTTAGATGTACTGTTAATATATCACAGAACATGATCAGATTTTAATAAAATTGATTATTTTTGATGCAGGGAGAAAACTCCATAGTCAGTGGGGCTGTTACCATAGGATGACATATGATGTTTGATGATAATCTGTCTTATTGCAGATTCCTAAGTGATAAATTACATCAAATTACTACTAAAATGTCAGTAGACTAGGCTACAACAGTTTGCTTTTGGAGAATCAATAAAGTAAAAGTATTTAGTTAAGGTCTTAGCCACATTCTCTAGTTCCTTTATTCTATTGATTTATTTTCATTTTCAAAACAAGGAGTAAGGACTGCAAAATAATGAAGTGATTTAATGAGTGAAGGCACTTGATGCTAAGTCTGAAGACCTGAGTTCAAATGCCAGGACCCATATGGTAGAAGGAGAGGAAGGAGTTCAGTAAGATGTCCTCTGCTCTTAAGCACCATGGCATATTCAAAGGCAGACATATGCACGCAAAATAAAGTTTTGAAAACTAAAATAAAAGACAGAAGAGATAAAATGCTGAAAAGAAATTGTTTGGTATTAGAATGAATGTTAAATCTTTTTCTGAAAACCTGTGTGATCTTAGGTAATCAATGATCATTTTATGTTGGTTTCTTTCTCATAGTTTATCATCAATTATACATTTGTAGAACCGGAGTTTCTATGAGAAATAATGAGGAGTATTCATCATGATATATTGAAATTTTGGGAATATTAAATTAATAAAAGAGTTGACAGGTATGTATCTCCCATAAAGGCATTTAAGGATAACAGAAATACACTAAAAACTCCACGGAATTTTTGACCAAACACTATTTTTTTTTAAAAAAAAAATTGAGACAGGATTTCTCTGTAGTTTGGGAGCCTATCCTGTAACCAGGAAAGATCAGTCTGACTTCAAACTCATAGAGATTCATTTGTCTCTGCCTCGTATGTTCTGGGAATAAAGGCATGTGCCACTACTGCCCAACCAAATACTCAAGTCTTAAGTGAAAGCACCTATACTCATAATTTCTTGTTCATGGTGGTGGAGACTTCCAGGAGTTATTACTGACTTATCGGGAAAGTTATCTCAAATTCAGTTTTGATGGAACATCCTTGGAAAAATTTCAGTGTCACAGAATTTTTATTTAGAAACTAATGGTGTTTTATTGCAACCAATATATATGGAGCTGAGAAGCACATATTCTACCTTGAGTTTATGTTAGGAGCTAGGCACTGGACAGCTTCACAGAACTGCATGCCCCGTCTTTTTATAGCCATCCAGATCAATAGGTCAGTTGTCCACACTGAAAAGAGCAAGTATCTGCCTCTTTGACCCTCTTGTGGTTCCAGAGAAAATTGGTGGACAAATGATACATGAACGATTGCTATCTGGAGTCATCATGATCATAGTAACAGCCTTCAGTCTCAGGACTGAAAAGAGAAAACAAGGAAACTAAAGAAAACTTTATGGGGATGTGAAGGATACATGTAGATGGCTGAAGAAACCAGAGATAAGGTCCTCCAGTGAAGCATCTCTGTTTGAATAACTAAGCAGGCACAAATGTGCTAGGGCAGGTGTGGTCTGAGATGCTTTCATGAGAGCAGAGGACAAATGCTGAGAGACATGTGAGAGCTTCAGGACTGTGGGATGTTTTATCATTCCCACTTCTCGTTTAAAACTTGTATTAAGTGACGAGTTCACCACTGAGACACTTTGTAAAGCTGAATGCCATCACATAGACTACAGCTCAGTTAAACCAATAACTTTTTTCAAAGACTTGTACCAAGAAAATTCTGTTTTTAAACTTTATACACAGGCATTTTTTCTGATAATGCTCTAACTTGGAGAACTGATCAAATTACCAAGAAATTATAAAGTTCTAACCAATTGGTTTCTGATTCCTGAAACATCAGAAAAATAAAATGCTAAATTTGAGGAGCACTAACTAATTGACTCTCCTGACTAAACCCAATGAATTCCCAAAGGAAACACTCAATGTCATTGGAATTTTAAACAAATATTTTTCTTGCAATGCCACTTAACATCTTCTGCATCAGCATTATTGCTAAGACATCCATGTAATTCAGTTTTAAGTAATGACTAAATCATTTGGCTATTATACTTATTTTTAAAATTGTTCAGAACAGGCAAAACATGTATAAATCAGAAGTCCATGTATATAACTTTACTACAAAAATGATTGCATCTTCTAATTCCTGTTTCCATTCTAGCTGCTTGTAATCCACAGCACTATCCTACTCCAATAGATACAAATAACAGCAGATATTGTATTTTATGTTTGCCCAAATAATTAATAAATACCTAGAAAAGAAAGTATTTTCATCCACTCTTTTTGTTATTCAGTGGTATGGTAAACTCATTGCCCTGCATTTTATTTTACTTCAAGCATAAATTTGAATAGGCTTTTACATTACTTTTTAATGGGTACCTTTCCCTTTATCATTTATTTTAACTTTTTTGAAACGTAATACTTCAAACTGTTTGGCAAGTTGATCTCAACCTTCCTAATGCTGTGACCCTCTTATACAGTTCCTAGTTGTGTGGACTCCTCCAACCATATAATTATTTTGTTGCCACATTCTAACTTTAATTTTATTATTGTTATGAATCTAATGTAAATATCTGTAATGCAGGATATATGACATGGGACTCCCAAAGGGGTCATAAACCACAGGTTGAGAAATGCTGGTTTACCCATTTATGGCGTTGAAAAGTATGAATGAAGGCTCTCCAGAAAAATGATTAAATACCATTGCTATCTCTATATAGTTAAATACCAAACATAATTCTGGATTTTCTTACCCATTTTGAATTTATTCTCAAATCTGAGTGCCCAATAAATTGTTTTGTGACTTCATCTAAACAAAAAATGAAAGATACTTTATTCATATAACTGCTCATGAAGTTCATTCAGTTACTGAACACAGTTACATTCAGGAGTTAAAAAGTCACCCAGCAGGAAGTTAATGAAGATGTTCAAACACAGGCTGTCAGACATACCGTACCTCACCTCAACAATAGGCACACTGTGCAACTTGTGTTCTCATAGAGCTTCCCTGGCAGCTTACCCTGAGGGGACTTGGAAATCTGTGATCCATTAACACTGAGTGGAACTAGGAGTCTGTCCCATACTCTTAACCCTGTGACAAGCTCGGTGACAAAGTCCCTTCACATGCAGCGTTCCTTGGCCTGTAATGTGAGAGAAAAATTTGTGGCCTATCCATCTCTAAACCAATATTGACTTGCGACATCATCATTTCCCTTTTCTAGACTTGACACCAAACCTGTTGATATGATTTATGAACAAAGAACAAAGGATATAATTTAGTTCCTCTTAGTGGGAGAATCTTCCAGAGAACTCTAGCTGTCAGGAATTAGTTAATAACTACAAAATCATATACTAACCTTAAGTGGGGGTGGAGCAGAGGGCAAGATTTGTCAGTCCTAGGGACTATTGCTTGTCCTTGAAATCACTTTGCTGTAAAGGTGATTCTTGTTCCAGTCTTTGTTTCTTATCTCTGCTACCACTTCAACAGTTGTCTGTTATAGTTCAATTTCTGAATACTGTTTATTTTCTTTCCATTCCCATCTTCCCCTGGCCATACTTTTTAACTTTGGGAAAGGCAGGTTTTGGTGCTCATAATCAATGTGGCCACTGCAAAAACCACTAGCAATATGTTCTATAGGAGCAACTGCTCAAATTTGCATTTAGGAGTCTGATCTGAGCTTTGTGAAGTCGGTTACTAATTCTCGTAAATTTCAGACAGAAAAATGAATACCACTTACTGTCTATATAAGTAATATCTATATGAAGCCAAAGAGTATTTTCTTTTTTCCTTTGCCATAGAGTTTGGTAACATTTCAGGTAATGGCTGCTCTTGAAAGGCTCAGGACAGGAGTAACAACAACAGAGGGATTTGTGTTTTTACCACACAGAGTAGGTATAAAGAATGGGATGAAATTAGTCTTCTTTTCTTTATTTACTCTATTTTATTTGAAACCAATGTAAATTGGACATGTTTTTTTTTCCCCTATGACCTTACTTATGTCCAGTAATAATGAAAAGTGACTACAAAGAATGAGTCCTTCTTGCAAATGAATACCACATCATAACTTCTGGATACAGAAGTTTCAAGAAGAGTAACGTTCTGTATGTAAACTGTTAGTCCCACTTGCTCTCCAAATTCCAGGCTCACTGGAAGCTGAGGACAGCATTAATCTAAAAGTTGAGGCATGTAAAGCACCACTTAGTTAAGGACAGACTCATGCTGCAATCCAGAGCTCAGCACCAAGTGGAATCCCTTGCTGGGACAGAGACCTGAGCAAAGACAATGGGAAATGATCCCATGAAGACAATACCTAGTAGAAGAAGTATAACCTAAAGGATAAGGGAACTCTTCATACCACCAGCCTCAGAAGCAATCGAGTAAGAGAGTAACAACAGCAGATGGTCCAGAAAGGAAACTGACACAAGCTTCATCTCTCCCCGCAGGACTCTGGTTTATTAGAATGATTGAACCTCAAGAACACGATTAGTTCTCAAGATGGGAGGGAGAGCATTATACAGAAACAATGGACTATATGGATAATCTAAACATGATGAGGCCTTAAAGGGAAGAAGGGACTTCTCTTAAAGACAGAAATAAAGCTACATTAGCAGTGAGAGACAGTGAGGGAGAAGAGGAGCCTCTTCAGGGATCAGCCTCACAATGCCTCCCCAATCAACACTCCCATAAGTCTTTCTGAACCACATTCTCTAGAAAAACAAATTATCTATCTTTCTATAACCTTTTAGAAGTGGCTGGCAGCTCCGCATCACACAATTGAGTCCACTATAGCATATGACAAAGAACATGGGTAACACAGATACTGGTTAGTGTCGTATGTCAGGAGCAGCTGTTGAGTCACGACACAGTGTCTTCCCCTCTAATTCAGAGAGAGGTGACAAGAGTAATGTTTTGCTTCAGGTGAGGATCTGGGGCAGGTCCTTGTAATAGGGAGCATCACCTGGAACAGGAGCCTCTGGTTGGTCACAGCACCTTGGCTCAGAATTCCAGAATTCTTTAGAACTAGAAATGACAACATAGGTTTCTAAAACTGGGGAAACTATTTATAGAAGAAATCAAAATATTTGCCTGGACTAGTAAGGACAAACACAAGCTAAATGGAACAGATGGTTATGAGATGAAGGCAACCAGGAGAAATAAAACAGATATCCAGTAATCAGGGCTGTGAGTCAAATCAACAAATAAGTTTGAAATTATTGGGTGATTTTCAAGGCTCTTAGATTTCCCCTGTGACGAGGACTGGGGTTTGATATTGGGGTGGACTTCATAGTACAGATAAATGTCAACACTTTCCAGCTTGAGTAAAAAATTGCCAGAATACATCAAAAATATGAAAGAGTTACTATTTTATTATATTTCCATTTTTCTGTTTGTATTTCCTGGACTGTCATGTGAATACTCAGATGCTGAATGGCTAACAAGCAATTAAATAATCAAAGAGATGAATAATTAACTTAACCAAATTCCTCACTCCTCCTGTGAAGAATGCTTCTCCAACTCACTGTGTGGTTGTTTTTACCCAAGTTCTTGAGTGCCCCCATGGACTTAGAAGTGCACAGAAAGATGTTTCTATGTACAGATTGTTTTTTCTGTACATTCTATTTCTATGATGTGTCTTATTCTTTTATTTCCTAATGTTGTTTTAGGGATGTTTCCTGATTTGTTTTCATTTTATTCACCTTCAATACCATTGTTCATTTTATCTCTTGGTTTAACTTTCTCACCTCAGATTGAGTAGTTTATTGACCTCGACTGCCTGTCAACTAAGTCAGAACATCATTCTCACCCTAACTCCATGGCAACAGGCTGTCTCAGAGCTTTCCTGTGGATGTGAACCTTTAGTTCAGGGCTACTACACTCTGGATACCTGATTAAAACAAGCTTTTAAGATGAGAAACAGCAAGCTACATAACAGCAAATATAAGCATGTTAGATTTAAAGGAATTTGAGACCTTTCTTGAATATAAAGCTATCTGTTGGGTGTGGTCTTCCTACTGAAAAGAGAACTATTACCTGTAAAATATAGGTTTCTCTGTTAAGATTTAACCTCTAATGTGAACATGGGGAAATATAAATTTATTTTGTCCAGCTGGAGTTGGTGAGCTCCCCTTTGCTCAGGTAAATTGTTGCAGTGGGTGAACCCATCATGGTCTTGACTTCTTTGCTCATATTCTCACTCCTCCCATTCTTCAACTGGACTTTGGGAGATCAGCCCAGTGCTCTGATGCAGGTATCTACCTCTGTTTCCATTAGTTTCTGGAAGAAGGTTCTATGGTGCTATTTAACATATTCATCAGTCTGACTATATTGCAAGGGCAGTCCACGCATCTTTTCCTCTATTGCTTAAGGTATTAACTGGGGTCATTCTTGTGGATTCCTGGGAATTCTTCAAGTACCAGGTTTCTTGCTAGCCCCATAATGCCTCACTCAATCAAAATATCCTTACTCTCATCTCTGTCCTTCCTCCATCTTGACTATTCCATTCTCTCAAGTTCTCCTCACCCTTCTCCTTCTTCCCTCATCTTTCCCTTCTACCTTCCCTACTTCCCCCAACCCCATGTTCCCAATTTTGTCAGGCAGTCTTGTTCATTTCTCCTTTCTATGTAGAACTATGTATGTTTTTCTTAAGATTCACCTTGTTTCTTAGCTTCTCTAGGATCATGAATTATGGGTTCAATAGCCTTTGATTTACAGCTAGTATTCACTTATGAGTGAGTAAATACCATGTTCATCTTTCTGGGTCTGAGTTACCTCACTCAGGATGAATTTTTTCTAGCTCAATCCATTTGCATGCAAATTTCAAGATGTCATTGTTTTTTAGCTCTGAGTAGTACTCTAATGTGTAAATCTGTCACATTTTCTTTAACTTTTGTTGAGGAGCATCTAGGTTATTTCCAGGTTCTGGCTATTACAAATAGTGCTGCTATGAACATAGTTGAACAAGTGTCCTTATAGTGTGATTGAATACTGTTTGAGTATATGCCCAAGAGTGGTATTGCTGGATTCTGAGGTAGGTTGATTCTCAATTTTCTGAGAAACCAACACAAGTGATTTCCAAAGTGGTTGTACAAGTTTGCATTCCTACCAGCAGTGGATGAATGTTCACCTTACTCCACATCCTCTCCAACATAAACTGTTATTGGTGTTTTTTATCTTAGCCATTCTGACAGGTGTAAAATGGTATCTCAGAGTTGTTTTGATGTTTAAGTTTTTTAATTCCTTATATATATATTGGAGATCAATCCTCTGTCTGATGTGGACTTGGTAAAGACCTTTTCCCATTCAGTGGGCTGCCTTTTTTTTTTTTTTTTATTGATTGTGTCCTTTGCTTTACAAAAGCTTCTCAGTTTCAGGAGGTCCTCTTTATTTATTCTTGCTCTCAGGGTCTGTGCTACTGTGGTTATATTTAAAAAGTGGTCTCCTGTGCCCATGCATTAAAAGGTACTTCTCACTTTCTCTTCTATCAGGTTCAGTGTAGTCTGATTTATACTGAGGTCTTTAATCTATTTGTATTTGAGTTTTGTGCATGGGGATAGATATGGATC
>NW_026067944.1:32763706-32781754 GCF_014885135.2 Alexandromys fortis
AATAAAATAAAAAATAAATATATTATTAAAAATATGGCTTGAAATTTTAATGAATTATATTTACATATTTTCATCCTAAAATCTGAATAACTTTGTATAAATCACCCTAAAATATTATTTTGGAGAAAAGAATTAAAACAAACATTTAGGAAAATGCCAGCTTTATGGCATAAACCAAGCATACCTATAAGGCAATATTTTAAAACAATTCTTAAACAAATATCTAGACAACTTTTTGGAAACAAGTTTTTCTCTACAGCACTTTAATGTAGATGCAATTATGTAATCCACATTATCTGTTAAATAAGAAAAAAATAGAGTAAATACCCCTCAGGTTACTTTTAATATGTAATTATTATTTTAAGAAATTATTTTCAGATCACAGTCTTTGACTTGTTTTAAGTATTAATGGAAAAATTGTATTTTATTGTGAAATTAATATTTTGGAAAAATTTATGTCTAATCATAAAAACATCTTTCTTTTAATAATAATAATTTATTTCCATGTTACTTTTTTTTAGGAGATACATGTACACACATTACTCTGGATAGAGGCACAATCTAACACAAAATTCATCCTTTATAAACTCTGTCATTTATTACTTCATTAATTTTTTGCTTAGGTTTACAACCCTCCAGAGGCTAAAGTGTTAAATTTGACCCTGCCAGTTTGTTTTCTTTAGGAACTCTGGTTCTATATAAATCTTACCCACATTTGCTTTTAAGTGATTCAGTCAGGCCCTTTTTCTACTTTATCTTTTTCTCATATCCTCTTGATTGTTTTGACCCTTTGCAAACACAGCTTATATGTAAGACTAAATCATTCAGATCTGCCAAATCCTATCCTACCTAGGAAACAATTTGTCTCACCACAGGGCTCGACAAAGTCATCACAAACCCAAACCAGTTTCAAGATTTGTTCTGTTCTGAATCAGCTTGTTTCTTAACTTTCCTATGACTGGACAGAAACGCCAGCTCTGTCATGTCCAATTTCGTCAGCAGTGCTTAGTCATCCTGTATTGTCATCCAGTTCCTAACATCATAACCAGTGACTCAAATGGCTCTACCAAGCCATCCCATCATGGGCTGCTTTCCTTCATGTTATTCTAGGTTATGCTACATCCTTTTCTTAAGGAAGAATGAGCATTTAATTTATTTGTATTCTATTCTCTACAGTATTCTAAATGATCCTACGGGGGGGGGGGGGGGGGGGGGGGGGGGCTGGAGAGATGGCTCAGTGGTTAAGAGCATGGCCTGCTCTTTCAAAGGTCCAGAGTTCAATTCCAGACAACCACATGGTGGCTCATAACCATCTGTAATGAGGTCTGGTGCCCTCTTCTGGCCTGCAGACATACACACAGACAGAATATTATATGCATAATAAATAAATAAATATTAAAAATGTTCCTACAGCATGATAAGCTATATTTAAAGAAGTTTATGTGGGAGTATCACATATCAATCTGTTGATTTCATTGGTTAAACAATAAAGAAACTGCTTGGCCCTGATAGGTTAAAATATAGGTGGGAGGAGTAAACAGAACAGAATGCTGGGAGGAAGAGGAAGTGAGCTCAGAGATGCCATGCTCCCCTCTCCCGGAGAGATGCAATAGCTCTGCTCTCTGAGGCAAACGCATGAAGCTCAGACCCAGGATGGACATAGACTAGAATCTTTCCCGGTAAGACCGGTGCTACAGATTATTAGAGATGGGTTGATCAGGATATGAGAATTAGCCTGTAAGGGCTAGAGTTAATGGGCCAATCAGTGTTTAAAAGGATACAATTTGTGTGTAGTTATTTCGGAGCATAAGCTAACAGGCGGCCAGGGTGCCGGGGACACAGCCCCACAGCCCCTATTACAACAGAAGTTTTTCTTTGAGAATTTTGTACATGTCTTGATCATACTATTCTCCCTTATCCAACTCTTCTTAGATCCACTCCTTTTCCTCCAACCTGATCGTGTGTCTTCTGCCAATTTTCAATTTCATTCCCATCCAGGGTCATTTTGTCTGCCCAAATCTTCATGATGTGTGGCCCTCTGTGGTAGGGTATAATTATCAGGGGATATGTTCTCCAAGAAGCTAAGAATTGCCAATAGCTCCTTGGCTATGGGACAAATCAATTATTGGAATATAACTAAAACCTACAAGCAACCTTATACTCTATAGTCACCTAAGTTTTGCTGAAGAAGCTAACAATATTCCTTGGAGAAAAAGAAACATCTTTAATAAATGGTGCTGGCCACACTAGATAGCTACATCTAAAAAAAAATGAATCTCAATCTTTATCTCTTGCTCTGCATTAAAAAAAATCACTTCAAATTGATTAAGGACCTCAACATAAAACTTGATTCCCTGACTCTCATAGAGGAGAAAGTCAGGAATAAGCTTGAACTCATTAGTACAGGAAAGGAGCTTCTGAAAGGACCCTTATTGGATAGGTGTTAGTCATAACAATTAATAAATAGGACCTCATGAAATTAAAACATTTCTGTGCAGAAAAGGACAGCATTACTCAGGAGAATAGTAATGCTACATGAAGAGAAAATACCTACCAGCTATTCAATAAATATTCTGGGTTAATATATAGAATAAGACCACAAATAAATAAACACAAGAAAACTAATAAG
The DNA here is from genome assembly GCF_014885135.2 of Alexandromys fortis. Taxonomy (NCBI): domain Eukaryota; kingdom Metazoa; phylum Chordata; class Mammalia; order Rodentia; family Cricetidae; genus Alexandromys; species Alexandromys fortis. The sequence continues at coordinate 32,766,336 of NW_026067944.1, forward strand.
CCAATTTAAATATGAAGCATAGAACCTAAGTAGAGAGCTCTAAAAAGATGTAATGCAAATATTTAACATTTTTATCCATTAAGAAAATACAAATTAAAACTACAGTGGAAGGCTCTTTTATTCCTTCTATAAAAGTCTTTTTCATTGAAAATAGTAAAGAGCAGATATTCTCTATTTTTCACAATTTACTATATTGGATTATTAAGATCCCCATCTGAATGCTAACTCATGGAGCTTTCCATCCATCACATTAAAGATCAGATCGAGAGCTAATTCTACTACTTTTACCTCACTCTTCTCACTATCTGATTCTTCTCATGGATTCCAAGTTTTGAGAACAGAGCAGAGGAATATTTAGCAGGGGTTCAATTTGTATTCTCTTTCCCTTATGCCACCCCCTCCAGTTATCAGAAATAATAGGCCACCAACAATATCTTATTCTTTTATTTTTCACCCTCCCCACCAATACTATCTAGTGAAGTAGATAGTATTTTCTCATTGCCCTTATACCAGCCACGTTTTTCTCTTCAGATGGACCAACCTCAGTAGCATGCCTCATTGCCTAGAACAAGGGCTGTGCAATTGATGTGATATCCTGCTTAGAATTTGCTCCATATGCAGTACTTTTAGTTTTGTAATACTTTCTCGGGGCTACCAACCGTTTATGACTTGTCCCCATTCTCACTAGATGGAATGCATTCTTCAGAAAAGCTTCTCACTCTGTATTATGCAGAAGAGAATAACCAATATGAATTCTCCCCATGGACCCTCAATATTCAGATAGAACAAACTTAGTTGAATGTATTTTCACCCATAACTAAAGCCATGCAACTGCTAGTGGAACAAGCAGTCAACTAATCCACACTGTATAGGGAAGGACAGTCACAATACTATTGCCATCATGACAGTTTAGTCTCAGACAGTTTAGCATCGGTGACATGTCTCACATGTCACAGCACAGCCAATGGAAGTGCTTCTCCTAACCTCATCTTTGGGTCTGTTAAATCTCTTATTCAGGAATCAAGTGTTATCTGAACTTTACAGTGAAGCAAACAAATATTCACTCATTACAGATAAGACACTAATGATAAATGTAAAGGGATGATTCAATCAAATATAACTTGATAGGATAATGAGTTTAATTAGGATTGTTTCCAGGAGCATGGATTAATATATATATATAGATATATATATCTGCACCACAGAAGGAAAAACAAAGTCTTCCTTATTGACTATTATCAGTCTTTTAAGCTTTGAGGCAAAAAGTGTGGCCTCATGAGCCACTCCCCCAGAATTGTTGATTCCTATAATTCTTTGAGGGGTGGGTTTATAAGTCTCTTTCATCTAGCAACTGTTAGCTATCTATAGCAAATTTAGGGCAACAATAATTTATAGACATACATATTATTATTTAGAAGGCAATTTGACCATTTAGCAGAATAGCTTCCTTACTAGACCTTCCCTATGACCTTCCCAAGGATGAACATTTGATCAAGTTTACTGGACCAAGCATGAATTCCTTTCCATGGTACAGGCATCAAATCCAGACGTCAGAAAATGCACAGTAACCTCATAATACTTTTGAAATTATCTTATCAGTAGGTTGGCTTGTTGGTATCATTGCACACAAGATTCACAGTTGAGTAAATCCATGGGTGACTATTCTTTTCCAACAGCCTGTACAGCACTTCTGGCATTGTAAGGATTAGTTAACAAGGGAGAAGCTTACAGTCCAGTTTAAACTTGATTTCACTGTGTCTTAGGACCAAGTTGAGAGGTATAGTCATCCATAGGTTTACCATTTAGTTCTGTTGGAAAGCCGCTAAGAGTGGGAATTACTTGTATTATTTTAGGAACCTCAAGTGATTACCTGACCAATAATTCAAACCCCTAGTAGTTGGATTTTCTCTTAAGAACTTATGATGTCTGAAAATAGCTTTAAAGACCTTTATAAGTCTCCTTCAAATTGTTAGAGCTCCAAACTGAAGTTCAAGAGAAAGCCACCATGTCATTTTCAGACATCAGCAGTCAATGTTGCACATGACCCAACAAGATTCACATGCTTCATGATTCACATGTTTAATTCAATTTTCTGAGTTTTCAATTCTCCAGACTTCAACAGATTCCCACCCCCTAATTTTTTTTTGGTTTATCTTGTGAAATGCCAACTTATTCATGATTCAATTCAACTACTGTACTTTTGACAAAAAGTGATATCTTGTTTTTCTTATTTCCACCTATCAGGAATGAGTTGTCTATTATCTTGGACATCCCAGGCATCAAATTCCACTTATCAGATACTGACTCACCTAGCTGAAGAGCTGCATTTGATCAGTTTGTTAGAATTGTATCTACCAGAAATTTTTATCAGTAGGAAATTATACTAAATAGAATTGGCAAATACAGATAGAGAGAATTAATAAAGGGTTGAGAAACAAAGCATATAAGTGAAGTGATTTTTACTCATAAGAGTCAGTTCTCTACTACCATGGCCATCCCAGGGATCAAATCCTTAGCCTGGTATAAAGTACCTTGCTTACTGTGCCATCTCAATAGACTAGAACTTTCTTTTAAAATACCATATATGAGAAACCCTTTTTTGAGTTTTAGGACATGGAAATATAAGAGACTCCCAAAACATAAGCCTATTGCTGTTCTCCTTGGCTATCCCTTAAAAGTAAAAGAAATCCCTGTTGTTGAAGACACCATGTAGTTTCAAAATAAGACCCAAAGGCCTCTGAGCTGGAATTGAATTGAATGTCCCCTCCTCAAAGACTATATTTTATGATACTTAAAGACATCATGAAAATTTCTAAAGGGGAGAGCAACCAACAGCTCCCTACCCCAGCTATGATACATATAATGCACCTTAATGAACACCCCATGGGCAAAGTTGTGGCACAAATATCTTTATAATAACAAATGGTTCTCTAAGTATACTTAAGACCCACTCAAAAAAAAGGGGATACCATGCGTGGTACTGGAAATCTAAATGATACATAGTGCTAGTGGAAATATGGCTATTGGGAAAGAATCTGCAGCCACTAATTTACTGAGCCAGCATAATTCCTAATAAGAATCTACAAACATATGTTCTTTTACCCACAGATAAGTGTCTTCTTCACCCCTCTCAAGAAAACTTCCCTATGCAATAGATGAGGACCACTACATAGATTATGTTGACTTCTGTGAGAACTGTGTTGGGAACTGACATTGGCTGAGACTGACCATGCCTGTATACACTAGTTCCTTCAGGGCTGTTATGAGTCAGTTTTTAATTGTTTTTCATTTACAAAATGCTTTCATCACATGCTAAACACAAAAGAATAAATGTAAGGTTTATTATGAAAGGACTCCCAGATAAGTTGACTCTCTTTTAAGTGTAAATACTGGCATGTGATAGTCTGAAGGCTCTCTGAGCACCTCCAGTGAAGACGAGCCCGACTTAGCACTGAAGTGGTAACCTTTAAGAGGAATGTAAGTGGAGCTCACTGACATTTTGTAGATAGAAACGATAGTGCTTGGATCAGTTGTGCTCTAGATGTGAGTGAGAGAGCTTAAAGGAAGGGAAGTTCCTAGTCTCCTATAGTAAAAGTTGGAGGGAAAGTGAAGGATAAACAGTAAAATAGAAATGCTAGAGAAGCAGACTGTGAGGGAAATATCCAAGGTCCAGTTCTGAACACAATGAATTTGAAGAAGCCAGAAGCCATCCAAGTGAAACCGGTGAAATAATAGGCAAAATAAGGAAACCATGTTTTCTAAAGAATTTTTTCTTATGCTATTTGTTTGGAGGCTACCTGTTTGTTTGTTTGTCTGAGATAGCATCCTGCTGTGTTGCTTGGGACAGTTTTCATCTCATAATCCTGTCTCAACACTCTGATTACTGGGAGAACATGCTATCACACTCAATGTTATCCATCTTTTCACAGAATCAAAATCCTCCATGAGTACTATCGTGATGTTGTTCTAGATGTACCTTGGTTACAAGGAGAATATCTTTGTATATGGTATGTTTGTGTGTGGGGTACATATGTTGATATTTACATGTTCTACATCTGATTGTGTGTGAAAATATAGTCAGCATAGGCTGAAGTGTGTGGGAGGAGGGTCAAAAGACTATCTCCTGTGTTGGTTTTCAATTTCCACCTTGTTTGAGGCCTGGTTTCTGACTGCACACTGTAAGCATCCAAGATTCTCTTTTGTGTGCTTCTCTTTCTCCATAGGCTGGCCACATCCGACTTTCACACGGTACTCAGCATCTGAACTCTTGCACCCCTGCTTCGGCAGCAATTGATGGATTCACTGAGCCACCTCCCCAGGCCAGGAAACAAATACCTTTTTAAAAAGAATGTCTGATGCTTTTTTATATCCTCCCTAGCAGCATGAAGTGGAATCTCTGGATCTACGAAAGAGGGCTAGAGCTGAGTATGTGTTAAACTCAGCGGCAGAACAAGTGCTTATCCTGTGTGAGGTGTTATATTCAATCCCAAGAACTCCCACAAAAAAGCCCCCCCAAACAATAAAGAGCAGTAACAAAGAGCTATCTTGTCCCATGAGGCTCTTGTTGGAGTGTGCACACATATTATCTTCATCTTATTTTCAGTTAAGCCAGCTGAGTTATTTTCTTAGGTATGGTTTTATGTTTTAAAGATATATTAACTAAAGATGTAATAGGATTATCCTTGCATAATGTGTTTTAAGTTGATTTATTCAAACACTATAAGAAAGGATTCTGAAAAACTTTTCACTCCACACGTAATAGAATCACTGTGTTCAAGAGAAAAGGTTGCAGGCATCCTTGGTTCTGCTCTTGGTAATTTAAAAAGACTTTATTCAGGCATGTGTAACTATAGATTATTAAGAAACTAACATAAATAATAGTCACATAGATGTTGTGGCTGAAGGCCTTCAGATGATACTTCCTGGAGAGGATTTTGATAAGCCTTAGAACAGTTAAGCCATGTGAGTCTAGCACAGCTACTCTTAACAGCAGTTTAAAAAACCAGCTCTATGGAGGTCTCTTCTTGCCAAATTAAGCACAGTTATCTGGCAGTGAGAACAAACTTTATGTAGAGGTGAAACAAAATAATGTGAATATCTGTAGAGCAAAGCCATATAAAGCCATCTCAGTAAGAATTCTTTTCATCAGTCTGTCAAGAGTTTGTCCAATGAAGATTGTTTCTTCAGCACCTTTTTAATCTATTTATATAAGAAACATTTTATTTATATAAGAAAGATTGCAACTTTCCAATATTATTCTTCATACACTTTAAAATAGTGGTTCTCAACGTTCCTAATGCTGGGACCCTTCCATACAGTTCCTTATGTTTTATTGACCCCCAGCCATAAAATTATTTTCATTGTTACTTCATAGCTGTAATTTCGTTACTATTATGTGTTGTAATATAAATATGTTTTCACAATGTCTCAGGCAATCCCTGTGAAAGGGTCATTTGATTTCCTAAAGGGGTCCAAACCCATAAGTTGAGAACCACTGCTTTAAAAGACTAACCCCATGTAGTCATTATCTCATTTTCTTTATCATCGATTGGGGTAAACAAATATCCTCTCTACTAGTTCCTTTATGTACAAATTCTGCTACAGCCTCTGAGGATATGCCATGTATTTACTCAAGTAGGTAAACAAGTAGTTAATTAGAGGCTGAATTCATGTGACCAAAAAGCAGCATTCACGGTATGAAATGGAAAAAGAGTAAATACTGTTCTCTTTCTCAATCACATTCCCATTACTCAGGAGTTCCTTGAAAGGTCAAGGATGTAAACCCTGAGGGGAGGGATTTGATGGAAGCATCCATTTAGGGCTGAGTATTCCAAAGTCTCTCTTACTCTCATATTGTCTGGCTATGGGTTTCTATATTTGTTCCCATGTTTCAGCAGGAGGCATCTCTGATGATAACTAAACATATACTCTGATCTATGAGTATAGAAGAATGCCATTAGGGGGCATATTATTTTGCTACATTCCTTTAGTAGAACCATAGTATTGGCTTTTCCCCTGATGCTGGGAGCCATTCTCAATGGTGGACAGGTCCCAGCAGAGGATGTAAGGACTTGACAAAGGAAAGAAGTGAACCAGGCTGTGATGGTTGGGAGAATCTTGCAGCCTGACTGACTAGCAGATAGAATGCTTCTTTATTTATACAGATTGATTTTTTATTTAGTCAGTAGGGATACATTCATGTTGTTCTAAAACATGAATCACATTAATTTTGATTTTTGGATATGTGTTTCACTTTTTTTGCTCATATTTTATACATCATTAATAAACTAGGACAGAACAGAGTTATCATCACCAATCAATTTCCCTCAAATTTTGACATCATTGATAGATAGTTATCATTATTACTCATTAACACCATAACCCAGTTTTTAAGAATTTAGAGGCATATGACAATTTGTTCTCAAGCTGGTTGCTTCTGTGGCTACAAAGACATTTGAACAAAACAATCTTCATGTCATCCTGGGCATGATGCCATGTCTGAAGCAGTGTATTTTTAACAATTAATGGTCAGAGTACCCCAAAAATATCCTCAGGCCAAAGCTGCTGCAGTTATATTCAAATTCTGGCATAATACAATGTTTATATTTTATATCTTTATAGAATACTTTTATAAACTTTCTACATCATTCTTTTCCCATCAGTATAAGTCTCTATGTCGGACAGAGATAACTTTAGCTAATCTAACTTTATTGCTATATATGCTACATAAATGCCTGAGTGTCTATAGGGAAAAGGCTTGTAATCTGAGTTGTGGCCAACTCCTCTAGCTCACCAAATCTTGTTGACCTTTTAAAGTTTACTTTGCTTTGGTTATCTTGTACATGAGTAAGTACAGGGACAGATGTTTCAAAAATGATCCATAGCCTCATAGAGACCTCTGGCTTCTTTATGTGTGTCAACCTCCAATGCATAAAGAAGACCTTCAAGTAGATAAGGTCTCCCTAAAGCGGGGCAATAGTATGTTCAGGACTGTCTTGGGGAAGCCAGGAAATAGTATTCCTGGGAGAAGGCATAAATGATTCACGAGAAAGTTTCCATAAATCCAATATTCCCAAACTATGCAAATATTACAAGTCTACCAAGGATGCAACAGGTGGAGAAGAAAAGCAAAGGTGGCGTGACAGCCATTATATGGCTTGGCTTTGCTAGACCTTTTTGTCAAACAGTTGTACTGGCTTTATAACCTATACCATCCCCATCAGATATGGCTGTGCCACCCTATATCCCTGGGCTATCTAGTCTCAGGCTCTTGGTCACCCAAACAGTGTCTGATATAGGCTCTCCCTCTTGGAATGGGTGTTAAGTCAAATCAGATACTGGTTATTTATTCCCACAAACTTTGTTCTACCTTTGCACTAGCGTGTCTTTCAGGGAGCACAGTAACATTGTATATTGAAGCGTTTATAGTTGGGTTAGTGTTTATGCTTCTCTTGGTAGCATGTAGAGTACTTTCCAGTACTAAGAACACTAGCATATAGGGGTAAAGATTCTAGGTGGGTACCAGCTAGAATTCTCCATGTTCAATGACTTGCATAGGTGTTGTCTTTAGCAATACGGCTTTCCATCAGTTTGTAGAGAGCAACTTATATCTTTGACAATAGCCTAGGCTGTTTGAGGATTCTCATGGGACCCCTTTTGTCAACAACTTGATTGGAAGCAACCCATTCTTGGTACTGGAAACAAGTGATGGACAGTTGAAATTCTGTCTCCTTCATTATTTGACAAATTTATTTAAATCTCTTTCATATTTGTATATATTTATGAAGCTTCTTCTATATTAGGTTTCCATCCTAACCCTCAAATAGCCCTTAATTTTAGCTGTCCCTCTCTTATTCTGATTCTTTGTTTGTACCTCTCTTTGCTCTCCCTCCCTGGTTGATTCCTCTGTTCCAGTTATTTCCCATCTATCTATAATTATATAGTCTATTGGATGTGTAGCTGGGAAAACTATTTTTCCATTATGTAGCCTGTGCTTTGTTCAATTGACAGCATACTTTGCTATGGAGAAACTTTTTAGTGTCATGACGTCTTATTTATTAGTTGTTAAATTTTTGCCTATGCTAATGGTGCTCTGTTTAGAAAATTTTCTCTGGTGTTAACTCACATTTTCCCCTTTCTCTTCTATCAGGTTCAGTGCATCTGGTTTTAAGCTAAGATCTGTGATATATTTGGAGCTGATGATAAATAAAGATCTGTCACTATGAAAGAAGAGGTGTGAAGAATGTGAGAGCCAGAGGGATGGAGGATATCAAGGATACCAAGGATAAAACTCAACACAACCAATGCACATAGGAACTCACAGAGACTAGGTAGCATGTACATGGCCAATTTTGGTATACATTAGATGAAGTCATAAAGCTGAAAGAAGTGGACACATGCCCCCATTTCTAATCCAGAAGCTCTCTCTAACTGATAACGACTTGAAAATAAAAATTTAGTTTTCTCTAAGCTGTCTCACTTGGGAAACAACCTACTCTTAAATGAAGACTGCATGCCCAGCAGCACATGGCCAACAGAAAACAAATTCAATGGCATCTTTGAACATTCTTTGTCTCTTAATATCTTGTCGGGGCTTTACAGAAATTTTATTTTTTTTTAATTTTTAATTTTATCTTCGGTTTACAGAGACAGGGTTTCTCTGTGTAGCCTTGTTTGTCATGAAACTGGCTCTATGGACCAGGCTAGCCTTGAACTCACAGAGCTAATCTTTAAGGATGGACTGCAAAGTAAAATATCATCTGCATACTGTATGAGTTTAGAATTGGGGAGAGACAGTGAGAGTAGATAAGAAGCTAAAGCCTGACCAAATAGGTGCGGGCTGTCCCAAAATCCCTGGGGAAAGATAGTCCAGGTGACCTGTGTGGAGAGAAGAGTGTCAGGGACAGTTCAGGTGAAGGCAAAGATATTTTTAGATTGAGAGGTGAGAGGAATAGAGAAAAAGGCATCATTGAGATCTAGAACTGAGATGTGGCAGGTTCCTGGAGGGATAGTGGAAGGAAGTGTGTAAAGGTTAGGCACTACAGGATGAAGAGGGACCACTGCGGAGTTAATGAACCAGAGGTCTTGAACCAGGCGATAGGTTCCATTAAATTTTTTAACAGCAAGTATAAGGGTATTAAAGGGGGAAGAGGTGGGACAAAGTAGCTTTTTTCTTAGAAGGTCAGAGATAATAGACTTAAGTCCCCTAGGCTCTGGAGAGCGAGTGGAACTGAGCTTGTGTAATGTATTCAGTAGGATCTTGTAATTGGATAATGATGGGGAAATGGTGTTTAGCAACAGAGGGGTTTTAGGTGTCCCAGACTTGGGGGTCCATCTGAGAGGCTGGTAGAGGAAAAGCCACATTGGAGCTGAAAGTTTGGGAGGCTGGAAGGAGGAGGAGGGGAACTGCTGGCAAATCTGGGGTAAGGTGAATGGAAGGAGCAAATGAGATGGATGCTCCTACTTTTGTTAAAATATCTCTTCCCATAAGAGGTACCGGGCAGGTTGGCGTGACTAAAAATGAATGAGTGAGATAAATACTCCTAAAAACACAGTTAAATGATGGTGTCTGCTGAAGTAGATAAGGCTGTCCCCCTACCCCAACAATAGGGAAACTAGAAGAAGTAGGCCACCAGAATTTCCTCAGTACTGAGTATGTAACTCTGGTATCCAACAGAAAAGATGGACCATCCTAATACTGTGATGTTTACCTGTGGCTCCCTGCTACAGATGACAGTTGTGGTCAGGTCAAAGGAGCATGGGCAGCCTCATTTGTCCATAGCCAGATATAGAAGTTCAACTTAGGAATTTTCTGGGTTTGATGTCTCCATGTCACGATGTGCACAAGGACAATTGGCTGCCCAATGTTCTTCCCTATGGTATCTTGGACAAGGTCTCATGGACCAATATGAGGATTAGGGTATTTTCAGTCCCAGTGACCAGTTTTACCGCATTTGATACTTGGGCCTGGTGGTTCTCAAGCCACAGGGGACAAGAGAGCAGCACGGACATCACAGATTGGGCAGTCTGTCACCTCGGCTGGTTGGAAGGCCATGGCTGGCATGTGACAGTAATGATTACAAGCTTTCTCATTCCTTGCATGGTACACCTTAAAAGCCAACTCTAAGACTTCTGTCTGTGGGGTCACGGGGCCTTTTTCCAAATGTCTAAGTTTAGCCTTAATGTTGGGGTAGCACTGAGAAAAAAAAAAAGAGTCTTCAGTAACTATCTGCCTTCTGTTGTTTCTGGATCGAAGTTACTATATTGTAACAGAGCTGTAGTGAAGCATTCCAAAAATGCAGAAAGATTTTCCTTCATATCCTGAATAACCTCTGAGAGTTTACTATAGTTTACTGGCTTGAGGGCAGCCTTACAGATACCTGTCGGAAGGCAAGTCGAAAACTGATCCCTAGCTAAAATTCCACCTGGGGTTATCCCAGTGTGGTTCCTGCTTGGGGACTGCCTCTGTCCCCAGGGGTTGTGTTGCATGAGTTTGGTGAACCTCATCTGCATGTAGTCTGACCTGCACTCTTCAGGAAGTAGGTTATTAGATAGGATCATATAAATATCATTAAAGATGAAATTATAAAACTGGGTAATATATTGAAATTGCTTTATGAAAAAGATAAATTGGGCATATAGGACCCGAATTTTTGTTTTATATGGGAGAGTTCTGAGAGGGAGAAAAAGACATGTACCCTAACCAAGCCATCTAAGCGAGCCACCACTCGCAATGGGAGAACTGCAGCTAGCTTGGCTTGATCAGGGCTGAGTTCCATAGCAGCACATGAGCGTATGAGAGGAGGGATAAAGGTGAGTGTTAGAGTTGGGCAGCTGATGTGGCCTGGCACTGGAGAGGAGAAATGATCCAGAGGGGCTGATGGAGTAGATGGGGGGGTGGAGCTAAAGAGGGCAACCAGGGCCTGCGTGGCATGTATGTGATCAGAAAGAGGCAGCAAGGCAGGCAATAAGCCAGCATGAGGTGAACAAGTGGAGTATCTGTCTACCAAGGTCAGAAAGGTATGGGTTTATTAGCTGTGTCGAGAGCTGAAGTGGAATGTTCTTCCAGCTCAGACCGCATAGCCAGGAACATGTAAGCAGGTGAACAACTTGCAAGGACAGAGGGCTTAGACTTAGAGCTCAGATAGGCTTGGATATAAGGAAATGCCTTCCATCCGCCTGTGCACTGACAGTAGTTAGAAAGCTCCTGTAGAATATCGGGATCAAAGGTGCTGTTAGGTTCAAGTCTCTTGCCAAACCTAAGGTGGCTCCCTTAACTAAGATTTGTGCTTCCCTGCTCCCCTATCCAACCTTCCTTTATCCCAATCATTCTGTTTCCCCAAGATCCCCCCATCCTCCCCTTCTCACTTTTCTCTCCCCATCACCCCTTACCTGCATCCCACCCCACCCCCAAGATCCCAAGTTTTTCCCCGGCACTTTTGTCTACTTCCCATAGTCAGGAGGATAACTATATGTTTTTCTTTGGGTTCACCTTCTTATTTAGCTTCTTTAGGATCACCAATTATAGACTCCGTGACCTTTATTTATGGCTAGAAACCAATTATAAGTGAGTACATCCCATGTTCATCTTTTTGGGTCTGGGTTACCTCACTTAGGATAGTGTTTTCTATTTCCATTCATTTGCATGCAAAATTCGAGAAGTCATTGTTTTTTTACGGCAGTATAGTACTCGGCTCCCAGGAGCCCAAGGCAATGTCCCCAGTTAGTTCCTTGGGCAGCTGAGGATAGGGAACCTGAAATGACCCTATCCTATAGACATACTGATGAATATCTTGCATATCACCGTAGAACCTTCATCTGGTGATGGATGGAGATAGAGAAAGAGACCCACACTGGAGCACCAGACTGAGCTCCCAAGGTCCCAATGAGGAGCAGAAGAAGGGAGAACATGAGCAAGGAAGTCAGGACCACGAGGGGTGCACCCACCCACTGAGACAGTGGGGCTGATCTATTGGGAGCTCACCAAGGCCAGCTGGACTGTGACTGAAAAAGCATGGGATAAAACCGGACTCTCTGAATATGGCAGACAATGAGGGCTGCTGAGAAGCCAAGGACAATGGCACTGGGTTTTGATCCTACTTCATGTTCTGCCTTTGTGGGAGCCTAGCCAGTTTGGATGTTCACCTTTCTAGACATGGACGGAGGGGGAAGGACCTTGGACTTTCCATAGGGCAGGGAACCCTGACTGCTCTTTGGACTGGAGAGGGAGGGGGAGAGGAGTGAGGAGAGGGGGAGAAGGGTGGGAGGAGAGGGAGGGAAATGGGAGCCTGGGAGGAGGCTGAAACTCTTTTTTTCTCTCAATAAAAAATTAAAAAAAGCAATCAGCAAAAAAAGAAACAGGTGCTGTTAGGCAGACACTTTAATTTTTTATCTAAATAATAATGAGGCCTTTTTTTTCAAAGAAAGATGGATACGTGTAGGAATCTGTAAGTAAGGCATTAAGGCCTGGGATTGTAGGGTCTCTATAAGGCATTCCATGGGGGAGGTTGGATTGATGGTCTTTGAGGGCTTGTTCCCCATAGCTGAAATTGTAAAAGCCCATGAGAATTGTGACATCCAGGCTCTGTCTACCAATCTGGACTACAGATATGGTAAAATGATTCTTTCACTGTGATAGATGAGCAAGCCATGATCCTGTGTTCATTTTCCTTTTAAAATTCAGACAGATCCTCTCTTTTTGGTCAATTAATGTCTTATTTTGTAGTCTGTGTGGTACCGAAATAGAGGAGAACTTTCTTTGTGTTTGAAACAGCTGCTGTGATAAAACCTTCCTTGCTTTTTTAAAATTTATTTATCTATCTATCTATCTATCTATCTATCTATTTATTTTTGTTTTATTCAAGACAGGGTTTCTCTGTGGTTTTGGAGCCTGTCCTGGAACTAGCTCTTGTAGACCAGGCTGGTCTCGAACTCACAGAGATCCGCCTGCCTCTGCCTCCCGAGTGCCGGGATTAATGGCGTACGCCACCACTGCCTGGCTCAGTTTTTTTTTTTTTTTTATTAACAATGAAAGCAGCACATTTTCACAGTGTACAGCATTTTAAGTTTTGTAGTAATGGCAAGGATACCATGCCTTGCTTTCCAGTTCTTCCAAATCTAGTGAATATATGCTTGGGTCTGGTCCCTTCAACCATGGAAGCTCATTCCCTGGGATGGTCTTCCCAACACAAGAGTTGGGAAGAGGAGATGCTCCACTCGGGAAGTGGGGTGCTTTTACACTGAGGAAGAGAGAAGAGGAATACCCAACAGTCATCAACCTGTGGAAACTGCTGGAGAATGTGATAAAGAGCCACAATCAGTTCATTGGTCCTTGTAAGGGGCCACGGGCATCACAGGAAAACAGAATCCATGATTCAGGCCTGATGGTGAATGCCAGCAGTCCCAGCTACTTGAGAGGCTACAGCAGAAGGATTGCAAAGCCATCATCGCTTCATAGCAAATCATTATCACACTTCAATTCTCAAATGAGTAGAGATAGTGTTCTGATGGCCCAAGGTGATCTATCTTCTGATAAGTCACTGTTTTAGCATCTCTATTGCTGTGTTAAAATAGTATAACCTTCTGCTAGTGAGAGGAGGAAAATGTTTATTTCAGTGACAGTTATAGTCTAGTCCATCTATAATGTAGGTATGGCAGTAATCCAAGGTTGGAACCTGAAGGCAGGAACTGAAGCAGAGGCCATAAAGTAGTGCTACTTACTGCCTTGCTAAGACTGCTATCTTATATACCTGGGACCACCTCCCTGGAGTTTGCACCACCCAAAGTGGTCTGGGCTCTCCCACATCAATCATTAATTGGAAAAAAATGCCCCGTAGGTTGGCCTAAAGGCAAGTCTTTTCTTTTTACTTTCATTGTTTCTTTGTGGATTTCATATCATGTATTCTTAACCTACTTATCTTCCTGTTCCATCCCATCCACCCTCTACCCTTGCAACCTCCATCACCCAAATAAAACCAAATTTAAAAGAAAAACCAAAAACCAAGCAAAACAAAAATTCAAAACAAACCAAAATCAAACGAACCAACCAAACACACAAACAAAACAACAACAAGAAAAAAAAAAGGCAGAAAAATATTCTTGTGGAAGTTGCAGTGTTCCCTGCTGAAACACACAGTTTATGCCTTATTCTTTGCATGTTTGCTTGCAGGTATTCATTGCCCTAACTCATTGGGAGCCTCAGTGAGAGTCCCTTATCATGTTACAGCAGAAACCAGAGACTTTGAAACAGACCAAAGACTCGTGACAATGAACACTTACAGGTGAATCTTATACAAGCATCTTCTTAATTATCATTTATTCTCAGATAACTCTATCTTTTATCAAGTAGGAAAACAAAATGAAACAAACCAAAAAGCAAAAAACAAAACCAGGTTACTGAGAAAATTCTGTTTTACTTATACATGGCTGTTCTTATGTATCCTTTGACTATCTATAGATTCAATAAACCAATCATAGATTAAAAATATTCCCTAATGGTTCCGTCTTCATTGAACATATAAAGACATTTTTTCTTATATTATTTATTGAAGTATAGCAGTACAACAACTGTTTGTACAGGTTAGATTTGTATGGGATGTCACAGATATTCTAGAAAAAAATGGAAGTGGGTAAGAGGAAAGTGTTTAGCTGATTTATAATTACTATGCATTTTTATATGGCCCACCTGAGTTATTATGGATTTGGGTTCCCAGAAGGGGCCATGCAATCACTCTGAAGGCACAGAGAGATGGACCCTCAAGCTTCTTTGCATCTATTTCAAAATTTTAACTGCCAATATACTTGATCTGTTCCAAATTGTCAAAATCAGTTTGTCCTAATCTATCATCAACTGAAAGTCACAGCAAAGCTGAAAAGGAGTTCAATATCTTAGAGTCAAATGGTTTTGAAAATGCACAGCATCACATTCAAAATTGTTTCTGAGTCTAGAAAGGGCACAGAAAGTTTCCTCATTTTTTAAATTCTGCTCAATATTTAAAATTGATTAAAAATTTCTAATGTAGTTAATGATTTCTTCCTCAGTCAGATAGGAATTTTAAATGATCACTATAAACAGGAGGTTCTTGTCAGTGTTAAATCCTTATAAGTCACTTAGGCTATCACCATGGTAACTTGAAATTATGCTGTGATTTTTAAACATAAGCTAAAGATCATTTTCAAATTCCCTGTTGTAAAGGATAACTGTAGAGTGAAGGGACATGGGAATGGAATCTGCTTGGCAT
Organism: Alexandromys fortis; assembly: GCF_014885135.2. Taxonomy (NCBI): domain Eukaryota; kingdom Metazoa; phylum Chordata; class Mammalia; order Rodentia; family Cricetidae; genus Alexandromys; species Alexandromys fortis. The sequence goes on from NW_026067944.1 coordinate 32,781,575, forward strand.
AGGTCCTGATGGCTCTGGGTCTCTGTGCCTGCTGTTCAGTGCCTGACTGGTCATAGACACATAAGAGAGTTAATAATAATTTTTAAGGTACTTATTTTGTTAATATTGAAATATGGCAAAAAATTTATCAATATGTATATACAATTTGTACTAGTAATAGTTTGATAGCCAGAAAATATA
>NW_026067944.1:32783290-32788026 GCF_014885135.2 Alexandromys fortis
ACTTCCCACAGGGCAGAGAACCCTGATTGCTCTTTGGGCTGACGAGGGAGGGGGACTTGATTGGGGGAGAGGGAGGGAAAGGGGAGGCGGCGGTGGGGAAGAGACAGAAATCTTTAATAAATAAATAAATTAAAAAAAGAAAGAGATCTAAGTAAGAAAACTTAACCATATTTTGTTCTCTAGTTTTATACACAACGCTGTCCCCAAGAAAGCATGGTTTTCTTTATGTAATAGGAAAAAAAAGATATTAAGCTTTAAATACATAGTGAGGTAAATTCAAATGTACTTAACTGTTAGATTTTAAAAAGAAAAAGAATTCTAGATATAAGAGTCAGAGATGGCGAAGGAAAAATAGCCTCTATTGGCAGGTTCCACATAACATAATTAGCATTGCTATGTTGTGTTCAGATGGCTATGACTGTGAATCAGAGGGGAGCTGTGGGAAAGGACGAGTTATCATGAAGAACTTCGTATACTGACAGAGTCACATAATTGTGTACTGACAGAACTATAGTGACTAATTCTATGGCATTGCAAATCTCAGTAACATCTTTTGTGCCAAAGCAGTGAAAACAAAGGAGCCACTAATCTAAAAGTTAAATTAGGAGCAGCACCTGAAAGTGGGCTGTGATGTGTAGATTTCAGCAAAATTCTAGATACAAAGTGGGCTGAGGGCTGTGGAGCAGGAAGACTCCCAGCTTAAAGCTTAACATGTGGGAGGAAAACCGTCCTTACTTCTCCTCTGCTGTGCTCCCTGTATTACGGGGCAGTGACCAAATGCCAGGTTTTCTGACACAGTTATTTCATTTACTCCATAGGTTTTCTCTGTGCTTCCTGTATCAAAGAGAGAATCCAAACTAAGCAAAACTAGAACACAGTTTCAATAAAATCTCACATTGTAATCAGAAGTACCCTCTTCCCTTGGCAACCATGGCATCAGACTGCACCTAACTCCATAGCTCAGACTCTTTTAGGAAGCTCTCCCACATAACTTCATCTTTTTGAAATCCATTTACAATGTGCATCTTTTCTCTAGCCAGTCTTGTATATAGTCAAAAACCCTCCCATCCTCATGTGGAAAGTTTAGTCTTCCTGATTAGCCATGATTACATGTCACTTGGTCTTAGCGAGGACTCATCTTGATCACTTTCATTTGCTGACTTGTTTTTAATGATCTGGGAAAACAATTTAGTTTGCTTCCTCACAGTGAAGGTTGGGATTAAAGCACCAATCTGCTTGTGGAGATTGCTACATAAATATTTTTTCTAAAAAAAATAAGATTGATTTTTACGTATTTCACACTGAGTTTCATTGTCATAATATTTCTAATCAAATTTACCTTTGAATAAAGTGTTTGAAGGAATTGTCATCACCTGCAGAATTGGTAAGAGATGTTTATGTTCCCCAAATAGGAGAGTTAGATTTGAGGTAGTCCCTGGTTGAGCCTGTGTTTGTACCAGAAATTCTCACTGTGCTCAAGCTTGGGTATTAGATAAGGCCTGCAATCAGCACTCTGAATTTTGCTGTTATTCAGTGCCTCCAATTAACTTAGTAGCTTAAGTTTGAAACAGATTTATTAAGGATGAAGAAAAAAACACAGCAAACTATTTTCCCCATTCATAACACACTATACATTTATATAAAGGCGATTTAGGTTATTGTTCATGTGTTGTGAAAACATTAGCATGCAAACTAGTTATTGAACACTCTACTTTGAGAAACTGACTTAATTAGCAAAAGTGTTCTTTTTTCATCATAGCCTTGTCGCATAATAATTTTAGCCAAATATTAGCAACTTAAAGCAAAAAAAAATATTATCTCATGAAGTTTCTAATGGTGAAGGATCTAGAACAATTTATCCAGATGTTTCTGATTAGATACTCTCATAAGAGTGTCATTAAGCTATTGTTTACTGCACCACTGGCATGAAAATTTGATTGTGGTAGGATGGGCGGTGTCCACAATCGCTACCATGACCATTGCCAAGACGTTTTAGCTTTTTACTAACTGACCTTCTTCATTTGACTTACCAGAACTTGGTTTCCATCAGAGTCAAGGGAGTAGAGAAAAATAAATAAGTCAAGCATTGGATCTTTCATTATTTGATTTGTTAGAAGCAAATCACTAAGTCTACCCTGTCTTCAGCCAGAAAGGCTTGTGTAAGTATATGAATGTCCAGTGGTAGGGATCCCAAGGAGAAAGAACACATCTTGACAGCGCTCACTGATCACCAACTTTCTGGCTCTACTTGAAGAAAGTACTTCACCTCTTGAATTTTTGCTTTATCTTTATTGGTTTAGAGATTCCATTGCATAAAAGCACTCCCATGCCTCCTCTCTTGATGTTATACTACAGAATGATTAAATTATAAGAGATTGGACAGAAACAATAGGAATGAGTGAGAAAATGTAAAGTTAGTACCCATACTCAAAATCTCAGTGCAACAGTTGATTTTATTTAACTGTCTGAGACATTGTCCAGTGATATAGTATAATAATGAGGAGTATAATTATGTATATAAATTGTATTATACATCCACTGTTTTGGAATCATTCCTCAAATTCCCTCATGATATCATTGACAAAAAGGAAGTGCAGAATTGTTCTATGTTGCACAGATACACCAGGCTAATTATTTGCCTTCATTTCTATACAGAATTATTTGTAAGAATAATTTTTTTTGCTGAGGAATTAAAATTTTAACATTTATTAAGTGCTTCCTGTATATCTAACAGTGCTAAATGCTCTTTAAACTTAGTAACTTGCTTTCACTTCACATGTACTCTTTGGCATAGTCAGAACTGGACTTCATGCACACTGTCATATGGTTTAACCTCCAGCACCGAAGGGTTTCTGTGCATATTAAGACTGACTGTGGGATTTGCTCGGCATTCTACAATAAGTTCAAGAGCAAGTGCTGAATAAAGACCCGGCTTGTACTGCCCCAGCTGATGCTGTGGTATTTCTGGAATGACTCAGCACTTCAAGTGTATCAAGATCCAAAATATTCAGGAAAATCATAAAAAAAACATGGCTAGCTACAGCAGATATTAATTCAAGGTTTGAATTTTGAACGCAAAAAAAAATATTCTCACATTCTTGGAAGTCTGTTTTGAATTCCAGTTTCTTAATCACACATAGAACCAGGCACGTTATGTTTCTGAGGCATAATGTTTTCTTGTTGCTGTAGAGCCTGGTAGACATGATGACATCTTCTTTTGTGCAGCCTGTTAAGAAGGAGCTGGAATTCAGCATAGATTAAATGGTGTTTAGTAGAAGCTCACAAAAACCAGTCTCTGAAAACATCTATTATTGCTCTTGTTTTGTTTTCAGGGTGAATCACATGTGAAAGAATACCCATAATAGCTTACAACAAAATACACAGGATGACCTGAATATCTCTGTACTGGTTCTGTTTTGTAGAAATATACAATTATTCAGAGAAAAATCTGAAAGTATTATCTAGTTGCTGTAATGAAAATAGCAAAGGTCACATAGCTAATATCTAATGCTTTGAGAAAATAGGAATATATGATGAATATATGCTCTAATACTTTGTTTTATTTCCACTATTTTATTTTTAACATAAGTTGTTATGGAACTTTCCTCTGTATGCTTTGTTTATCATTAATGAATAAAGAAATTGCTTTGGGCATATAGCAGGGCAGAACTTAGCTAAGCAGGGAAAACTAAACTAAATGCTGGGTGGAAGAAGATATAGTCAGAGAGACACCATGGAGCCCTGCCAGAGACAGATGCCACAACATTAGCCAGTAAGCCATAGCCACGTGGCAATACACAATAAAAATGGGTTAAATTAATATGTAAGAGTTAGTCAATAAGATGCTAGAGCTAATGGGCCTGGAATTAATTTAATTAATATGGCTTCTGTGTGATTATTTCAGGTCTAAGCTAGCCAGGTTGCCGGAAACCAACAAGCGCCTCTCCTCCTCCAACAAACTGGCACCCACATGGAAAACTAAAATCCATCTAAAACCTGAGAGCGCTTAAAAATTAATTCTAAACACAAAAGAACAAAGTTTGCTACCAGCATTTTCTTGGATGGGCTCCGTTGCTAAAAGCAAGCAGAGGCATGGATCCATTAAGAGAGTTTTTCATGACTCAACAATAACAGAAAAGTCGCCATTTTGAAATGCCTGCTTTCTGGCCTATGCTGACAGAATGACTTTTGGCTCTTTGGGGAGACAAAACATTTAGATGGGGTTTGTGAGCAGCGTGTTGTTGCTTGTTTGGTTGTAACGGCGTAAGCGAATGCAGACAGATTGTCAAAATATAGACAGCTTTAATGGAGGAATAGACTTACAGAACCACTGTTCCCGCGGAGACCAGGAAAGCAGAAGAGAGCGCTGGGAGCACGCTCACCAATTTTATAGGAGAACTTTAGCCTGAGGCGAACACGCCCCCTAAGGGGTGGGACTTATCCCTACATCTCCCCCTTTTGTCTAAATAAGACAGAACTAAACCAAATACAACTATATACAATAATAACAAATAAATATAACAAACAATATTGAGAATCAAAAGTTTTGCTAAACATTCTATCTCAAGGAGTCTAAATAATGTAGAGAGTAACTACAATTATATAATCTTCAACTCCATCAAAGATCCGAGAAGGCAATAAATATTACTTAACAAACGATCCAAATGTGTAACAATTGACAAAGACAACTGACTACCTGAGCAATCACCCAAAGTCTCGTTTGCAATGTTGAGTCA
>NW_026067944.1:32788079-32808129 GCF_014885135.2 Alexandromys fortis
TACAGTTTGGAGAGTACTATGCCCAATTTCCCAAATATTGTTTTTGAATGTTTCCTTATATTTAAAGGGGGATTTGCTATAGAGCTTTGTATTGTTATGGATCTTGGTTTATTGATGCAAATTTCAGGTCTATCTTTTTATGTATTTTCCTGTTCTTGATTAGGGCATTGTGATTGTATAACTCATTTAAAAATGTAACGTATAATTAAGAAATATAGGTTAATAGTCATCTATAATAGTCAAACTTGTAGTTATTTAGTTAGATTTTCTAGATGTACAGAGATGTATTTCAGATAGATAGGTATTCTTTAAATCTTTTAGAGACCTTCAGAATATGGCATTAAATATTTTAAGAAATTAGGACTTTTCATGACAGTAAGACACATCTGCTCCTGGAAGCACCAAGCTACTTCAAGAGTATTATGGGCATTGAAGAAGATCCTTATAAAGTTGGTTAGCCATTTGGGCATGAAACTGCTCTTGCCTGGACTGCTTGACTGGACATGCAGAAGCCCCACAGAAATGACTGCTGAACTTGCCTAAAGGCAAGATGGTCCTTCAGGGTTCCTGTTTTATAAAAAATTCTGCTAGACATTCTGCAGGACGCATATGAAAATGACTGAAAAACTGCCAATATAGGTAGAACTGTCTTTAAAATATCTTGCTTTGTGGGAATGTCTGCTAGATGCTATGGGCCTGCAAGCTGAATATTGATGCCCCAACAGAATAAAAGAACTTTGGGTGACTGTCCAGGCAGCGAGATATGTCTCTCAATTCTAGAGTTTTACAATGTACTTCCTGTTTACTTAGGTAATATATCCTTCTGGAGTCTTTGAAGAATTTATAGTAATAGTTATAGTTTTCCTTAGTTATGATAAAAATAAAGTAGATATAATATTGTAACTATAATTCTTGCTTGGTAAATGTTTTGATTTATGTAATTTTACTATGTTAAAGTTAAAATCTTCCTTTTTATTTAAACAGATAAGGGGAGGTGATGTAGAATTTCTCTCTGTATGCTGTGATTGCCATTAATGAGCAAAGAAACTGCTTTGGACCTATAGCAGGGCAGAACAGAGCTAGGTGGGGAAAACTAAACTGAATGCTTGGTGGAAAAAAGTGGAGTCAGAGATGCCATGGAGCCCTGCCAGAGACAGATGCCAGAAATTTAGCCAGGAAACCACAGCCACATGGTGGTAGACAGTTTAATAGAAATGGATAAATTAATATGTAAGAGTTAGCCAATAAGAAGCTAGAGCTAAAGGGCCAAACAGTGATTTAATTAGTACAGTTTCTGTGTGCTTATTTCAGGTTTAAGCTACACAGGCTGCCAGAAACCAACAAGTACCTTTCTTTCTCCAACAAACACTAAGTCATATTTTTACTATTTTAATTTTAACCTAAGTAAATACAATGAATATTACAGTTTCCATGTTGAATACAGTTTGACAGATAAACTATGAAGTAGTCAACTGCATTTGAATTGAATGCCACAAATAAAATATGTACATTTGTGGTATATATGTCACTAAAATAAAATGCCCATTATGCATGTAAGATAGAGATTAAACTTTGTTTATTTTTATTTATTAAACCTGGCAACTAATTATAGAGACTATAAAAAACTTTAAAATATTCTTTTTTCATCTTTATGATTTGGGGTTTCAGTGTTCTGATTGTTTAGTAATTTAATTAAACTATAAACTAGTGCTGAGTCTCTATAGTGTACAAAAGAGATTTTAAGGTAATGGAGTCCTAATTCCCAGGTAGCTTTGCTACTTTCCACCTACTGTCTAGAAGCAAAGAGCTTGCATATCTGCTTTTTCTCACTGGAATTCTAGGGATAAAAAGAATCGCCACACAGTAGTATGATTTGAAAAGACACTTTTCAAAAGAAGAAAGTCCAATGAATAAATAGAATGATACTCAAACTTTTTACCATTGAAAAAACTTAAAAGAATAATGCTGCTGAGAAACTGGCTGGAAATGAGCACACATTGTTAGTTGAAAATACTAAGTCATTATATTCCCGGGAGAAATGACATTAGGATATCTATGTGTTTAGTACATTATTCACAATAATGAAGCTGTAGGATAGGCTTAGGTTCCCTTAAATTGAAGAATGGATAAAAAATAAGGGATATGTACAAAATAAAGCATTATTCATCATAAAGAAGACCAAAAAATGTCAATGGAAGGAAAATATATTATTGTGTTAAATAAAAGAAATCATACATCAAAACATTAAGCATCATATGTCTTCACTCAGATGTTAAAATTAGATTAAAAATAAAACAAGAACTAATAGGAAAAGGTAACCTTAATGTGGCAGAGGGTCTAAGTCAGAAAGGGAATCGAATCAGGACATCGAAATGGGAGAGTAAAAGAAATATTAGAGAAGGTGGCTGTGTATGAAACATGAGATATGCATGTGGGGAAAAGTCCACAATGAAATATGTTAATAGCACAATTAAGATGCATTAACATCATAAATCTTAGTTATTAAAAAGTAGTTTCAAGTATAGTGATTATCCTAAAGATAGAAAGATTAGAATGGATAAAGAAAATGCGGTATATTTACACAATGGAGTACTACACAGCCGAAAAAAATAATGATATCTTGAATTTTGCAGGCAAATGGATGGAACTAAAAAGCATTATTTTGAGTGAGGTAACCCAGACCCAGAAAGAAAGCTACCACATGTACTCACTCATAAGTGGTTTTTAAACATAAAGAAAAGAAAGCCAGACCACAAATCACAATCTCAAAAAACCTAGACAACAATGAGACCCCTAAGAGAGACCTACATAGATTAATCTACATGGAAATTAGAAAAAGACAAGATCTCCTGAGTAAATTGGGAGCATGGGGACCTAGGGAGAGGCCTGAAGGGGATGAAGGGGAGGGGAGAGGTAAGAAGGGGATCAGAGAAAAATATAAAGCTCAATAAAAATTTTAAAAAAATAGAAAAAAGAATAAAAAGATTATGAAAATTTAAATGAAAAAAGAAAGATGAGTAAATTAAAAAGGAAAAATAACACCATGAGGAAAACTGTTTTTTATTCCAAAACATGCTATACTGTTATGTACAACTATTTTCATTTATGTAGTATTACATGGAAAATATTCATAGTAGAATTCAACACATGTAGAATGGGAGCAAGGCAATATAAAAATATTGAAATTATTTAAACCTCTCAGCATATGAAATAGAGAAGCTGGAGGGAGAACAAGCTGCTTGAGAATAAATGGGGGATTTGATGGAAACACCAATGACACAATTATGCTCTGTTTTTGATCTGAGATCCTTAAGATTTGAATGAAAAGTAACTGAATTTAAAGGAAAAATTTTTTTAAAAAACATTCAAAATTAAGAAATCAAATGATAAAGATTTCAGTTATGTCAAAACCCAGTGGTTTGCAACTAGACATATTAATGGAAAGGTCAATGTGCTAGATCCCAGACAGGCAGAAGTTCTTAATGGTTTCTGTATGAAGCTCACAGCTTCCTGCCTTTTTTACTTTGCATAAGCTAGTCCAATTTCTCACAATGTACTTTCCCTCCTGTAGTCCAAAAGCATCCTAGCCTCCTATGGAATCATCATTTTTTTTTTCTGTGTGAGGGATGTTTATTCTTCTTTCACAGAGATGGCTATTTTCCAACCATGCTTTCTACAAACATGCCAAAAATCATACATGCAAGTCACTATTTTGGTTATTTCTTGACCTGTCTCTTAACATTCTAGGAGACAGAGGCCATATACTCATCTCTGCTTCATGTCATATAGGCCCACAGTTTACTGCTTGAAATTCTTAAGCAAATGTGTGGTGGGGTTGAACATAACAGGAACATTGTCCATTAAGTAAGAAATGTCTATTTGGATTATTTTTCCAATTATCTGTCTTATTCTAAACTACAATGCATATTTGGATGTTTTAAGAAATGGCAAAACTGTGGAAAGTTGAACATTTTCATCTAACAGGAATTAAAAGATATTAATCACCTAGGTGTTCATTCTAATACTACTGTGTAACTTCTGCTATTGTGCCCAAAGTCCAGATGGATTTTTATTAGCTCAGTAAATGCTGTGGCAGATCTGATTTCTATTTAAATTAATATAAATATTGCTATTTTACAATAAGTGGAATGACTAAATTGGTGTAGATATTTATTTATGACATATTTGGTGTTTAATAAATTTAGTTGAAATAAAACCACATTGTTATTCTCATGATCTGATTCATAATTTTTGGTGACAGTTGATTTTGTAAAGTCACCAAGTCTTCTGAGGTCCAAAAACTTAGTTTCCTAGTCTTCTGAGCTCTAGAAACTTCACTTGATCCAGGCAGGTTTTTCTTTACAACAAAAATATATTCTAATGGATTTTAGTTCCAAATGCAACTCAGGAATCACTGCATTAGAACCTGTTCATTTTTAATAATCATGGCAGTAAAGCAAGATGTAGTTGATGAGAGGACTGTAGTCTGGATTTTTTCAAAAGGCACATTTATACAACTCCATGGGGGGGTAGTACAGAATGAAATATGGATAATTATTCAGCAATTTCACATCCAATACTGCTTTGGGGGCTTGACATCTCAGCTTGAGAGCTTTCCATGAAAAGTATGCTATGGTTGTCCTCCTTACTAGGTCTAGCATTTGTGTGAGGGAGCTGCATTATGTTCTACAGATTTTGGGATGAGCACTTAGCTGTAGGAAGTTTTCTGACAATCAATTTCCTTGCATGGAGTAACTCATGATTCCAGCATTGCTGCTGAAACTAGTCAAGTGCAAGTCCACCAAGGCCCCATCCATGTTGCCGTCCATGCAATGACCAAAAGGCTAAACTTGCTAAAGTAAAAAGATAAGTGTCTGCAGCGTGTCCCACAGGTTCGAAGCCACGAAAAATGTGTTTTTGAGATGCGTGTCTTGATTTCAAATGTTGCTTTTCCAGGGACTTAATCTTGGCACAGCTTTTCTAGTGATCTGAAAAGTTCTTCCTGTGGTCACCTGTTCTTTTGTGCCTAATTACATCACTCATTGGCTCATTTCATGAGCATAACAGTCGTACCAAGGCCACTTAGAAGGTGTGTATAAAAATGTGCTATAATAATCTTCACAGCACAAGTTGGTTCTTTTTCAAGGAAATTCTTTCTTTTTTAGCGTCTTTTTCTTACAGCCAGCCAGCAAGCTCTATAGAGCTAGAAGATGATAGATCAATAACTTTAGCTGCAAGCAAAGAGAGATTTAGCCATCAGCATAAAACTTAGTAAAATATGGAGTCAGGAACCAGAAAGCTTAAAATACAGTTTTCCTCAACTGAAGACAGTTATGCTAAGCATATTCATTTAATTTTCTAAGCATGTTATTAATGTTTTGAAGTAAAATTACACTCCCTGTATATTAGAGAAAATAATATAGAAAATTAGGTCATTGACTTCAATGAACTTTTATTGAAGAGCTGAAGAATTCATCCCAGAAAGATATAACAACTCAAGGGCTTAATGTAATCCCTTCATTTTCTTAGCACTTATATAGATCATTGACATGAGCCCATATAGAGTTTACTTTTCAAACACAGTTCACACAATAAATAAGGTGTATCATCAAAAAAATAATTGATTGACTTTGTGTGTATGTATTTGTGTTTATTTCTCTTTCCAGAATTGTAATATTCATAGCACTGTTTGAATACATAGACATGGGAACTTTGCTTCTCCATCAATATGGTGGACATTAATTAATTGCCTATTGAATGCCAAATGCTATTCTAGGAAATTAGAATATATTAGTAAGTGTGAGTCTCTTTAATTAAGAAGCATGGATTCTAATCAAAGAAAAAATATACTAAGCAAAAAGCACAAAGAAAGAGTAACACACATAATACCTTGATATATAAGTACTATTGAAAATTCATCAGAATGAGAAGAATTAGGAGGACTAGGAAAGATTTTTCATTAGGTTTCACTAAGAGGATGAAATAAGAAGAAGCAGAGACAGTTTGCTTGGAGATCACTGAAGAAGAATGATACATACTTCAAACAGAGACTACCAGTTGTTGAAATAGGAGTGGCGGGGCTGCGTCCCCGGCACCCGGCTGCCCGCATGGCTAGCTTATGCCCGAAATAATTACACGGAATCTGTATTCTTTCAAACACTGCCTGGCCAGGCTAGATCCAGTTTCTTATTGGCTAGCTCTTACATATTGTTCTAACCCATTTCTAATATTCTGTGTAGCCCAAGAGCTGGCTTACCAGGGAGGATCTTAACCTGCGTCTGTCTGGAGCGGGAGAATCATGGCGACTCCTCCACTAAGCTTTTTTCTCCCAGAATTCTCTTCTGTCTACTCCGCCTACCTAATTTTCTGTCCTATGAGGGCCGAGGCAGTTTTTTTTTATTATTAACCAATGAAATCAACAGATAAGATACAAGACCCACCTCCATCAACCAGTGCAAAAGCTACTGTCAACAGAACAGGATACTAGTTGATACCTTTCGTTCAACCCCTCTTCCATCCCCTCACTCTCAGGTGGAATGACGTTTCTTCTTTGATTATGATATATGTGTGTGTATTCAGAAATACACAAATGCAACCTACTGAGTCCATTTTTATTGTTGGTATTTATCAAGCTTGGAATCGGCTACTTCCCTTTCTCCCAGGAGTCATTAATTTCCTGGAATTCTTTGTCTAAATGTTAGGATGCTGCAAAATTTCCCCCTTCCATTATTAATATGAGAAAAAACGCAATTAACAGTCCTACCGAACTGCAATATGAGCCATGCTGATAACCAGCATGGCAAGGTGTATGTGAAGATGCAAGAAATTGTTGGCTCATTTTTACTCTGCACTCTTTTCTCTTTAAGGGGCCTGTCACCCAACTCCCATGTAAATCACATGGAGGCTTATTCTTATTTATAAATGCCTGGTTTTCTTGGCTTATTTCTTTCTAGCTTTTCTTAACTTAAATCATTCCATCTATCTTTTGCCTCTTTTTTCCCCCAGATTTCTCTTCCTATTTATTTGCAGTGCATGCCAGCACTGATGATCATTTCTCCTGCCTTGTTATTGGCTATTCAAGTCTTTATTATACTGACCAGGTTTGTTAAGCAGGCAAAGTAACACAGTTTCACAGAGTTCAACAAATGCACCATAAAAGAATGTGACAAATTTTTACATCATTAAAAATGTTCCATAGCATAAATAAATGTAACACAACTAAAAATAATATTTAATGGCACTCTTATGTGGCATGAATAATTAAAAAAACCCAGAGTCAGGTATTGGGGTTCAAAGTGAAGATCAGAAAAGCAAAGCAGCCAACCACTGGTCCTTATCTCTACCTCAGACAGAAATGGAGGATACTGCCTCCACAAATCCTCAGACTGAGACTGAGATCTGTCTCCTCCTGTTTTATATTCTTCTCTAGTGGTATGCACCACCATCAGCAGGCCTCTATGGCTAACTATTGTGGCAGCTGGGATTAAAGGAGTGTGCTATCACTGCCTGGATTGAATGATTGAGTAGTGTGGCTGCTTTGCACTCTGAGCTTCAGAAAATCTTTATCATTAAAACACAGATAATATACCACTATATTTCTCCTTTTTTCTAAAATAAAAGGCTATAACTAATGTAAGAAAAACTATATACAATAAGTTTATAAAATAACTAACTACAATGTATGTGGGCAATTAGTATACCAACAATGTCTAGTCCATTGGCATTTGACAAATTCAGAGAAAATACTCCATTATTTATTCTATCTTGATAAATCCAAAAGGTTTTGCCTAATTCACATTCCATTCAAATTCACATTATCAAATTATATTTTAATACCGCTCAATCTTTTTTACTTCATACCTCTTTAGTGTGCTTCTTTTCTGAGTCTGGTAAACAAGGAAAACTATAGCTATAACTATCTAGTCTTCAACTCCCTTAGAGACCTCAGAAGGAAATAATATTAACTGAATAAGTAGAAGTGAAAGCAAGTGACTTCCAAAAATGAGAGAAATGACAGAAACAGCTGGCTGCCTGGACAGCCATCCAACATTCCTCTGCAACAATGAAACATCCATCTTCAGCCTAAAGGCTTAGAATATTTGACAGTCTTTTCTATGAAGAAAGATTTTTGAAGGACTGTTCATCCTTGTCTTGACAAGTTTTTGCAGTCACTCTCTTTTGTGACCTGCTTGTCCAATTAGGACACCATACTGTCAACAGTTGAGGCAAGAGCATTTTCTTACTCAGTGGTTTACCTTTGCCACAAAGAAATTGAACGTCATGTGGAGTTTCTACAATGCTCATTATCTTCTCTGAAGTAGATTGGTGCTACCATGGCCAGACATGTCTCATTGCCATTAAAAAGAACATATGATGTTTAAACATCTAAATGGCATATTGTAGATCTCTGAAGTGTTTGAAAATGACCAATCTATCTAAAATATATCTCTGTTTGACCTTGAAAACATACCTAATGTGACTACAAGTTTGCTTGTAATACGTGATTACATACTAATCTGCATTTGTTTATTATCCTAAATAGTTGGTAATAAGAACTTTCAATGACTGGAAATTTGCATTACATTGTTAAATGGGCTGTATAGGTAAATACCTTGGACAAGTTTAGAAATGTATGTACAGTATATTTTAATAGAATTAATCTTAAGTTTGTAACAATATACAAAGTCCAATCCAATACAAAGTAGTTAAAACTAGTAGGTGCTTTCTTAACAAGTAAATTAAATAATATATTGTTTTTTTATCTTATCATGTCTGTATCCTCCCTTTTTTTCTTTTCAATAATCTGCCCTTTTATCTGGACATGTCTTTATCCCCCTTTTTTTCCTTTCAAAATTAGAACCTTGAATTCCTCTTAAATTGCACCTTTGGGGTCTCGTTTTATTTTCTATCTATTTTATAGCCTAAAAATTTAATAGAATCTTCTCTTTGTATTATTTCAGAAGCCATTTTGAATCCTCAATTGGTAAAATTTTCCTTATTTCTTGAAACATTCTTTCTAAAGTATCTACATTTGAATCAGATAATAAAATGTCATCTATATAATGGTAATCTATAAACTGAGGAAAATGCTTATGGATTATTTCCAATGGCTGCTGTACAAAATATTAGAACAGAGTGGGGTTATTTACCATTCCCTGTGGGAAAATTATTCATTGATATCTTTTAGCAGGCTGAGAATTATTATAAGTAGGTACTGTGAAGGCAAATTTTTCTCTGTCTTTTTCTTGTAAATGTACAGTAAAGAAACAGTCTTTTAAATCAATAACTATAAGAGTTCATCCTTTAGACAAACGTGAAGGCAAAGGAATTGCAAACTATAAAAAGACCATTGGCTGAATCACCTTAGATCTTAGGTCTTAGCTCTTAGATCTGTTGTCATTCTCCATTTTCCAGATTTCTTTTTAACAACAAATACAGCAGAATTCCAAGAGCTTGTTGATTCTTCAATATACTGAGCATTTAGTTCCTCCTGCACCAGCTGTTCTAAAATCTGCAGTTTCTCTATTGTTAAGGCCATTTCATAGCCCATACAAGTAGGGTTATTGGTACCTATGGAAGATGAGCAGCTGTTGTATTCTGTTCTTATACAATATGAATACTCTGTGACTGTTCTTTATAAAACCTTCCAATGTTTTTCCAAGAAGCATACATTAATTTATGGTATGTTTCTAAGATTGGGAATGGTTAATCTGAGTATTCCATTGCTGTAATAAATCACGTCTTCACAAATTCAAATTCATTGCTATGTTAGCCACATATGGCTTTAATTGCCTCTCTGGCCTTCTGGCCATATACATTTGACCCATCTCACACTCTGTTTTACCTGAGATAAACTTCCAATCCCTAAAAAACGAACATTTATTTCCAGAAGAGGCCAATTTGGATGCCAAGATTTTGGTGAAATTAACACCAAAGCTACATTCACACCTGTGTCTACCAGACCTTCAATGACAATGTGATTTATTTATAATCTTAATTCTGGTCTTTGTTCATTTATTTATAAGTTTCCAAAATATTTGCTTTATGGTTTCTCCTGAATGTTTTGTTCTCTTTTTATAGTTTTAACATTAGGTTCTCTTGTTCTTACAATAGAATAGGCATTAGGTTCTTTTATTGCTCCTGGAAGGAGTTTTCCCTAAGGTGACAGAAAATGACTGAACTGGATTTAGTATAGGGGCTTGTGAAAGGCCCCTCAAGGAGTTTCCCAACAGCAGAGGATTACCTTGAATGTCCCCTGTGTATCTGCATTCATTAATACAATGTCTGCCTTTACCACACCTTCTAAATAATCCAGAAGGTGTTACATCTGGACTATAGTTAGGAAAAAAAAAAAAAAAAACATTGTTTCTAGGAATTCCCTGTATACAGTCCCTTTTAAGGTGACCTTCTTTGAGACAATTATAACACCTGACATTTTGATTTTTTCCTCAAACCTCTGGAAATCACCTCTCCTATCCACGCATAATCATGATCATGTGATCCGATATTAACTGTATCTTGGATCCATTCCTCCAAAGCTGTTGACCTTGCCTTTAATCACCTAATTATCCTTTTAAGTAGAGAGTTAGCCTTTTTAAAATCTAGAGATTCAGTTATTATTTGTCTAGCTTCTGAATTTGATATCATTCTATTTACTACTGAAGTCAATCTTTGTAAGAAATCCATGAACACTTACTTCTTTTAGTTCTTGTATGACTTTAGAAAAAGATTCAATCTTCTTTCCCAATTTTCAGTTCTGTCCCAAACATTCAAAGCTGCTGTATAGCATAAAGCCAGGATATGGCTATTATATAAGGATCACCTTTCTGTAGCAGCATGATCTTCTTCTCCAAGAAGTTAGTCTTGGGAGCCGGGCGGTGGTGGCGCACGCCTCTAATCCCAGCACTCGGGAGGCAGAGGCAGGCGGATCTCTGTGAGTTCGAGACCAGTCTGGGCTACAAGAGCTAGTTCTAGGACAGGCTCCAAAACCACAGAGAAACCCTGTCTCGAAAACAAACAAACAAACAAACAAACAAAAAAGTTAGTCTTGGGAGACTTCCATTCCTTTAGGCTTACTCCATTGTTCAATAGTCTTAACCTTTTTCCTAACCTTTTTCTTAACTTTTTTTACTCCATTGTAATTGTGGACCAGGCTCTGAAACTGTTTTAACCAAGTCTATCCAGTCTTTAAGGATAAATTTTATTACAAAATGACCACGAGTTTAACATTTGTTTCACAGAAAGTAAATGAAATTACCTGGCACAAATGAGAAGGAAACACAGAACATGCAACAAACCCCCTTAGGAGTTTATTAAAGAGGGCATGTATAGGCCTGGGGAATTCAGTGTTCAAAGAGAGAGAGAGAGAGAGAGAGAGAGAGAGAGAGAGAGAGAGAGAGAGAGAGAGAAAGATGGTGCATCCAGTTTTTAAAAGCTGCCTAGTGCATGCACACAGGGGGGTGATGTTGCTATGTCATATGCAGATGACAGGACTCACTCATGCACTCAAGGGCTTAGTTTAGTCATACATTGTTGATGTAATCCATGCCACACAGCACATGGGTCACACGGGGCTTTTTAACATTCCTGGAGGCCATTAGGCACTTCTCCATGAGGGCTTGTCTGAACAAGCATTGCCCCTAGAATTCAGAAGTATCAGCCTTATGTGGCTAAAATCATTACAAATTAAACTACTGCTTCCTTGAATCTCCTTAAATCTAACACTGGAACAGAAGTCCAGTTAGCTATAACAAAGCCTCAGCCATCTGACAATTCCTGTAGGTTGCTGGATATTAAGGTTGGTTGTTTGAAAACTTTAGGCTGTTCCTTCCTCCCTAACCTTATAATACAATGCTGAAATTGGTTTTCCTTTAAATTCCTTGTCTGAATTTGGATTTCTTTGTGATCTGTTTTATTAAGATTTTTTTTAGAGGACTGTATCTTGGTAGTCAAATCAAACAACTTTTTAAGAGGTAAACCAAGAATTATCAAAACAACAGCAAGGATTATCAAAATGATACTTAACAGTATGGAAATTCCAGTTAAGTTATTTATCCCTTCATTTGATTGTTCCGTTATTAAATCATGCATTTTGTAATCGTGAAGAGACCTAATTTCTTATTGCAATTATTTCTTCCATTTTTTAACATAGGAAAAAGCTCTCTCTTTTAACTAATTCCTTTTTTGACAAATTCTGAATTTTCTCAGTAATTTGCCATCGATGATGATGAAGATGTGAGGCTTATTGTTGCTGCATAGAACAGTGCAAGCCTGACTGGATTTCAAGGCAGCTACAGAGTTTGGTAGCAGCCAGAGAAGGGGATTCAGAAAAAAAAAAAACCTGCCAGAAGTAGAGAAAAGAGAACCTACCCAGTGTGGTAGTGACTCCAGCCACATGTAGCATAGGCGTATGCTGCTAGCTGCAAAGTCAAAATGAAATGTTTTTTTTTTTTCATGAATTCATATCCCAAAAGATTGCCCCAGAGACTTAACTCATAGACTCAGATAACCAATAAACCTCGGCTGAAGAGTTGAGTTTTCTTTCTATAACACATATAAAAATAGCCACTTGTGAGTCATGCATGATGGCACATACTTTGAATTTTAGCAGAGGCAGGTAGATCTCTAAGTTTGAGGCCAGCCTGGTATACAGAGTAAGTTCTAGGACAACCAAGGCTACACACAGAAACATTGTCTTGTCTTGAATAAACAAATAAATAGTGAAAGGAAAGAAGGAAGAAAGGAAGGAAGGAAGGAAGGAAGGAAGGAAGGAAGGAAGGAAGGAAGGAAGGAAAGAAGGAAAGAATTTGCTAATTGCATCATTTAATAGATTTTCATTACCACTATAAGTTATGATTTCTTGTAAATATATACCTTATCACTCTTTAAAGGAGAATAGATGTATACAAAAATCAGGTAACTCCATCAATTAATATAGCATTTTCCTATAGAAAACACGATTTTCTGTATTTTTCTATGAAGACAGGGAGTCAGGTAGTGTCTGACAAATTGATGTCAGAATTCTCTTACGGTAAACCTCCCAAATTACTTTGTGTTTGTCAATATCTTCTCTACAGAACGTTCTTAAAAGTTGATAATGTGGGAGGAAGTAGAACAGCGAATCAGGATTTTACAAATGATGCGGGCAATGTCAATGTGAGCAAAAGCAATCCTCATTTCCTATTAAGAAAACACTGATCATTGGCACAAGGAGGACAGAAGTCCAATTCTCTAAGTAAATAAATCTCTACATCTGATGTATTCTTCTCATTCCTCCTGGAGATCTGGTGTATTTTCTTTTGCCATAAATTGGACCCTAACAAAGGTCAGTGAGAGTTCACAGGGAATCATTTCCCTGGCATCTAGACATAGAGAATGGGTATTTAATTAAAATAAAATCTAAAGAACATGCAGTAAAAACACAGAACTGCTTTATTTCAATAACACTTTATTAAATGTATACTGACTTTATTTCTGTTTGAGAAAAAAAAAGGTTTTCTATTTCTTTAAATATGTTAATAATCTGGCTGAAGGTGGCAAGAGATACACGTACATTCCAGACTGGTTAGCCGATTACCTCTGTTTGTCTTGTTTGTGGAACATGAACACAGATATGAGGAGAGAATCCCTTTGTAGATTCATCTGCATCCCTAGTACTGCTGATAGCACAGCTAATGCTGTGGTATTATCTGCCTACAAGCTTGCTTCTCACTGCTTTGTAGATGGGACTCTCTATCTGAGAACAAATCAAAAGGACAGCAATGCTTAGAACTCAAATCTCTTGTGTTAAGACATAAACTCTTTTGATTATGTAATATTTCCACAAAACCATAGCTGCCCTTTTTCCTGTAATCCTGAATTTGTTAGTTTGAAAGAGGCAGTCTACCAGTTAAAACAGATTTCCAATGAAGTCATTTATCTTTTAAAACAAAGAATGAAATATACCAGGAGACAGAGTTCAGTGGTAGGACAGTTAGTTGCTTACCATACTGCGGAGATGACTCCCAGAAAGGCACAGGATTGACTGGGAAGAGGTGAGGCAAACCTTTATTAATCCCAGCACTCGGGAACAGGGACAGATGGATCTCTGAGAGCAAGAGGAAAGTTGGTCTACAGAGTGAGAGTCAGGATAGCCAGTGCTATACAGAGAAATCCTGATTTGAAAAAAACAAATCATAAGACAAAACAGAAAACAAAATACCAAAACAACAACAAAAACAAATTAAGAAAAAAAAATTTAAAAAACCAAGTATTTTGCAACCCCCTTACTAGTAAATAAACATTTAAATAATATAGAGAAATTAAAACCTTCAAAATTAGCATTTATATCTTTAGACTGTAGTCATAGGAAATTCTCTTCCTTCTTGCTTGAAGACCCATGTACTGTGGAGTATAAAATCTCCATCCTTCTGTCTCATGTAGAGCTTGAAGAATGTATAAATCTCTGTTCAGCAGATAGCACACTTATTTTGAAAGATAAACTGATAAGTATGAAAAAATATTCTTAAGACTAATGCTGTGGTGAAAATTTTTAAAATTTGATGTTTTTAAAAATTAATTTTATTTTTATTTTATCAATAAATGTTACAGAAGCCAAAGAAGAAAAAAATATAAATTTACTTTCATAAATTTTGAAGTATAAAAATAAAGATTTCTTTACTACCATATTGTAAGACTTACTTACAATTCAGTGTATATTCAGCCAAATCATTCTTGTCTTTTTTTCTGTCTACAAACTTCTCTTAACTTTTCCTATACTTTAAACTTTCCCTCCAGGATCGTATGAAAATCTCATTCTGTTGCTTTAGCCATTCAGTTTGTTTTTCTCTTTTTACTGAGTACATCTTGTCAAATGATGTTGTCTTTGGAAAAATAAAGTAAAAGCATTTGGGTCTGAGCTAATAATTTGCCTTGGGTCCGGAAAGCAGTTTTTCAGCATTTTGTGCAATAGGTTAAAATGAATAATTTATTAGTGGAAATAATAACTATTTATATACTTTAGATATTTAATATATTTTAGATAAAATAGTAGGTATAGTTACTGGCAATCTACTCTCTTCTGTTTTAATTTAATCAAAATTGGATAATGGACTGGGCACAAAGCATTTTGGTGACATTTTCCTAGCTTGGAAAAAAAAACACTTGGCATTAAAAACTAAAAGTAGGTATTATCTTTAAACCACTTAAATCGAGTATTTTTTACTTCTTTGGGTTTTAGAAAGGATAAAGTTCTCATTTTTTAATTTTACCTTTTGAATGTCAGGAAACAGTTTGAGTCTAAGTATTAGATGTTGAATGACATCTCTCTTAATATATACATACACACACTCATATATATATATATTCCATACATATGTATAAGTTGAATTTTTAATTTCCAGTACACTAGAGTATGACTTATAGGAAGGAAATGAGGTCTTTAAGAGATGACTAAGTTGAAATATAGGCTCTAGTTCAAAACACTCTAAGCAGCTTGAACAGAGTGCTCATAAGGACAGAAAATCTGAATACAGAAATGCATAGAAGACCTTGTGAAGACAAAGGGAGAGAATGAGAAGATGCCTGTCTACAAGACCAGGACAAGGGTTGCAAGGAGAAATGAGTTCTGTTGACACCTTTGTCTTGAACTTTCCAACCCCAGCATCATAAGAAAATCTCATCCCGTTGCTTAAGCCTTTCTGCATGTAGTCCTTTGTTAGGGTAGTCCCAGGAAAGTAAAACAAGAAAACAGAGAATATTCTTGGGTGTATACTAATAAATAAGATTGAGTTTATACTAATATTATGTACAATATATTACAATCAGAAAAAAAGAAAAGCAGCATACTAAATAATATTCTAAATTTGTGGTTTGCTGTATGAATAGGATAGACCTGTGGAAGATAAAAATACAATGTCACTTATGGAGACAGAGTTGTAAACACCCAGCAATTCTACTGGATGAACATGATCCAAATAACTGTGTCAATCAGCATTAAAGGCAGTCTTCTGGAGAGCATGTGAAGATGAGTGTAAGCCACACAGGCGGAAAAACACAAAACACTACAAATGTCATTTAATATTAATTACTGGAAACCACAACTTGTCTAGACATTTAAGCTAGCATGTTGATTAAGTATTGACCAGATTTCAGATATATCTGAAGTTTTATTCTAGCTCTAATATTAACAAACTGATCATCTGGTCACTGACATTACCCTATTTATTAAAATAAGATATTCACAGTACTAAACACACCAAAGAAATAATTAATATACACTCCTTAGCATAAAAACATTACTAAATAGACATTATCTATTTATGTCAACATATTATTCCTATGTTTGTGATGTGTGAAGAACTGAGAAAAATGGATTTGAGGGTCTTTTCACTCCCTAGTAGCTGCTGCTCTTTTCCCTAAGACAATCCGTTGCTTCTTTATTGTCAAGGGTATTACAGAGGCGTGTTTAAGCCTGAGTAGATTTCCTGTTCACTGGAGGACCCACTACCATCGCAACGCATTATTAAGGACTTCATTTTCTTGAGTCAACTTTAAAGAATGACAGCTTATACTTAGTTCACACTCCTGCAACTCAACTTGCTGATTTCAAATTGATTCTATCCATCTTGTGAATTCATGGATGATGTCTTAGAATCTAGGTCAAGATCACAGTAACAGCTTTTTATTGTATAAACGTGAAGTACTGTTGTCATATGTGCTCAACAGAATGTTAAGCAAAAGAAAGTCAAATCAACCCAGTGTAGCTTGAAGTCAAAAAGAAGTGTTCTGCTTACCTGAAATTAAATATTACCACATGTTCTATGAAGACATCAGTGATTTAGAAATGTTGAATAAAATTAATAGAATTAGGTCCCACAATGTGAACAGACCAAGGAGGTGTCTAGAATTAGAAGCTTCACATGACTTGCTATCTGTCTGAATACATAACGGTAGTATCAGCACTTTTCTTAAAATATCAGAACCTTGTTTTTTTTTTGTGTGTGTGTGTGTGTGTGTGCACTGTGAAATATCTTATTGGAGTAAAATTGTAGGAACAGTTCTTAACCCCACAATATTCAACACACACACAGATGCACACTCACACACAGATGCACACTCACACACATCCATTCATTACCTCCTTGTAGGACAGTTGAGGTTGGATTGCTTTCAGTATTTGCAGGCTATAAGGTTAACAATTCTTACCTCTATTCCTAAGCATCTGAAATCTTTGGTAATACAGAGTGTTCTAGGTCTTCAACTCTCACTTCTCTCTACCTCTACCTCTATAGTTCCACAAAACACTAAAGGTTTTTGAAAATCATGAAATTTGCAGGCAAATATATGGAACTAGAAAAAAAACCCTCTTAATCAAGGCAACTAAGCCTCGGAAAGACAAATATGATATGTTCTCACTTATAAGTAGATATTAGCTATTAAGGATTCAAGCTTTAAATCTCTACAAAGGAAAGGGAAAATGAAATGTATCTCAATTTTTAAGGGCCTTATTTAATTTCGGTTCCTTTTCAGAAATATATTTTCTATATTCTCCTGATATATTTATTGTTCTTATTTCTCGAAGTTAAATAAAATTTTATATTCCAGTTATCAGATGGGATGTGGATGTACTTTATTACATGTGAGTACTGACTTTCTAGTGACAATTAAAAATATAATATAGTGACAATCAAATATATGATAAATCATGTATATGTCAAAGGAAACAGACCAGAAGTGAAACTACCCAAATTATCCACAGATGTTTGTCCAAGAATGTGCGATGCTCACTCACTCTGTTCGGATATCCTCATTCTACAGATTCAAAAAATCAGCAGGGCTCTTTCTTCAATCCAAATAACCAGTCATTATCTTACAAATGAAGTATAAGAAAACATAAAAAAATAGTACATCCAGTATGGAAATTAGAAGCAATAAGCTTTTTTTCCCACACAATGAATAGCATCCTCGAGGCTTCAGATCATGACTTTTAAAAGAAACAAGTTTAAAACAGGTGCATTCATCTGCAGCTTGTTTACTTATGATGATGTTTGACCTTTTCAGAAAGAGCATACAATTTTATATTATCTACAGTGGAAGAAGTGGATTCTTCATCTCTATCACCATAGGAACAAACACATTTAAAATGGTAGTCAATTAGAGGGTGGCAAATTCTCTTTGTGCTAAAGAATCCAGTTCAGTATCACTAGGAAGAACCATGTCCTCATTTTTCTAGCATCTTCCCATCAGACATATGTTGTAGTAGATTTAATTGTATCTATCACTTCAGCAATTATGTGCATGTGTGTTTTCTAGAGGGTTGTGGACTGGCTGATATGGTGCACAGCTGTCGCAGGCTAGCAAGAGCATTTCCTCTGAGGTCACTAACTATTCTGCTAGTGTTTGCCTAGTGACCACTGTCAGCTAGATGTCCCTAAATGCTTCATAATAAAACCAAGAGGTGCAATGCTCAGCAAATGAGCAGATGCTCCAAGCTGGAGCATCTCTTCTCCTGGGGAAAAGGCTGAGGTCTCAGGGAAGAAAGAGACGGAGGAAATCACAAACAGAAGGTGTTATTCCTGACAGTATCCACTCCTTCATACCTGCTGTTTTGTACTTGAACATTTTATTCTATGTAAGGAATATCTCTAGTAATAAGGGGATGAAAAATCCAACGGGGAAATTTTGAGAATGGTTTTCTGTTTGGTAAGGAAAACAGATACTCTGTGCCATCTGAACTCACCTTCCCAAATTTCAAGCTGTTGGTATTTGTGCTCATTGCTACATTTTGCAGATAGTAGGATTCGGTAAGTACATAGTGTTGTTATTGACCGGGCCTTGCAATGCAGCTGAAGCTGTCCCTGAGCTCTCCATCATCATTCATGCCTTTGCCTCCTGGGTGCTGGAGTTACAGATGTGTGCCCTCACCACAGCCGATCTATTATTTTCTTAATTTAAATTTAATTTTTTTCATTATTTTAATTAATTTTATACTTATCGTATGCTAATTCTCAAGTTCTGGGTATTTTTCAAAGTTTTTTTTTTAATGTTTGTTTTATTGTATAAGTGTTTTACAAGCATGCATGTCTCTGTGTCACTTGCATAGTCCAGAAGATGTTACTGGTTCTCCTGGAATGGAGTAAAAGACAGTTGTGAGTTACTATGCAGATGCTGGGAATCAAACCTGGGTCCTCTAGAAGAGCTGCCAGGGTCCTTAACTGCTGCTAACCCATCACTCTCTCCTCTTCCTTCAGCATTTTTAGGCATCATTATATAATATTTATTCTTATCATTAACCACAATTATATTCAATATACAAAATATGTAACACATTGTTGTCAACAATACGATGCTGGAAACAGTTGAAGTATCAGCTTTATAATGATGTTTTAAATCCATGTAATGACAGCATATAAGAGGCTTACGAAAGAATATGAAGCTCAACTGAGCCACAGAGCAAGTCTCTATCTCAAAAAATGAATGGTTAATTTGTAAGATGATTAACCATAGAACTCCACTTCCGGTCATCCTACTGGTGAGACGAATATGTCAGCAGAAACTTGAGGTTCATCCACAGAAGCAGGACAATGGACAGTTATTCACAGTTAATTTCTGTGATGTTTAAAAATCACAGGTTATAAAGATCACTGACTAGATGGGATAATCCAGGAAGATATTAAGTTGGGAATTCTAATAGAGATAAGTTATCATTCACATGTAAATAGCACAAGGAGTATCACAGAAAAATACCAATAATGACAATGCAAAGACAGCCTAGATTTTATTCTGTATTTTCCTCTCATGTGTCAGATGATACAGATGTTATATCCATGTATTGTCAGAGATAGTTGTTACTGATTGAAGCATTGAAACCCAGAAGGTCATACACCCATAGACACAGAGGTTACTGACAGATTAGTGATCTGAAAGGTTAATTATGTGTTACTTAACATCAGCTCTCTCTGCTCTCTCTCTCTCTCTCTCTCTCTCTCTCTCTCTCTCTCTCTCTCTCTCTGTCTCTCTTTCTCTCATTCTCTCTCTCTTTCTCTCTCAAAAATAGAGAGGATGTCATTAC
>NW_026067944.1:32808214-32822610 GCF_014885135.2 Alexandromys fortis
CTGACCTTCATGTTCACAGTTGTATGCTTGTATGCTCAACACCAAACATAATGATCTGTAATTCACAGAGGTTCGATTTTTGATTAAATAAGAAAGTGAATGAACAATTTTTATTCATAGTCTCCGATAGTGATATTTTGTCAACTATTCTTGAAGCATGACTGAACATACTGAGGAAAGATATTTTTTCTTGGGCAGTTTGGTAAGATGATCAGTCTTTTTTTTTCTGAAGTATATAACTGGATTTTATTGTTTAAGGCTTTTGATTCATCATTGAATTCATACAATCTCGTTGTTATACATACAACCCATGGTACATAAACCCCTTTGAGTACAGTGAAACTTTGATAATCATCTTCGGTGATTTCATCTTAATTCTCCCACCCTACTCTTTGGAATAGGCTAGAAAGTCCTTAGCAGCAAGCAGTCTGAAGGCTCCATGGATGTGGCTTAGGATAGTAGATTACGCAAAGTCTGGCTGGTGCTATCTAAACAGCAAAATGACACCAAATAGTGTTTTTTTTCTTCCCAAAGGAAACTATATTTTTAGATAGCCATTAAGTGACAATATTTATGAATAGATATCAATGTCTATGAAAATCATGGACAAGCTTTTATGTATACTAGCGGCAGAAGGAAATGATGTTATTTTCTTTACATGTTTTCACAAGACACTATCCTCATGTTCTATGTGAGTGATTAAAATACATATTGTTTCAACAGTCACATTTTATTTGACCAAAATCACTTATAGTCATATGTTTCCACACACTCTAGTTTTATTCTAGGTACCCTTGTCTTCTTAAGGAAAATCTTCACATTTTCAAGTGAGAAATAATGCAAAGATTACAAGATACCCCAAAGCTGAACCTAGGAACATCTATGCAGAAAACAGAAATGCTATCCACATGCTTGTTTATGCCTTGTAAAATTATATCAGTGTTTTACTTAGGTTTCACATAAATCAAAGTATTTTGATTATTTTTATTTATGAAATTAAATATTTTCTATATAGGTTGAAGTAAATAATACCCATGCTAATCTTATGAAGAGGAAATGAGACTAAATTCACAAAAGAATTCCTCACAGAATCTGGGCTGTGGTGGGTGCTTAAAATATGGTAGTTTAACTTCCATTTAAATGTATTGTATTTGTGCTATGTATATGATGGGGAAAGATAATAAATTTAAAGACCTTACATTATTTTTCTGGGAGTAATATTGAAGTAACCTTGCAAATAAATTGACTAATAGCAAGTTCATTATAGAACTTACTCGATAGTAGTTGGCAGCTTAAAACTCATTATTATGAATTGGCTCTTGGTTATAAATTTTACATCAAAATGGAATCAATATGTTGTAGAAAAATACAGTCAAAATGTCTACATGATTTTACTAGTAATCTTTAATACCATAATACTTGTGTAGCATGACAGAAATTAAGACGTGTTTTCTTTATTTCTTTTTTTTCTTTTTTCTGCATGACTGGGTCTTGCTATGTAGGTCTGATGGCCTGGAATTTGTTGTGTAGAGCAGACTGGACTCATTTACAGAAAGGTCCCTGCCTCTCCTCCTCCTCCCAAGTTGTGGGATCAAAAGTAGGTAACAGCAAGCTCAGTGTAATATGTATATATCAATCACAATATCTAAACTATGAGAAATATAAGAAATACAAATTATTGAAATCGTAAGTAAGACCTGAATTTTACTTCTCCATTGAAAAACTCAACCATAAAAATAATAAACCAGTGTAGGAGATTCTTCTGTCTATGTGTTTCTTTTATTTATTTAACAAGTAAAGAAAAATGCTTTGGCCTATAGCAAGGCAAAACTTAGGTAGGCAGGAGAAACTAAACTGGTGCTGGTAGAAACAAGGTGGAGTCAGTGAGATGCCATGGAGCCCTGCCAGAGACAGACACCAAAACTTTACCTAAGCCACAGCCTCATAGTAATACACAGATTAATGGAAATGGGCTAATTTAAGATATGAGTTAGCCAGAAATACGCTTAAGCTATTGTTCAAGTAGTATTACAAATAATAAAGTTTTGGTGTGATTATTTCATGGCTGAGCAGCCAAGAACAAACAAACGGCATCCTACAACAAATTGTTGTGCCAACGTGGGCTGACTACACCCACATAAAACATGAGAGAGCTTGAAAAGTAATTATAGACACAAAAACAAAGTTTAGCCACATTTTTATTTTTTGGCTGGTGGCACACTGCAACTCCTTTAAGAGAGGTTTTTCTGATTTAGTGGTATCAGAAAAAAAAAAAAAAACTGTGTGTTTTTGAAATGGTTGCTTCCTGGCCCATGCTGCCAGCATGAACTCTGACTCTTCCAGGAGGCCTAGCACTTAAAGGGAGTTTGTGAGCATAGTGCTACAACTTGCTCAATGGCAACATAGACCCTCTGTGTGCCTGAAAATGGAGCAATGTGAATGGTTCTCAGAGGCAGTGAACATGTCTCCACCATATTGGTCTGCAAGGAGGAAACAGGCAGGACTGTCTGTGTGTTGCTTTTATTGGTTAATGAATAAATAAACTGCTTTGAGCCTATAGCAGAGCTGGGCAGAACAAAGCCAGGTAAGACAAACTAAACTGAATTCTGGGAGGAATAAGGCAGAGTCAAGTAGAAGGTATGTAATCCTATCAGGGACAAATGCCGGAACTTTACCCAGTAAGCCACAGCACGTGGTGATACACAAATTAATGGAAATGGGTTAAATTAAGATGTAAGAGTTATCCAATAAGAAGCTAGAGCTAATTGGCCAATGATTTAATTAATACAGTTTCTGTGTGGTTATTTCGGGCCTGAGCAGCCAAGAACAAACAAACGACTTCCTACAAAATAAACCAATTTAATTCAGCTGTAAAAAACTCTTGATTATTTTAGCTAAGAATACTGATACCAACACCTTAAATTTTCTCATGTCAAGCCAATACAATACTGTATTTTCAAATTAAATGTTTAGCACTTTAATCAACTTAGTATTGCTTTGATATAGAATAAGGTAAAAACCCCAATTTTTTTCACATTTATTTGCTTACTCAGCATCTTATGCTATGTGTATTCAATCAGACAGCATTGAATAATGTTGCTTTACATTAATTTTTTTCTATTAGAATATTGAAGTCCACAATTTCCGTCATTTTTCTTCAAGTTAAAATGAAGATTCTGATTTCTCTATGTTGCTTTATGTGTCTTATATACACTTTGCCAAATTTGTTAAGATTTCTGCTGGGTATATGACTGTGATTTTACTGAATTGTATGCAGGTTGGATGATGAGTTATATCATTACATTTCTTCTTAAATGTTGCTATGGTTTAAGCTCAGAGATTTGCTAAACACTTTGCCACTCAACTGTGTCTTTAGCAGGAAAATTACACTATTTTTAAATTCACAGGCATGAATGTCTTTGCATATATAACTACCAGCCAGTCCACAAGCACACTAACCCCATCCCAAAGTCATCTTTCACTGTTTTTATTACTGTTGACATCAGTATTTTGTATGTGTGATAAGAGTATTTAACAAAAATTTGCTTTCTCGGAAACAGGTTTAGAAACTGTTGTAGTTTAATCAAGGTACTGTGTTGTTCAGGTCTACACAGCATATTTTTCTTGTATGAGATAAAATATAGGCCTGGACCATTTATTTTCTTGCAAACAAACTCTCTACTTCCTGTAAGTTTGAATATTTCAGATTTTGATTGTATTAAGATCATACAGGATCTGTCTTACATATGTGATTTATTGCAATTACTACAAGGACTTCTGGGTCCCTCTGTGTTATTTCAGATGGCTTTTTTTTTTTTTTTTTTACTTTGTCTTCCCTTCAGTTTGCTAATGTACTGTTTCTATTCAAACACATCCTGCAACACAATCTGGGGACTGTATACAGTGGATCAATATGTCCTAGATTAGTTTTAGATTCACATATAAATGCAAATTTACACTGCCTGTGAACTTTCAGGGGCAATTCCCACTTTTCCATCTTATGTCCATGTATAATTGAGATGCATATGATTAATAATAAATAAGACGTTTATAGAAAGGGACAATGCTGGCAATCAAGGGCTTGCATAGTCCACGACTGCAGGGTCAAATACAGAACTACCCAATTATATCTTTTTATCCAAGTTCATTATCTTGAAAACAATAGAATAAAACCTCAAACAAATATCAGGACCTTGGCTATCACCACTAATGTGGCTTGCTCCTCCCTTGTAAGGCATTCCTGTTTTTTTGTATTTTTTTGTATTTTATTTTTTAAATATAATTTTTTTATTGAAAAAAAAAAGATTTCCGCCTCCTCCCCGCCTCCCATTTCCCTCCCCGTCTCCCTTTTCCCCCCTCCTCCCTCTCCTCTCCCCCTCCCCCCCACTCCTCTCCCCCTCCCTCTCCAGTCTGAGGGGCAGTCAGGGTTCCCTGCCCTGTGGAAAGTCCAAAGTCCTCCCCGCTCCATCTTGGTCTAGGAAGGTGGACATCCAAACTGGCTAGGCTCCCACAAAGCCAGAACATGAAGTAGGATCAAAACCCAGTGGCATTGTCCTTGGCTTCTCAGCAGCCCTCATTGTACGCCATATTCAGAGAGTCCGGTTTTATCCCATGATTTTTCAGTCGTAGTCCAGCTGGCCTTGGTGAGCTCACAATAGATCAGCCCCACTGTCTCCGTGGGTGGGTGCACCCCTCGTGGTCCTGACTTTGTTCTACAACATGAGAATACACTAAATTATCACTGGATAAAGATTAAATGCTTACAACTAAAATTTCTTAAATATAATTTTAAAAACTGGGAAATTAATGGAATCTTATGTCCACTGGGAAATAAAAATAATATGTTTAGTCCAATTAAATTACATCATTTCCATGTAGCTTCAAAAAAAAGCCTATTCAGCTCAACAAAGAAAACAATGAGAGTATTGATGACATTTAAATATTTTTAATTAGTTTTTATTGTATATGCTTAAGTGTTTTGCCCACATTTATGAACATGGAGTCCTTGTAGTTCAGAAGAGATTCAAATCCCCTGGAACTAGTGCTAAAGAGAACTGGCGAGTTTCCTCGTTGGTGCGGTCTTCTGCAAGAGCAGAAAGTACACTTTAACCACATAGTCATCTCTGCAGTGGAAGACCTTGAGGTGGGAACAGACAGGAGAAGATGGGTCACAGCAGTGTCTTATCCTGACTAGTACTGCACCTCTCTCTGATTTCCTGATTACAGACACAATGTTGCCAGCCAGTCCATTCTATCGCTGTCATGTCTCCTCCACAATTGTGGAATAAATTGCTTAAATTACAAGGAAAAATGGACCACTCGTCCTGTGATTTGTTTCTTCTTACAATAACAATAGAAGCATGCCTGTCCAATATTCTGTAGTTCTTTACATAAATATGAGGCTGTATGTGTCTACATTCCAGGTCAGATGGAAGCACAAAAGCTGTATCCCGTAAGTGAAGTTCCCAATTTAATATGCACTGACTTTCACTACAGCATGAAAAACATTTTTCAGACTTCAGTTTTGATTCGAACATCCTATAAATCTTATACAATATAATTATCTCTGAACATCGGAAATTAAAAAGTCAGAAAAATAAAAATCTCCTCCCATAGGCAATATTTTAATCAAGCATATTTTTCTTTCAGCTTCCTCTCTAGCACAGTTGTGGGAATCAAAGAAAGAAAGTATTGAAAATTCACATGGTGATTGACTGCTAGTTCTTTTTTTTTTTTAAGTTAATGTAAGGTTATTTTCAGAGCTAACAGGAAGAGCATTTTCTCTTATTCTAAAAGAATCCTTTTCTCCATTTTTTTTCCTGCTTTTTACTCTTAGAGAGCAACACACACTCAGAGTCTGGATTCATAGGTTGGAAAACATAAAGAAACCATTTCCCCTAATAAATAATTTTATAACTCAAAAAGGACCATATGTTTACTCATAGATACAGATGAAAGAATAGGTGAATTGTTTGGAGAAGTGTTTTTCCATATTCTTTAAAACAAAGATGGTAAAAAAAAAAGTCACTTGACTTTCAGGATTTATTTAGGTTTGTTATCAAGCTCAAATTAACAAACTAGTTTAAATTAATGTCAGATTTTTAAAGGCAGTGGTTGGTACTTGGAACAGTCTTTAATTGGTATGGAGGAAGAAATTGCACTAAAATCATTGACTCAAAGTCATAAATCTAAAGGTGTGCTTCTAGAATCTTATCATCACTGTAACTTCCCTATTCATAGCATCTACTAAAGACTTCAAATTTTTAGATTCGTGTCTGATATTTGCACAATTTCTGTCACTTCCTCAATACATCAAAAAAGGGTCAGCATAACATTTCACTAAAATTTCTTAAGTTATGTCTGTTAGGACTTAATTACATTGTTTGCTAAAATATAAGACTCTGTTTCATATGCACAATCATAGGAGAGATAAAATTTACTATTTCCAAAAATTCCTTGAGGCAAATTCTACATCGAATGCACAGAGGAAGCCTAGAAAGTGGAGCATAAAGAAAACATTGAAGGACCCACGCTATCAAACAAGGCAAGGTTCATGTCACCCAATGTGAAGATAGACAAAGCATGTGGGATACTATGTGAAGTGGCGAAGCTTGCCTACTGGAGGTGATTTTGGAAGATGGCTAGAGGTAGTGAATAGAACTGTGAGCAGGTGTTCTCTGTGAGAGGTTGAACAGAGTAAAAGGAAGATTTAGTTCATTCTGCAGGGGCTGTCATTCTGAATCAGATTACTGATTCATAAACTTTGGATACCATCCCATAGCAACAGAGGTGTGACCAAGAGCTTATCAAGGAGTCGGGGCTTTCATCAGATTCTAAGCCCAATGAGAGATGGAAAGAAGACCAAGATTGGACAGGTAATGGAAAGTCTGAAATTTTAAAATATTATTTCATCTATTTTTTGAGATTAAAGTCTAATTACATCACTTTTCCCCTCCCCTTCTTTCCTCCAAACCTTCCCATAATCCCCTCCATAAGTTTTTTTACCAACCATGTCATCTTTTTTCATTAAGCTTTTGTTTTAAACACACACACATACACACATGCACGTACACAAAGTCAATTAAAAAAAAAACTTGATCAGGAGAATGAAGAAATGGTTCAGTGGTTTAGTGATTTCAGAGGACTTAACTCAGGTTTTCTGTACCCACGTCAGGTGACAGGCAGCTGTCTATCTCTAGGATTTCTGGTACCCTTCTGTGGCTTCTGGGGACACTGTAAGCACATGGACAAACTCATACACAGACACATACACATGAGCATAATTTAAATTTTTCAATCTATAAATATTTAAATAAAATTGTGTTGTCATAATTATTATCACACTGTGATATAAAATTGCTTGCATCTTGGAGGTACAGAGCAATATTGGAAAGTCCATATTATGTTGATTCACAAATAATACTTTTTATCTATCACATTCTTTTCCTATGTTCCCAGGACCTGTTAGCAGCTGTAGTTCCCACACTGTACAATATATCACTTAATTTTATTCTTCTTCTCCAAAGGTTTATAGCCTTTGACCAACATCTCACAATTTTTTTTCATCCTTTTAACCCTTGGTAACTGCTAGAGTTGGAAACTAGAATCTCAACAAGAGCTAGACAAAGACTGACCTAGTGGGCTATAGCCTCAACACTCAGTTTACTATTTGTTTGGAGACAAGGTTTCACTAATTTGCTAAACTTAGCCTTGACCTTATTCTGTAGCTCAAGAAGGGTTTGAATTTGTCATTTCCTGCCTAAGCCTCGAGTGGCTAGATTAGCAGGCTTGTGCCACCAGGCCTCACTGCACTTGTATTTTTCTTCTCTATTTCACTTAACAACACTGTCTTCCAGATTCACCCATATAATTGCCAATAACATAGCTACCCTCTTTTTAGAACTCAATGATATTCCATTATATGTGAAAATAGGGATGTATGTTTTTGGCTTTTTGAAAGATTTATTTCTATTTCAAGTGTATGACTGTTTGACTGCCTTTATGTATCTATATCACATTATACCAGGTACCCAAGGAGACAGACGAGGGCACTGGATCCACTTGGAGCTGGACTTGATTTTGAGCTAGCATGTGGTTATAGTAACCAGTCTTGGTCCTCTGGAAGAGCTGGAGGTGCCGTTAGCCTATGAGCCACATTTTTAGCTCTGGGAGTTTTCAATTTGCTTAGCCATAAATGAACACTTAGAAAGAGCTCCATATCTTACTAAAATGTCCACTTTGTCCTATTTGTGATCTTATCATTATCACATACAAAGCCCTAAGTTAAATACTAGCAGTTTATTATTTTTCTTTTATTCTTTTGATTTATTTCTTTATCTGTTGGCTAATATAACACTTTTAAGTTATGGGAACTTTTAATGTATTTGAATTGCTCCAGTAACTTTTTTTTTTATTCCTATGTGAAATTCATTGTGATTGCTTATTTCTCTCCTCCAATTTTCCTTCTTGGGCAATGCATTCTAGTTTGTTTCTCAAAAAAAAAAAAAAACAACTCATAATCAAATCAGTCTGTCATGGCACTGGGCAGAACCATACTTCCTCCTCAGAGTCTGTGTGTGGGTCCCTTTGCCCCCATGAGTCCCTCATCTGATTTTATTTTTCAATGGCTGATTAATGCTTCATTGTGTAAATGTACCACATTTTCTTTATCCATTAATCTGATGAGGAACATCTTGGTTGTTTCCAGTTTCTATTATGAAAAGTGCTACAATGAATATGGTTGTGCATGTATCACTTTTGTAGGATGAATCACTTTTTGGGTATATGCTCAACAATGATACATTGTATCTTGGGGTACATTTATATAACCCCCCCCTTTTTTTTACAGAACCACCACACTGATGTCCATAGTGGTTCTACATGTTTGTAGTCCTACGAGCAATGGATGAATATTTATTTTATCACACATCCTTCCCAGAATGAACTGTTACTTATTTTGTTGATCTTAGTCATTATGATAAGTGGAGATATAAAATCTCTTCAGAAGAGTTTGGATTTATATTTCCTTCATGACCATGACTGTTTGAACATCTTTAAATATTACTCATCCATTTGATTTTCCTCTTTTGAGAATTTTCTGTTTATATGTACACACAATTTACAATTGGGTTATTTATTTTCTTGATGTACTGGGTTTTTTTTAGTTCTTTATATATTTTGGATATTAGACCTCTATAATATTTGTAGTTGGTAAAAATTTCCTATTCTGTAGGTTGCTGCTTTGTCTGAATGTCAGGGTCCTTTGCCATGTAGAAGCTTTTCAGTTTTATGAGACCCAATTTATTCATTGTTGATCCTAGTGGCTGTTAATCATGATCTATTCAGAATATCTTTTCCTGTGCCAATGCATTTAAGGCTATTTCTTCTTAAAAGTATCCCAAATAAAGACATTTAGCTTTTTCCTTCCCAGTTTTCATCCCCTTGATCTCCTTCAGTTATCTTAATGTTCTACCTAAGACTTCAAGTACTGTATTAAATAGGTATAAAAAGAGTGTACATTCTCATCGTGTTCTAAATTTTATTAGAATTCCTTTGAGTTTCTCTTTATTTGGTTGACTATGGGCTTTCCGTAAACTGCCTTTATTATGTCTCTTGCATCCCTAATATTTATAATGAAGACAATAATACTATTATCATGAAGGGGTGTTGATTTTTGGCAAAGGCATTATTTTGCATCTATTGAGATGATAAAGTGGGATATGGTATATTACATTTCTCAATTTTTCTGTGTGGAGAACTTTCACTGTATCTCTGGCATAAAGCCTATTTGATCCTGGTTAATGATCTTATAGATACTGGGTTCAACTTGCAAGCATTATATTAAAAAAATTTGAATCTATGTTCATAACAAAAATTAGAGTACAATTATTTTTTGTTAGTTGGATCTTTATGTGGTTTTTACATCAGGATCATTATGGTATTTTAATATGAACTGGGCAATGTTCTTTCAGTTTCTACTTTGTGGAAATATTTGAGGAGTATTGGCATTAAGTCTTGTTTGAAATTCAGTTACAATTCTACACTAAAACTATCAGGACCTGGCCTTTTTTTTTAGTTGGTAGATCTTTAATTATTACTTCTATTTCAGTAGGGGCTATCAGTCTGTTTAAATGGCTTATCTGATATGATTTAACTTTGATAAGTGGTATCTGTTGAGAAAAAATCTCAGATTTGTTTCAGGTTTTTCAAATTTGGTGGAAAAGTATATCCTTATTATTCTCTGGTTATCTTCAATGTCTCTTGTTATGTTCCACTTTTCATCTCTAAATTGTTAATCCATATATATCTCTGCCTTTACTTAATTTGGATAAGTGTTTGTTGATCTTATTGATTTTCTCCATGAATCAACTCTTACTTTTATTGATTATTTGTATTGCTTTTTTGTTGTTATATGTACTTTCTTCTTTTTCTTCTAGAGCTTTCATGTATGCTGTTAAGTTATTAGTATGAGATCTCTCTTTTCTCTACTTTTTTAGTGTTGGCACTTGATGCTATGAAATTGTCTTTTAGATCCACATTCTAATATATGGACCCCATATGTTGGAGTATACTCATTTTCATTCAATTCTGGAAAGTCTTTAATTTCTTTCTTAGTTACATTCTTGATCCATTTTTCATTAAGTAGATTCTTGTTCAGTTGCGATGAGTTTGTAAACATTCTATTGTTTCTGTAGTTGTTGGTAACTAATTTTAAACTGATCTGCTCAGATAAGATGTAGGTTTAGGATGCAGGTTTAACATTCAAATTTCTTGAATCTGTTCAAATATAAGAGCTATGCTTATTAAACTGAAGATATACATTTGCATATTATTTTTAAAAGAATATGCTATTGTTTCAAAAAGTATATCTACCAAAATTTTCTAAGATCACTGGAGTAACATTATAGAGATTCTAAATATCTCTCCTTTCCAATTGTAATGGTGTGGTAATGATCTGTAAATCCCATATTGTATAAGCACAGTAACAGAAAGCAATATATTATTTACAAATCTGTCCTTAAATGAAGACAAACTTTGCCTGTGCTTGTTTCATAAAAAATTCAGTTTAAAATTTAAATGCATTGAACCTTACAGATTCCTTGTTCCAAAGTTTATGTATAGTTATCAAAATAATTGAAAATTCAAAAGAATAAGTTGACTGAATACTAGACAGAATTGGTGAACAATTGAATTATACGCCACTGGTTAAGTGCTCTTTAATTTACACTCACAATATGATCTGAATACAACCTAGTTTAAAACACCTATTTTTTTTTTTGAAGGTCACAAATGAACATTCCCTAAAGAAGACTGCAGGTTAGATCAAATCTAGATCCCCAAGCTAAGTATTTGATTTGCTTGATTTCTGCCTAGTTATACCGCAGGTAAAAGAGGATCAATATTCTAATGTATTTTTGTGGTTCTTGTATTTGGTAGCATAATGGTTCCTTAAAAAAAAAAATCTACGTCCTAAGCTATGAAAGCTGTGAAGATACCAGGTTAACGACACGGGAAACTAAGATTAAAGATGAACTAAAGCTTTTAATTAACTGACTTTAAAGTAAGATTTCCCTCAGTGTTCCAATGCGTACATAGAATTATGGCCAATCTTTAAAAAATAGAAAGAAGAACTAGACACACAATAGTGCAATGCAAAAATTTTACTTGATATAGGTGCTTATAATTCATTATGGATGTTCATTTTGAATTCTGAATTACTGCTGATCAAAAACCAGAATATGAAGTTCAAAATGTCAAAAAGGAAGAAATATTTCTCAGGCACCATCAGAGAAAATGACTTGTTGGAAACTTCTTATTGCAAGTCATATTCTATCTAAAGATCTACCAGGAGTTGGAAATCTGTCAATTACAGCAGCATCCTCATTTTTGCAATGGGCTCTCAGAATTGTTTGTTTTACCTTACTGTTTTTAAGACATTGAGGTTCAGCTTCATTCCACCCAAAATGTATTCATTCTTAATTATTCAGTGAGAATTTTTATATATTTAACAATTTAAGCCTATGTTAATATTTGTGTAATTATGTCTCTAACCATGAATATAAGAAGGTTCAGTATTTATTACTTTAAAGATACTTGTTTTCTAATGTCTACAAATACAGCAAATTACACAAAAAAAACTGTATAATGAAAAAGAACGCAGTTTAGGGACAATGTACAAAGTATATTTCTCCTTAGAGACACAAAATGTCCTTTGAATGTATTCTACAACCTACTCATTACATATAGTCTTTGTTTGTTTTTATTGAAAATAGTTATTTTTCATACAATGTATTCTGGTTTTGATTTCCATACTCCCAATTACTTCTAGATTCTCACAACTATCTCTTCACCCTAATCCATACCTTTTCTTTCTCTCACTCATTAGAATACAAACAGGCATCCAAAAAATTAAGAAAGCAAAATAAAATAAAACAGAAACAAATGAACTGGAATAGGACAAAATGAACAATTAAAAAAGACAAAAAGAGTCAAAGAAAAAGAATAGGAAACACACACAGATGCACACACACACAATCTTTTCAAACATATAGAAATCGCATTAAAATAAAAACAGCAAACCAACAGATGCCAGAATATACTCACAAAAGGCCTAGGAAGAAACCAAAAGAAAAACAAAGGAAGGAGCGAAGGAAAAAAGAAAGAATAAAGAAAGAAAAAAATAAAGAAAGACAAAGCATTATAAAATAAGGAACCTTCAAAAGCATCATTCAGTTCATTCTACCCTGGCCTTAGGTTTGTTCTTAAGAGTGGTTTACAAATCTAGTGGGACTCTGTTGTAGAAAAATAATTTTCCCTTTGCAAGCAGTTAGCAATTGGAGACAGATTCTTGGCTAGGGATGGGGAACTGTGTTTAGTCCCCTCTATGTGTTGGCCCTGTTGTGTTTAGGACTTGCATTCTTGGTGTCATTCATCCCTTCAGGTTCTTCTACAATTTAGGCCTTCTCCTCTGTAGACTCTCTGAGGCCTGAAAGAAGGGATTTGGTGGAAAGATTTCAGGCAAGACTAAGTTCATATACAATCTTAATAAAATAAGTTATCTGGTAGAAAATCTAGAGATCATAAAATATATTAGATAGGGAAGGTATCAACAGTTAGACAAACTAAGAATATCAATAAGTAAAACAGGAAATTTAAAAGTGAGGTTTGGGGTAGAATTCCATAAAAATTGAACATAGTTCATAAAAAATATGCACTCCCAGAATTGATGCTCATAGCATGTACTTCAGCAACTCTTGACTCAAAATTTTAATCATGTGAAGAAAAAGTATAATCACCTGAAGAAATAAAACAAAAAATATGATGATCATGAGTTATATTTTAAATGTACCAGTTATCTTTTCAATTATTACCTAAGTTAAGTAATTTAAATCCTTTCTAAAAAGTAGATCTATTATTTCAACCATTTTTAATTACATAATATGATTGCATACAGATTAGCAGCCTGCCACAGGCCATGCACTCAGAAATCTGTCAGAAATTCAGTCTATCTCTTAAACTTTTACACATGAAAAAGACAAAATAGTATTTCCCTCAAAATAGTTGTCTCTCAAAATGATGTGCTTTCAGACTTAATTCCTAATTAAGAAATTCAATTAAATTGTTACCTGTCATCTAAAATCAGTTCTTATTCTGTAATGATGCAAGGAAATTCATCTTGGACATGCATTTTCTGGCCTCCTTTGTATCTTCAGATCTCTCATTGGATTCTGAGTTGAAAGGATATTATATAACTACTATCAGAATTATTGAATGCAGTCTATAATTAGGACAATAAATTAGAGATTTCTCAAATAAAAAAATAATAATGGCCAATAAATATATGGGAAAACATTCAATTTCTTTAATCTTCACAAACGTGATTAATCAAAGATATACTGAGATTCTGTCTCAACCCAATCAAAATGATTATCATATAATAAAATGGTGTTAAACGTGGGATATGGGGAACCATATACATTAATGTCTGTGGAAATGAGTATGAATAACTGTCAAAACTCTGACAACAGAAGTAACATATGATGTTACTTAACTTTTCATAATTCACCATAATTATTCAATTCAACATGCAATAGAGATATATATTTTCATCTATCATATCTATTTATACACTTCCATGTGTGGTACCATTCACAATAAGCATGTACAAAATCAGACATATTTATTTTTTATTGATTTTTAATTTCTCCACATTTTTCTCGGCTCTCCTCCCTGCTTCTCCCCTCCACTTCAACTCTCTCCAAGGTGCCCATGCTCCCAATTTTCTCAGGACGTCTTGTCTATTTCTACTTCCCATGTAGATTAGATTTATATATGTCTCTCTGAGGGTCCTCAGTGTTGTCTAGGTTCTCTGGGATTGTGATGTGAGGGCTGTTGTT